>NW_027478544.1:357406-714813 GCF_051014685.1 Ptiloglossa arizonensis
TTCTACTTTCAGATGCAACAGAAATTTTGCGGACTGGTCAATCCTTTCGCGAGATATGGCAGTTTGGAGGTAAGAAACGCTTGAACAACTCAAAATTTTCGCAGTTCTGATGCTCGAAACGAATAACCAGAACGGCCTAGGGGAAAAGTTCGCATACCGTTCTAATCGGGCGAGTTTCTACTTTCGGATGCAACAGAAATTTTGCAGATTGGTCAGTCCGTTCGCGAGATATGGCAGTTTGGAGGTAAGAAACGGTTGAGAAACTCAAAATTATCGCAGTTCTGATGCTCGAAACGAATAGCCAGAACGGCCTAGGGGAAAAGTACACAGACCGTTGTAATCGGGCGAGTTTCTACATTCAGATGCAACAGAAATTATGCGGATTGGTCAATCCGTTCGCGTGATATGGCAGTTTGGAGGTAAGAAACGTTTGAGAAACTCAAAATTTTCGCAGTTCTGATGCTCGAAACGAATAACTAGAACGGCCTAGGGGAAAAGTATGCATACCGTTGTAATCGGGCGAGTTTCTACTTTCAGATGCAACAGAAATTTTGCAGATTGGTCGATCCGTTCGCGAGATATGGCAGTTTGGAGGTAAGAAACGGTTGAGAAACTCAAAATTTTCACAGTCCTGATGCACGAAACGAATAACTAGAACGGCCTAGTGGGAAAGTACTCATACCGTTGTGATCGGGCGAGTTTCTACTTTCAGATGCAACAGAAATTTTGCTGATTGTTCAATCCGTTCGCGAGATATGGCAGTTTGCATGTAAGAAACGCTTGAGAAACTCAAAATTTTCGCAGTTCTGATGCTCGAAACGAATAACCAGAACGGCCTAGGGGAAAAGTACACATACCGTTGTAATCGGGCGAGTTTCTACATTCAGATGCAACAGAAATTTTGCGGATTGGTCAATCCGTTCGCGAGATATGGCAGTTTGGAGGTAAGAAATGCATGAGAAACTCAAAATTTTCGCAGTTATGATGCTCGAAACGAATAACCAGAACGGCCTAGGGGAAAAGTACACATACCGTTGTAGTCGGGCGAGTTTCTACTTTCAGATGCAACAAAAATTTTGCGGATTGGTCAATCCGTTCGCGAGATATGGCAGTTTGGAGGTAACAAACGTTTGAGAAACTCAAAATTTTCGCAGTTCTGATGCTCGAAACGGATAACTAGAACGGCCTAGTGGAAAAGTACGCATACCGTTGTAATCGGGCGAGTTTCTACTTTCAGATGCAACAGAAATTAGGCGGATTGGTCACTCCGTTCGCGAGATATGGCAGTTTGGAGGTAAGAAACGGATGAGAAACTCAAAATTTTCGCAGTTCTGATGCTCGAAACGAATAACTGGGACGGCCTAGGGGAATAGTACGCATACCGTTGTAATCGGGCGAGTTTCTACTTTCAGATGCAACAGCAACTTTGCGGATTGGTCAATCCGTTCGCGAGATATGGCAGTTTGGAGGTAAGAAACGGATGAGAAACTCAAAATTTTCGCAGTTCTGATGCTCGAAACGAATAACTAGAACGGCCTAGGGGAAAAGTACGCATACCGTTGTAGTCGGGCGAGTTTCTACTTTCAGATGCAACAGAAATTTTGCGGATTGGCCAATCCGTTCGCGAGATATGGCAGTTTGGAGGTAAGAAACGCTTGAGAAACTCAAAATTTTCGCAGTTCTGATGCTCGAAACGAATAACTAGAGCGGCCTAGGGGATAAGTACGCATACCGTTGTAATCGGGCGAGTTTCTACATTCAGATGCAACAGAAATTTTGCTGATTGGCCAATCCGTTCGCGAGATATGGCAGTTTGGAGGTAAGAAACGGTTGAGAAACTCAAAATTTTCGCAGTTCTGATGCTCGAAACGAATAACTAGAACGGCCTAGGGGAAAATTACGCATACCGTTGTAATCGGGCGAGTTTCTACTTTCAGATGCAACAGAAATTTTGCGGATTGGTCAGTCCGTTCGCGAGATATGGCAGTTTGGAGGTAAGAAACGCTTGAGAAACTCAAAATTTTCGCAGTTCTGATGCTCGAAATGAATAACCAGAAAGGCCTAGGGGAAAAGTACGCATACCTTTGTAATCGGGCGAGTTTCTACTTTCAGATGCAACAGAAATTTTGCGGATTGGTCAATCCGTTCGCGAGATATGGCAGTTTGGAGGTAAGAAACGGTTGAGAAACTCAAAATGTTCACAGTTCTGATGCTCGAAACGAATAACTAGAACGGCCTAAGGGAAAAGTACTCATACCGTTGTGATCGGGCGAGTTTCTACTTTCAGATGCAACAAAAATTTTGCGGATTGGTCAATCCGTTCGCGAGATATGGCAGTTTGGAGGTAAGAAACGCTTGAGAAACTCAAAATTTTCGCAGTTCTGATGCTCGACAAGCATAACTAGAACGGCCTAGGGGAAAAGTACGCATACTGTTGTAATCGGGCGAGTCTCTACTTTCAGATGCAACAGAAATTTTGAGGATTGTTCTATCCGTTCGCGAGATATGGCAGTTTGGAGGTAAGAAACGGATGAGAAACTCAAAATTTTCGCAGTTCTGATGCTCGAAACGTATAACTGGAACGGCCTAGGGGAAGAGTGCACAGACCGTTGCAATCGGGCGAGTTTCTGCTTTCAGGTGCAACAGAAATTTTGCGGATTGGTCAATCCGTTCGCGAGATATGGCAGTTTGGAGGTAAGAAACGTTTGAGAAACTCAAAATTTTCGCAGTTCTGATGCTCGAAACGAATAACTAGAACGGCCTAGGGGAAAAGTACGCATACCGTCGTAATCGGGCGAGTTTCTACTTTCAGATGCAACAGAAATTTTGCGGATTGGTCAATCCGTTCGCGAGATATGGCAGTTTGGAGGTAAGAAACGCTTGAGAAACTCAAAATTTTCGCAGTTCTGATGCTCGAAACGAATAACTAGAGCGGCCTACGGGATAAGTACGCATACCGTTGTAATCGGGCGAGTTTCTACATTCAGATGCAACAGAAATTTTGCTGATTGGTCAATCCGTTCGCGAGATATGTCAGTTTGGAGGTAAGAAACGCTTGAGAAACTCAAAATTTTCGCAGTTCTGATGCTCGAAACGAATAACTAGAACGGCCTAGGGAAAAAGTACGCATACTGTTGTAATCGGGCGAGCTTCTACTTTCAGATGCAACAGAAATTTTGCGGATTGGTCAATCCGTTCGCGAGATATGGCAGTTTGGAGGTAAGAAACGTTTGAGAAACTCAAAATTTTCGCAGTTCTGATGCTCGCAACGAATAACTAGAACGGCCTAGGGGAAAAGTACGCATACTGTTGTAATCGGGCGAGCTTCAACTTTCAGATGCAACAGAAATTTTGCGGATTGGTCAATCCGTTCGCGAGATATGGCAGTTTGGAGGTAACAAACGTTTGAGAAACTCAAAATTTTCGCAGTTCTGATGCTCGAAACGGATAACTAGAACGGCCTAGTGGAAAAGTACGCATACCGTTGTAATCGGGCGAGTTTCTACTTTCAGATGCAACAGAAATTAGGCGGATTGGTCACTCCGTTCGCGAGATATGGCAGTTTGGAGGTAAGAAACGCTTGAGAAACTCAAAATTTTCGCAGTTCTGATGCTCGACAAGCATAACTAGAACGGCCTAGGGGAAAAGTACGCATACTGCTGTAATCGGGCGAGTCTCTACTTTCAGATGCAACAGAAATTTTGAGGATTGTTCTATCCGTTCGCGAGATATGGCAGTTTGGAGGTAAGAAACGGATGAGAAACTCAAAATTTTCGCAGTTCTGATGCTCGAAACGTATAACTGGAACGGCCTAGGGGAAAAGTGCACAGACCGTTGCAATCGGGCGAGTTTCTGCTTTCAGATGCAACAGAAATTTTGCGGATTGGTCAATCCGTTCGCGAGATATGGCAATTTGGATGTAACAAACGTTTCAGAAACTCAAAATTTTCGCAGTTCTGATGCTCGAAACGAATAACTAGAACGGCCTAGGGGAAAAGTACGCATACCGTCGTAATCGGGCGAGTTTCTACTTTCAGATGCAACAGAAATTTTGCCGATTGGTCAATCCGTTCGCGAGATATGGCAGTTTGGAGGTAAGAAACGCTTGAGAAACTCAAAATTTTCGCAGTTCTGATGCTCGAAACGAATAACTAGAGCGGCCTACGGGATAAGTACGCATACCGTTGTAATCGGGCGAGTTTCTACATTCAGATGCAACAGAAATTTTGCTGATTGGTCAATCCGTTCGCGAGATATGTCAGTTTGGAGGTAAGAAACGCTTGAGAAACTCAAAATTTTCGCAGTTCTGATGCTCGAAACGAATAACTAGAACGGCCTAGGGAAAAAGTACGCATACTGTTGTAATCGGGCGAGCTTCTACTTTCAGATGCAACAGAAATTTTGCGGATTGGTCAATCCGTTCGCGAGATATGGCAGTTTGGAGGTAAGAAACGTTTGAGAAACTCAAAATTTTCGCAGTTCTGATGCTCGCAACGAATAACTAGAACGGCCTAGGGGAAAAGTACGCATACTGTTGTAATCGGGCGAGTTTCTACTTTCAGATGCAACAGAAGTTTTGCGGATTGGTCAATCCGTTCGCGAGATATGGCAGTTTGGAGGTAAGAAACGCTTAAGAAACTCAAAATTTTCGCAGTTCTGATGCTCGAAACGAATAACCAGAACGGCCTAGGGGAAAAGTACGCATACCTTTGTAATCAGGCGAGTTTCTACTTTCAGATGCAACAGAAATTTTGCGGATTGGTCGATCCGTTCGCGAGATATGGCAGTTTGGATGTAAGAAACGGTTGAGAAACTCAAAATTTTCGCAGTTCTGATGCTCGAAACGAATAACTAGAACGGCCTAGGGGAAAAGTACGCATACCGTTGTAATCCGGCGAGTTTCTACTTTCAGATGCAACAGAAATTTTGCGGATTGGTCAATCCGTTCGCGAGATATGGGAGTTTGGAGGGAAGAAACGTTTGAGAAACTCAAAATTTTCGCAGTTCTGATGCTCGAAACGAATAACTGGAACTGCCTAGGGGAAACGTACACATACCGTTGTAATCGGGCGAGTTTCTACTTTCAGATGCAACAGAAATTTTGTGAACTGGTCAATCCGTTCGCGAGATATGGCAGTTTGGAGGTAAGAAACGTTTGAGAAACTCAAAATTTTCGCAGTTCTGATGCTCGAAACGAATAACTAGAACGGCCTAGGGGAAAAGTACACATACCGTTTTAATCGGGCGAGTTTCTACTTTCAGATGCAACAGAAATTTTGCGGATTGGTCGATCCGTTCGCGAGATATGGCAGTTCGGATGTAAGAAACGGTTGAGAAACTCAAAATTTTCGCAGTTCTGATCCTCGAAACGAATAACTAGAACGGCCTAGGGGAAAAGTACGCATTCCATTGTAATCCGGCGAGTTTCTACTTTCAGATGCAACAGAAATTTTGCGGATTGGTCAATCCGTTCGCGAGATATGGCAGTTTGGATGTAAGAAACGCTTGAGAAACTCAAAATTTTCGCAGTTCTGATGCTCGCAACGAATAACTAGAACGGCCTAGGGGAAAACTACGCATACTGTTGTAATCGGGCGAGCTTCTACTTTCAGATGCAACAGAAATTTTGCGGATTGGTCAATCCGTTCGCGAGATGTGGCAGTTTGGAGGTAAGAAACGGTTGAGAAACTCAAAATTTTCGCAGTTCTGATGCTCGAAACGAATAACTAGAACGGCCTAGGGGAAAAGTGCTCATACCGTTGTAATCGGGCGAGTTTCTACTTTCATGTGCAACAGAAATTTTGCGGATTGGTCAATCCGTTCGCGAGATATGGCAGTTTGGATGTAAGAAACGCTTGAGAAACTCAAAATTTTCGCAGTTCTGATGCTCGCAACGAATAACTAGAACGGCCTAGGGGAAAAGTACGCATACCGTCGTAATCGGGCGAGTTTCTACTTTCAGATGCAACAGAAATTTTGCGGATTGGTCAATCCGTTCGCGAGATATGGCAGTTTGGAGGTAAGAAACGCTTGAGAAACTCAAAATTTTCGCAGTTCTGATGCTCGAAACGAATAACTAAGCGGCCTAGGGGATAAGTACGCATACCGTTGTAATCGGGCGAGCTTCTACATTCAGATGCAACAGAAATTTTGCTGATTGGTCAATCCGTTCGCGAGATATGTCAGTTTGGAGGTAAGAAACGCTTGAGAAACTCAAAATTTTCGCAGTTCTGATGCTCGAAACGAATAACTAGAACGGCCTAGGGTAAAAGTGCTCATACCGTTTTAATCGGGCGGGTTTCTACTTTCATGTGCAACAGAAATTTTGCGGATTGGTCAATCCGTTCGCGAGATATGGCAGTTTGGATGTAAGAAACGCTTGAGAAACTCAAAATTTTCGCAGTTCTGATGCTCGCAACGAATAACTAGAACGGCCTAGGGGAAAACTACGCATACTGTTGTAATCGGGCGAGCTTCTACTTTCAGATGCAACAGAAATTTTGCGGATTGGTCAATCCGTTCGCGAGATATGGGAGTTTGGAGGGAAGAAACGTTTGAGAAACTCAAAATTTTCGCAGTTCTGATGCTCGAAACGAATAACTGGAACTGCCTAGGGGAAACGTACACATACCGTTGTAATCGGGCGAGTTTCTACTTTCAGATGCAACAGAAATTTTGTGAACTGGTCAATCCGTTCGCGAGATATGGCAGTTTGGAGGTAAGAAACGTTTGAGAAACTCAAAATTTTCGCAGTTCTGATGCTCGAAACGAATAACTAGAACGGCCTAGGGGAAAAGTACACATACCGTTTTAATCGGGCGAGTTTCTACTTTCAGATGCAACAGAAATTTTGCGGATTGGTCGATCCGTTCGCGAGATATGGCAGTTCGGATGTAAGAAACGGTTGAGAAACTCAAAATTTTCGCAGTTCTGATCCTCGAAACGAATAACTAGAACGGCCTAGGGGAAAAGTACGCATTCCATTGTAATCCGGCGAGTTTCTACTTTCAGATGCAACAGAAATTTTGCGGATTGGTCAATCCGTTCGCGAGATATGGCAGTTTGGATGTAAGAAACGCTTGAGAAACTCAAAATTTTCGCAGTTCTGATGCTCGCAACGAATAACTAGAACGGCCTAGGGGAAAACTACGCATACTGTTGTAATCGGGCGAGCTTCTACTTTCAGATGCAACAGAAATTTTGCGGATTGGTCAATCCGTTCGCGAGATATGGCAGTTTGGAGGTAAGAAACGTTTGAGAAACTCAAAATTTACGCAGTTCGGATGCTCGAAACGAATAACTAGAACGGCCTAGGGGAAAAGTACGCATACTGTTGTAATCGGGCGAGTCTCTACTTTCAGATGCAACAGAAATTTTGAGGATTGGTCTATCCGTTCGCGAGATATGGCAGTTTGGAGGTAAGAAACGGTTGAGAAACTCAAAATTTTCGCAGTTCTGATGCTCGAAACGATTAACTAGAACGGCCTAGGGGAAAAGTGCTCATACCGTTGTAATCGGGCGAGTTTCTACTTTCATGTGCAACAGAAATTTTGCGGATTGGTCAATCCGTTCGCGAGATATGGCAGTTTGGATGTAAGAAACGCTTGAGAAACTCAAAATTTTCGCAGTTCTGATGCTCGCAACGAATAACTAGAACGGCCTAGGGGAAAAGTACGCATACCGTCGTAATCGGGCGAGTTTCTACTTTCAGATGCAACAGAAATTTTGCGAATTGGTCAATCCGTTCGCGAGATATGGCAGTTTGGAGGTAAGAAACGCTTGAGAAACTCAAAATTTTCGCAGTTCTGATGCTCGAAACGAATAACTAGAGCGGCCTAGGGGATAAGTACGCATACCGTTGTAATCGGGCGAGCTTCTACATTCAGATGCAACAGAAATTTTGTGAACTGGTCAATCCGTTCGCGAGATATGGCAGTTTGGAGGTAAGAAACGTTTGAGAAACTCAAAATTTTCGCAGTTCTGATGCTCGAAACGAATAACTAGAACGGCCTAGGGGAAAAGTACACATACCGTTTTAATCGGGCGAGTTTCTACTTTCAGATGCAACAGAAATTTTGCGGATTGGTCGATCCGTTCGCGAGATATGGCAGTTCGGATGTAAGAAACGGTTGAGAAACTCAAAATTTTCGCAGTTCTGATCCTCGAAACGAATAACTAGAACGGCCTAGGGGAAAAGTACGCATTCCATTGTAATCCGGCGAGTTTCTACTTTCAGATGCAACAGAAATTTTGCGGATTGGTCAATCCGTTCGCGAGATATGGCAGTTTGGATGTAAGAAACGCTTGAGAAACTCAAAATTTTCGCAGTTCTGATGCTCGCAACGAATAACTAGAACGGCCTAGGGGAAAAGTACGCATACCGTCGTAATCGGGCGAGTTTCTACTTTCAGATGCAACAGAAATTTTGCGGATTGGTCAATCCGTTCGCGAGATATGGCAGTTTGGAGGTAAGAAACGCTTGAGAAACTCAAAATTTTCGCAGTTCTGATGCTCGAAACGAATAACTAAGCGGCCTAGGGGATAAGTACGCATACCGTTGTAATCGGGCGAGCTTCTACATTCAGATGCAACAGAAATTTTGCTGATTGGTCAATCCGTTCGCGAGATATGTCAGTTTGGAGGTAAGAAACGCTTGAGAAACTCAAAATTTTCGCAGTTCTGATGCTCGAAACGAATAACTAGAACGGCCTAGGGGAAAAGTGCTCATACCGTTTTAATCGGGCGAGTTTCTACTTTCATGTGCAACAGAAATTTTGCGGATTGGTCAATCCGTTCGCGAGATATGGCAGTTTGGATGTAAGAAACGCTTGAGAAACTCAAAATTTTCGCAGTTCTGATGCTCGCAACGAATAACTAGAACGGCCTAGGGGAAAACTACGCATACTGTTGTAATCGGGCGAGCTTCTACTTTCAGATGCAACAGAAATTTTGCGGATTGGTCAATCCGTTCGCGAGATATGGGAGTTTGGAGGGAAGAAACGTTTGAGAAACTCAAAATTTTCGCAGTTCTGATGCTCGAAACGAATAACTGGAACTGCCTAGGGGAAACGTACACATACCGTTGTAATCGGGCGAGTTTCTACTTTCAGATGCAACAGAAATTTTGTGAACTGGTCAATCCGTTCGCGAGATATGGCAGTTTGGAGGTAAGAAACGTTTGAGAAACTCAAAATTTTCGCAGTTCTGATGCTCGAAACGAATAACTAGAACGGCCTAGGGGAAAAGTACACATACCGTTTTAATCGGGCGAGTTTCTACTTTCAGATGCAACAGAAATTTTGCGGATTGGTCGATCCGTTCGCGAGATATGGCAGTTCGGATGTAAGAAACGGTTGAGAAACTCAAAATTTTCGCAGTTCTGATCCTCGAAACGAATAACTAGAACGGCCTAGGGGAAAAGTACGCATTCCATTGTAATCCGGCGAGTTTCTACTTTCAGATGCAACAGAAATTTTGCGGATTGGTCAATCCGTTCGCGAGATATGGCAGTTTGGATGTAAGAAACGCTTGAGAAACTCAAAATTTTCGCAGTTCTGATGCTCGCAACGAATAACTAGAACGGCCTAGGGGAAAACTACGCATACTGTTGTAATCGGGCGAGCTTCTACTTTCAGATGCAACAGAAATTTTGCGGATTGGTCAATCCGTTCGCGAGATATGGCAGTTTGGAGGTAAGAAACGTTTGAGAAACTCAAAATTTACGCAGTTCGGATGCTCGAAACGAATAACTAGAACGGCCTAGGGGAAAAGTACGCATACTGTTGTAATCGGGCGAGTCTCTACTTTCAGATGCAACAGAAATTTTGAGGATTGGTCTATCCGTTCGCGAGATATGGCAGTTTGGAGGTAAGAAACGGTTGAGAAACTCAAAATTTTCGCAGTTCTGATGCTCGAAACGATTAACTAGAACGGCCTAGGGGAAAAGTGCTCATACCGTTGTAATCGGGCGAGTTTCTACTTTCATGTGCAACAGAAATTTTGCGGATTGGTCAATCCGTTCGCGAGATATGGCAGTTTGGATGTAAGAAACGCTTGAGAAACTCAAAATTTTCGCAGTTCTGATGCTCGCAACGAATAACTAGAACGGCCTAGGGGAAAAGTACGCATACCGTCGTAATCGGGCGAGTTTCTACTTTCAGATGCAACAGAAATTTTGCGAATTGGTCAATCCGTTCGCGAGATATGGCAGTTTGGAGGTAAGAAACGCTTGAGAAACTCAAAATTTTCGCAGTTCTGATGCTCGAAACGAATAACTAGAGCGGCCTAGGGGATAAGTACGCATACCGTTGTAATCGGGCGAGCTTCTACATTCAGATGCAACAGAAATTTTGTGAACTGGTCAATCCGTTCGCGAGATATGGCAGTTTGGAGGTAAGAAACGTTTGAGAAACTCAAAATTTTCGCAGTTCTGATGCTCGAAACGAATAACTAGAACGGCCTAGGGGAAAAGTACACATACCGTTTTAATCGGGCGAGTTTCTACTTTCAGATGCAACAGAAATTTTGCGGATTGGTCGATCCGTTCGCGAGATATGGCAGTTCGGATGTAAGAAACGGTTGAGAAACTCAAAATTTTCGCAGTTCTGATCCTCGAAACGAATAACTAGAACGGCCTAGGGGAAAAGTACGCATTCCATTGTAATCCGGCGAGTTTCTACTTTCAGATGCAACAGAAATTTTGCGGATTGGTCAATCCGTTCGCGAGATATGGCAGTTTGGATGTAAGAAACGCTTGAGAAACTCAAAATTTTCGCAGTTCTGATGCTCGCAACGAATAACTAGAACGGCCTAGGGGAAAACTACGCATACTGTTGTAATCGGGCGAGCTTCTACTTTCAGATGCAACAGAAATTTTGCGGATTGGTCAATCCGTTCGCGAGATATGGCAGTTTGGAGGTAAGAAACGGTTGAGAAACTCAAAATTTTCGCAGTTCTGATGCTCGAAACGAATAACTAGAACGGCCTAGGGGAAAAGTGCTCATACCGTTGTAATCGGGCGAGTTTCTACTTTCATGTGCAACAGAAATTTTGCGGATTGGTCAATCCGTTCGCGAGATATGGCAGTTTGGATGTAAGAAACGCTTGAGAAACTCAAAATTTTCGCAGTTCTGATGCTCGCAACGAATAACTAGAACGGCCTAGGGGAAAAGTACGCATACCGTCGTAATCGGGCGAGTTTCTACTTTCAGATGCAACAGAAATTTTGCGGATTGGTCAATCCGTTCGCGAGATATGGCAGTTTGGAGGTAAGAAACGCTTGAGAAACTCAAAATTTTCGCAGTTCTGATGCTCGAAACGAATAACTAAGCGGCCTAGGGGATAAGTACGCATACCGTTGTAATCGGGCGAGCTTCTACATTCAGATGCAACAGAAATTTTGCTGATTGGTCAATCCGTTCGCGAGATATGTCAGTTTGGAGGTAAGAAACGCTTGAGAAACTCAAAATTTTCGCAGTTCTGATGCTCGAAACGAATAACTAGAACGGCCTAGGGGAAAAGTGCTCATACCGTTTTAATCGGGCGAGTTTCTACTTTCATGTGCAACAGAAATTTTGCGGATTGGTCAATCCGTTCGCGAGATATGGCAGTTTGGATGTAAGAAACGCTTGAGAAACTCAAAATTTTCGCAGTTCTGATGCTCGCAACGAATAACTAGAACGGCCTAGGGGAAAACTACGCATACTGTTGTAATCGGGCGAGCTTCTACTTTCAGATGCAACAGAAATTTTGCGGATTGGTCAATCCGTTCGCGAGATATGGCAGTTTGGAGGTAAGAAACGTTTGAGAAACTCAAAATTTTCGCAGTTCGGATGCTCGAAACGAATAACTAGAACGGCCTAGGGGAAAATTACGCATACCGTTGTAATCGGGCGAGTTTCTACTGTCAGATGCAACAGAAATTTTGCGGATTGGTCAATCCGTTCGCGAGATATGGCAGTTTGGAGGTAAGAAACGTTTGAGAAACTCAAAATTTTCGCAGTTCTGATGCTCGAAACGAATAACTAGAACGGCCTAGGGGAAAAGTACACATACCGTTTTAATCGGGCGAGTTTCTACTTTCAGATGCAACAGAAATTTTGCGGATTGGTCGATCCGTTCGCGAGATATGGCAGTTCGGATGTAAGAAACGGTTGAGAAACTCAAAATTTTCGCAGTTCTGATGCTCGAAACGGATAACTAGAACGGCCTAGGGGAAAAGTACGCATACCGTTGTAATCGGGCGAGTTTCTACTTTCAGATGCAACAGAAATTTTGCGGATTCGTCGATCCGTTCGCGAGGTATGGCAGTTTGGAAGTAAGAAACGGTTGAGAAACTCAAAATTTTCGCAGTTCTGATGCTCGAAACGAATAACTAGAACGGCCTAGCGGAAAAGTACGCATACCGTTGTAATCGGGCGAGTTTCTACTTTCAGATGCAACAAAAATTTTGCGGATTGGTCAATCCGTTCGCGAGATATGGCAGTTTGGAGGTAAGAAACGCTTGAGAAACTCAAAATTTTCGCAGTTCTGATGCTCGACAAGCATAACTAGAACGGCCTAGGGGAAAAGTACGCATACCGTTGTAATCGGGCGAGTTTCTACTTTCATGTGCAACAGAAATTTTGCGGATTGGTCAATCCGTTCGCGAGATATGGCAGTTTGGATGTAAGAAACGCTTGAGAAACTCAAAATTTTCGCAGTTCTGATGCTCGCAACGAATAACTAGAACGGCCTAGGGGAAAACTACGCATACTGTTGTAATCGGGCGAGCTTCTACTTTCAGATGCAACAGAAATTTTGCGGATTGGTCAATCCGTTCGCGAGATATGGCAGTTTGGAGGTAAGAAACGGTTGAGAAACTCAAAATTTTCGCAGTTCTGATGCTCGAAACGAATAACTAGAACGGCCTAGGGGAAAAGTGCTCATACCGTTGTAATCGGGCGAGTTTCTACTTTCATGTGCAACAGAAATTTTGCGGATTGGTCAATCCGTTCGCGAGATATGGCAGTTTGGATGTAAGAAACGCTTGAGAAACTCAAAATTTTCGCAGTTCTGATGCTCGCAACGAATAACTAGAACGGCCTAGGGGAAAAGTACGCATACCGTCGTAATCGGGCGAGTTTCTACTTTCAGATGCAACAGAAATTTTGCGGATTGGTCAATCCGTTCGCGAGATATGGCAGTTTGGAGGTAAGAAACGCTTGAGAAACTCAAAATTTTCGCAGTTCTGATGCTCGAAACGAATAACTAAGCGGCCTAGGGGATAAGTACGCATACCGTTGTAATCGGGCGAGCTTCTACATTCAGATGCAACAGAAATTTTGCTGATTGGTCAATCCGTTCGCGAGATATGTCAGTTTGGAGGTAAGAAACGCTTGAGAAACTCAAAATTTTCGCAGTTCTGATGCTCGAAACGAATAACTAGAACGGCCTAGGGGAAAAGTGCTCATACCGTTTTAATCGGGCGAGTTTCTACTTTCATGTGCAACAGAAATTTTGCGGATTGGTCAATCCGTTCGCGAGATATGGCAGTTTGGATGTAAGAAACGCTTGAGAAACTCAAAATTTTCGCAGTTCTGATGCTCGCAACGAATAACTAGAACGGCCTAGGGTAAAAGTACGCATTCCATTGTAATCCGGCGAGTTTCTACTTTCAGATGCAACAGAAATTTTGCGGATTGGTCAATCCGTTCGCGAGATATGGCAGTTTGGATGTAAGAAACGCTTGAGAAACTCAAAATTTTCGCAGTTCTGATGCTCGCAACGAATAACTAGAACGGCCTAGGGGAAAACTACGCATACTGTTGTAATCGGGCGAGCTTCTACTTTCAGATGCAACAGAAATTTTGCGGATTGGTCAATCCGTTCGCGAGATATGGCAGTTTGGAGGTAAGAAACGTTTGAGAAACTCAAAATTTACGCAGTTCGGATGCTCGAAACGAATAACTAGAACGGCCTAGGGGAAAAGTACGCATACTGTTGTAATCGGGCGAGTCTCTACTTTCAGATGCAACAGAAATTTTGAGGATTGGTCTATCCGTTCGCGAGATATGGCAGTTTGGAGGTAAGAAACGGTTGAGAAACTCAAAATTTTCGCAGTTCTGATGCTCGAAACGATTAACTAGAACGGCCTAGGGGAAAAGTGCTCATACCGTTGTAATCGGGCGAGTTTCTACTTTCATGTGCAACAGAAATTTTGCGGATTGGTCAATCCGTTCGCGAGATATGGCAGTTTGGATGTAAGAAACGCTTGAGAAACTCAAAATTTTCGCAGTTCTGATGCTCGCAACGAATAACTAGAACGGCCTAGGGGAAAAGTACGCATACCGTCGTAATCGGGCGAGTTTCTACTTTCAGATGCAACAGAAATTTTGCGAATTGTTCAATCCGTTCGCGAGATATGGCAGTTTGGAGGTAAGAAACGCTTGAGAAACTCAAAATTTTCGCAGTTCTGATGCTCGAAACGAATAACTAGAGCGGCCTAGGGGATAAGTACGCATACCGTTGTAATCGGGCGAGCTTCTACATTCAGATGCAACAGAAATTTTGTGAACTGGTCAATCCGTTCGCGAGATATGGCAGTTTGGAGGTAAGAAACGTTTGAGAAACTCAAAATTTTCGCAGTTCTGATGCTCGAAACGAATAACTAGAACGGCCTAGGGGAAAAGTACACATACCGTTTTAATCGGGCGAGTTTCTACTTTCAGATGCAACAGAAATTTTGCGGATTGGTCGATCCGTTCGCGAGATATGGCAGTTCGGATGTAAGAAACGGTTGAGAAACTCAAAATTTTCGCAGTTCTGATCGTCGAAACGAATAACTAGAACGGCCTAGGGGAAAAGTACGCATTCCATTGTAATCCGGCGAGTTTCTACTTTCAGATGCAACAGAAATTTTGCGGATTGGTCAATCCGTTCGCGAGATATGGCAGTTTGGATGTAAGAAACGCTTGAGAAACTCAAAATTTTCGCAGTTCTGATGCTCGCAACGAATAACTAGAACGGCCTAGGGGAAAACTACGCATACTGTTGTAATCGGGCGAGCTTCTACTTTCAGATGCAACAGAAATTTTGCGGATTGGTCAATCCGTTCGCGAGATATGGCAGTTTGGAGGTAAGAAACGGTTGAGAAACTCAAAATTTTCGCAGTTCTGATGCTCGAAACGAATAACTAGAACGGCCTAGGGGAAAAGTGCTCATACCGTTGTAATCGGGCGAGTTTCTACTTTCATGTGCAACAGAAATTTTGCGGATTGGTCAATCCGTTCGCGAGATATGGCAGTTTGGATGTAAGAAACGCTTGAGAAACTCAAAATTTTCGCAGTTCTGATGCTCGCAACGAATAACTAGAACGGCCTAGGGGAAAAGTACGCATACCGTCGTAATCGGGCGAGTTTCTACTTTCAGATGCAACAGAAATTTTGCGGATTGGTCAATCCGTTCGCGAGATATGGCAGTTTGGAGGTAAGAAACGCTTGAGAAACTCAAAATTTTCGCAGTTCTGATGCTCGAAACGAATAACTAAGCGGCCTAGGGGATAAGTACGCATACCGTTGTAATCGGGCGAGCTTCTACATTCAGATGCAACAGAAATTTTGCTGATTGGTCAATCCGTTCGCGAGATATGTCAGTTTGGAGGTAAGAAACGCTTGAGAAACTCAAAATTTTCGCAGTTCTGATGCTCGAAACGAATAACTAGAACGGCCTAGGGGAAAAGTGCTCATACCGTTTTAATCGGGCGAGTTTCTACTTTCATGTGCAACAGAAATTTTGCGGATTGGTCAATCCGTTCGCGAGATATGGCAGTTTGGATGTAAGAAACGCTTGAGAAACTCAAAATTTTCGCAGTTCTGATGCTCGCAACGAATAACTAGAACGGCCTAGGGGAAAACTACGCATACTGTTGTAATCGGGCGAGCTTCTACTTTCAGATGCAACAGAAATTTTGCGGATTGGTCAATCCGTTCGCGAGATATGGCAGTTTGGAGGTAAGAAACGTTTGAGAAACTCAAAATTTT
Organism: Ptiloglossa arizonensis; assembly: GCF_051014685.1. NCBI lineage: Eukaryota > Metazoa > Arthropoda > Insecta > Hymenoptera > Colletidae > Ptiloglossa > Ptiloglossa arizonensis. The sequence continues at coordinate 373,426 of NW_027478544.1, forward strand.
CGCAGTTCGGATGCTCGAAACGAATAACTAGAACGGCCTAGGGGAAAATTACGCATACCGTTGTAATCGGGCGAGTTTCTACTGTCAGATGCAACAGAAATTTTGCGGATTGGTCAATCCGTTCGCGAGATATGGCAGTTTGGAGGTAACAAACGTTTGAGAAACTCAAAATTTTCGCAGTTCTGATGCTCGAAACGGATAACTAGAACGGCCTAGGGGAAAAGTACGCATACCGTTGTAATCGGGCGAGTTTCTACTTTCAGATGCAACAGAAATTTTGCGGATTCGTCGATCCGTTCGCGAGGTATGGCAGTTTGGAAGTAAGAAACGGTTGAGAAACTCAAAATTTTCGCAGTTCTGATGCTCGAAACGAATAACTAGAACGGCCTAGCGGAAAAGTACGCATACCGTTGTAATCGGGCGAGTTTCTACTTTCAGATGCAACAAAAATTTTGCGGATTGGTCAATCCGTTCGCGAGATATGGCAGTTTGGAGGTAAGAAACGCTTGAGAAACTCAAAATTTTCGCAGTTCTGATGCTCGACAAGCATAACTAGAACGGCCTAGGGGAAAAGTACGCATACCGTTGTAATCGGGCGAGTTTCTACTTTCATGTGCAACAGAAATTTTGCGGATTGGTCAATCCGTTCGCGAGATATGGCAGTTTGGATGTAAGAAACGCTTGAGAAACTCAAAATTTTCGCAGTTCTGATGCTCGCAACGAATAACTAGAACGGCCTAGGGGAAAAGTACGCATACCGTCGTAATCGGGCGAGTTTCTACTTTCAGATGCAACAGAAATTTTGCGAATTGGTCAATCCGTTCGCGAGATATGGCAGTTTGGAGGTAAGAAACGCTTGAGAAACTCAAAATTTTCGCAGTTCTGATGCTCGAAACGAATAACTAGAGCGGCCTAGGCGATAAGTACGCATACCGTTGTAATCGGGCGAGCTTCTACATTCAGATGCAACAGAAATTTTGTGAACTGGTCAATCCGTTCGCGAGATATGGCAGTTTGGAGGTAAGAAACGTTTGAGAAACTCAAAATTTTCGCAGTTCTGATGCTCGAAACGAATAACTAGAACGGCCTAGGGGAAAAGTACACATACCGTTTTAATCGGGCGAGTTTCTACTTTCAGATGCAACAGAAATTTTGCGGATTGGTCGATCCGTTCGCGAGATATGGCAGTTCGGATGTAAGAAACGGTTGAGAAACTCAAAATTTTCGCAGTTCTGATCCTCGAAACGAATAACTAGAACGGCCTAGGGGAAAAGTACGCATTCCATTGTAATCCGGCGAGTTTCTACTTTCAGATGCAACAGAAATTTTGCGGATTGGTCAATCCGTTCGCGAGATATGGCAGTTTGGATGTAAGAAACGCTTGAGAAACTCAAAATTTTCGCAGTTCTGATGCTCGCAACGAATAACTAGAACGGCCTAGGGGAAAACTACGCATACTGTTGTAATCGGGCGAGCTTCTACTTTCAGATGCAACAGAAATTTTGCGGATTGGTCAATCCGTTCGCGAGATATGGCAGTTTGGAGGTAAGAAACGGTTGAGAAACTCAAAATTTTCGCAGTTCTGATGCTCGAAACGAATAACTAGAACGGCCTAGGGGAAAAGTGCTCATACCGTTGTAATCGGGCGAGTTTCTACTTTCATGTGCAACAGAAATTTTGCGGATTGGTCAATCCGTTCGCGAGATATGGCAGTTTGGATGTAAGAAACGCTTGAGAAACTCAAAATTTTCGCAGTTCTGATGCTCGCAACGAATAACTAGAACGGCCTAGGGGAAAAGTACGCATACCGTCGTAATCGGGCGAGTTTCTACTTTCAGATGCAACAGAAATTTTGCGGATTGGTCAATCCGTTCGCGAGATATGGCAGTTTGGAGGTAAGAAACGCTTGAGAAACTCAAAAATTTCGCAGTTCTGATGCTCGAAACGAATAACTAGAGCGGCCTAGGGGATAAGTTCGCATACTGTTGTAATCGGGCGAGCTTCTACATTCAGATGCAACAGAAATTTTGCTGATTGTTCAATCCGTTCGCGAGATATGTCAGTTTGGAGGTAAGAAACGCTTGAGAAACTCAAAATTTTCGCAGTTCTGATGCTCGAAACGAATAACTAGAACGGCCTAGGGGAAAAGTGCTCATACCGTTTTAATCGGGCGAGTTTCTACTTTCATGTGCAACAGAAATTTTGCGGATTGGTCAATCCGTTCGCGAGATATGGCAGTTTGGATGTAAGAAACGCTTGAGAAACTCAAAATTTTCGCAGTTCTGATGCTCGCAACGAATAACTAGAACGGCCTAGGGGAAAACTACGCATACTGTTGTAATCGGGCGAGCTTCTACTTTCAGATGCAACAGAAATTTTGCGGATTGGTCAATCCGTTCGCGAGATATGGCAGTTTGGAGGTAAGAAACGTTTGAGAAACTCAAAATTTTCGCAGTTCGGATGCTCGAAACGAATAACTAGAACGGCCTAGGGGAAAATTACGCATACCGTTGTAATCGGGCGAGTTTCTACTTTCAGATGCAACAGAAATTTTGCGGATTGGTCAATCCGTTCGCGAGATATGGCAGTTTGGAGGTAACAAACGTTTGAGAAACTCAAAATTTTCGCAGTTCTGATGCTCGAAACGGATAACTAGAACGGCCTAGGGGAAAAGTACGCATACCGTTGTAATCGGGCGAGTTTCTACTTTCAGATGCAACAGAAATTTTGCGGATTCGTCGATCCGTTCGCGAGGTATGGCAGTTTGGAAGTAAGAAACGGTTGAGAAACTCAAAATTTTCGCAGTTCTGATGCTCGAAACGAATAACTAGAACGGCCTAGCGGAAAAGTACGCATACCGTTGTAATCGGGCGAGTTTCTACTTTCAGATGCAACAAAAATTTTGCGGATTGGTCAATCCGTTCGCGAGATATGGCAGTTTGGAGGTAAGAAACGCTTGAGAAACTCAAAATTTTCGCAGTTCTGATGCTCGACAAGCATAACTAGAACGGCCTAGGGGAAAAGTACGCATACTGTTGTAATCGGGCGAGTTTCTACTTTCAGATGCAACAGAAATTTTGCGGATTCGTCGATCCGTTCGCGAGATATGGCAGCTTGGAGGTAAGAAACGGTTGAGAAACTCAAAATTTTCGCAGTTCTGATGCTCGAAACGGATAACTAGAACGGCCTAGGGGAAAAGTACGCATACCGTTGTAATCGGGCGAGTTTCTACTTTCAGATGCAACAGAAATTTTGCGGATTCGTCGATCTGTTCGCGAGATATGGCAGTTTGGAGGTAAGAAACGGTTGTGAAACTAAAAATTTTCGCAGTTCTGATGCTCGAAACGAATAACTAGAACGGCTTAGGGGAAAATTACGCATACCGTTGTAATCGGGCGAGTTTCTACTTTCAGATGCAACAGAAATTTTGCGGATTGGTCAATCCGTTCGCGAGATATGGGAGTTTGGAGGTAAGAAACGCTTGAGAAACTCAAAATTATCGCAGTTCTGATGTTCGACAAGCATAACTAGAACGGCCTAGGGGAAAAGTACGCATACCGTTGTAATCGGGCGAGTTTCTACTTTCAGATGCAACAAAAATTTTGCGGATTGGTCAATCCGTTCGCGAGATATGGCAGTTTGGATGTAAGAAACGCTTGAGAAACTCAAAATTTTCGCAGTTCTGATGCTCGACAAGCATAACTAGAACGGCCTAGGGGAAAAGTACGCATACTGTTGTAATCGGGCGAGTCTCTACTTTCAGATGCAACAGAAATTTTGAGGATTGGTCTATCCGTTCGCGAGATATGGCAGTTTGGATGTAAGAAACGGATGAGAAACTCAAAATTTTCGCAGTTCTGATGCTCGAAACGGATAACTAGAACGGCCTAGTGGAAAAGTACGCATACCGTTGTAATCGGGCGAGTTTCTACTTTCAGATGCAACAGAAATTTTGCGGATTGGTCAATCCGTTCGCGAGATATGGCAGTTTGGAGATAACAAACGTTTGAGAAACTCAAAATTTTCGCAGTTCGGATGCTCGAAACGAATAACTAGAACGGCCTAGGGGAAAAGTACACATACCGTTGTAATCGGGCGAGTTTCTACTTTCAGATGCAACAAAAATTTTGCGGATTGGTCAATCCGTTCGCGAGATATGGCAGTTTGGAGGTAAGAAACGCTTGAGAAACTCAAAATTTTCGCAGTTCTGATGCTCGACAAGCATAACTAGAACGGCCTAGGGGAAAAGCACGCATACTGTTGTAATCGGGCGAGTCTCTACTTTCAGATGCAACAGAAATTTTGAGGATTGGTCTATCCGTTCGCGAAATATGGCAGTTTGGAGGTAAGAAACGGATGAGAAACTCAAAATTTTCGCAGTTCTGATGCTCGAAACGAATAACTGGAACGGCCTAGGGGAAAAGTACACAGACCGTTGTAATCGGGCGAGTTTCTGCTTTCAGATGCAACAGAAATTTTGCGGATTGGTCAATCCGTTCGCGAGATATGGCAATTTGGATGTAACAAACGTTTAAGAAACTCAAAATTTTCGCAGTTCTGATGCTCGAAACGAATAACTAGAACGGCCTAGGGGAAAAGTACGCATACTGTTGTAATCGGGCGAGTTTCTACTTTCAGATGCAACAGAAATTTTGCGGATTCGTCGATCCGTTCGCGAGATATGGCAGCTTGGAGGTAAGAAACGGTTGAGAAACTCAAAATTTTCGCAGTTCTGATGCTCGAAACGGATAACTAGAACGGCCTAGGGGAAAAGTACGCATACCGTTGTAATCGGGCGAGTTTCTACTTTCAGATGCAACAAAAATTTTGCGGATTGGTCAATCCGTTCGCGAGATATGGCAGTTTGGAGGTAAGAAACGCTTGAGAAACTCAAAATTTTCGCAGTTCTGATGCTCGACAAGCATAACTAGAACGGCCTAGGGGAAAAGTACGCATACTGTTGTAATCGGGCGAGTTTCTACTTTCAGATGCAACAGAAATTTTGCGGATTCGTCGATCCGTTCGCGAGATATGGCAGCTTGGAGGTAAGAAACGGTTGAGAAACTCAAAATTTTCGCAGTTCTGATGCTCGAAACGGATAACTAGAACGGCCTAGGGGAAAAGTACGCATACCGTTGTAATCGGGCGAGTTTCTACTTTCAGATGCAACAGAAATTTTGCGGATTCGTCGATCCGTTCGCGAGATATGGCAGTTTGGAGGTAAGAAACGGTTGTGAAACTAAAAATTTTCGCAGTTCTGATGCTCGAAACGAATAACTAGAACGGCTTAGGGGAAAATTACGCATACCGTTGTAATCGGGCGAGTTTCTACTTTCAGATGCAACAGAAATTTTGCGGATTGGTCAATCCGTTCGCGAGATATGGGAGTTTGGAGGTAAGAAACGCTTGAGAAACTCAAAATTATCGCAGTTCTGATGATCGACAAGCATAACTAGAACGGCCTAGGGGAAAAGTACGCATACCGTTGTAATCGGGCGAGTTTCTACTTTCAGATGCAACAAAAATTTTGCGGATTGGTCAATCCGTTCGCGAGATATGGCAGTTTGGATGTAAGAAACGCTTGAGAAACTCAAAATTTTCGCAGTTCTGATGCTCGACAAGCATAACTAGAACGGCCTAGGGGAAAAGTACGCATACTGTTGTAATCGGGCGAGTCTCTACTTTCAGATGCAACAGAAATTTTGAGGATTGGTCTATCCGTTCGCGAGATATGGCAGTTTGGATGTAAGAAACGGATGAGAAACTCAAAATTTTCGCAGTTCTGATGCTCGAAACGGATAACTAGAACGGCCTAGGGGAAAATTACGCATACCGTTGTAATCGGGCGAGTTTCTACTTTCAGATGCAACAGAAATTTTGCGGATTGGTCAATCCGTTCGCGAGATATGGGAGTTTGGAGGTAAGAAACGGATGAGAAACTCAAAATTTTCGCAGTTCTGATGCTCGAAACGAATGACTGGAACGGCCTAGGGGAAAAGTACGCATACCGTTGTAATCGGACGAGTTTCTACCTTCAGATGCAACAGAAATTTTGCGGATTGGTCGATCCGTTCGCGAGATATTGCAGTTTGGAGGTAAGAAACGGTTGAGAAACTCAAAATTTTCGCAGTTCTGATGCTCGAAACGGATAACTAGAACGGCCTAGGGGAAAAGTACGCATACCGTTGTAATCGGGCGAGTTTCTACTTTCAGATGTAACAGAAATTTTGCGGATTGGTCTATCCGTTCGCGAGATATGGCAGTTTGGGGGTAACAAACGTTTGAGAAACTCAAAATTTTCGCAGTTCTGATGCTCGAAACGGATAACTAGAACGGCCTAGCGGAAAAGTACGCATACCGTTGTAATCGGGCGAGTTTCTACTTTCAGATGCAACAGAAATTTTGCGGATTCGTCGATCCGTTCGCGAGATATGGCAGTTTGGATGTAAGAAACGCTTGAGAAACTCAAAATTTTCGCAGTTCTGATGCTCGACAAGCATAACTAGAACGGCCTAGGGGAAAAGTACGCATACTGTTGTAATCGGGCGAGTCTCTACTTTCAGATGCAACAGAAATTTTGAGGATTGGTCCATCCGTTCGCGAGATATGGCAGTTTGGATGTAAGAAACGGATGAGAAACTCAAAATTTTCGCAGTTCTGATGCTCGAAACGGATAACTAGAACGGCCTAGTGGAAAAGTACGCATACCGTTGTAATCGGGCGAGTTTCTACTTTCAGATGCAACAGAAATTTTGCGGATTGGTCAATCCGTTCGCGAGATATGGCAGTTTGGAGATAACAAACGTTTGAGAAACTCAAAATTTTCGCAGTTCGGATGCTCGAAACGAATAACTAGAACGGCCTAGGGGAAAAGTACACATACCGTTGTAATCGGGCGAGTTTCTACTTTCAGATGCAACAAAAATTTTGCGGATTGGTCAATCCGTTCGCGAGATATGGCAGTTTGGAGGTAAGAAACGCTTGAGAAACTCAAAATTTTCGCAGTTCTGATGCTCGACAAGCATAACTAGAACGGCCTAGGGGAAAAGCACGCATACTGTTGTAATCGGGCGAGTCTCTACTTTCAGATGCAACAGAAATTTTGAGGATTGGTCTATCCGTTCGCGAAATATGGCAGTTTGGAGGTAAGAAACGGATGAGAAACTCAAAATTTTCGCAGTTCTGATGCTCGAAACGAATAACTGGAACGGCCTAGGGGTAAAGTACACAGACCGTTGTAATCGGGCGAGTTTCTGCTTTCAGATGCAACAGAAATTTTGCGGATTGGTCAATCCGTTCGCGAGATATGGCAATTTGGATGTAACAAACGTTTAAGAAACTCAAAATTTTCGCAGTTCTGATGCTCGAAACGAATAACTAGAACGGCCTAGGGGAAAATTACGCATACCGTTGTAATCGGGCGAGTTTCTACTTTCAGATGCAACAGAAATTTTGCGGATTGGTCAATCCGTTCGCGAGATATGGGAGTTTGGAGGTAAGAAACGGATGAGAAACTCAAAATTTTCGCAGTTCTGATGCTCGAAACGAATGACTGGAACGGCCTAGGGGAAAAGTACACAGACCGTTGTAATCGGGCGAGTTTCTGCTTTCAGATGCAACAGAAATTTTGCGGATTGGTCAATCCGTTCGCGAGATATGGCAATTTGGATGTAACAAACGTTTAAGAAACTCAAAATTTTCGCAGTTCTGATGCTCGAAACGAATAACTAGAACGGCCTAGGGGAAAAGTACGCATACCGTTGTAATCGGACGAGTTTCTACCTTCAGATGCAACAGAAATTTTGCGGATTGGTCGATCCGTTCGCGAGATATTGCAGTTTGGAGGTAAGAAACGGTTGAGAAACTCAAAATTTTCGCAGTTCTGATGCTCGAAACGGATAACTAGAACGGCCTAGGGGAAAAGTACGCATACCGTTGTAATCGGGCGAGTTTCTACTTTCAGATGTAACAGAAATTTTGCGGATTGGTCTATCCGTTCGCGAGATATGGCAGTTTGGGGGTAACAAACGTTTGAGAAACTCAAAATTTTCGCAGTTCTGATGCTCGAAACGGATAACTAGAACGGCCTAGCGGAAAAGTACGCATACCGTTGTAATCGGGCGAGTTTCTACTTTCAGATGCAACAGAAATTTTGCGGATTCGTCGATCCGTTCGCGAGATATGGCAGTTTGGAGGTAAGAAACGGTTGAGAAACTCAAAATTTTCGCAGTTCTGATGCTCGAAACGGATAACTAGAACGGCCTAGGGGAAAAGTACGCATACCGTTGTAATCGGGCGAGTTTCTGCTTTCAGATGCAACAGAAATTTTGCGGATTGGTCAATCCGTTCGCGAGATATGGCAATTTGGATGTAACAAACGTTTAAGAAACTCAAAATTTGCGCAGTTCTGATGCTCGAAACGGATAACTAGAACGGCCTAGGGGAAAAGTACGCATACGGTTGTAATCGGACGAGTTTCTACTTTCAGATGCAACAGAAATTTTGCGGATTGGTCGATCCGTTCGCGAGATATGGCAGTTTGAAGGTAAGAAACGATTGAGAAACTCAAAATTTTCACAGTCCTGATGCTCGAAACGAATAACTAGAACGGCCTAGGGGAATAGTACACATACCGTTGTAATCGGGCGAGTTTCTACTTTCAGATGCAACAAAAATTTTGCGGATTGGTCAATCCGTTCGCGAGATATGGCAGTTTGGAGGTAAGAAACGCTTGAGAAACTCAAAAGTTTCGCAGTTCTGATGCTCGACAAGCATAACTAGAACGGCCTAAGGGAAAAGTACGCATACTGTTGTAATCGGGCGAGTCTCTACTTTCAGATGCAACAGAAATTTTGAGGATTGGTCTATCCGTTCGCGAGATATGGCAGTTTGGAGGTAACAAACGTTTGAGAAACTCAAAATTTTCGCAGTTCTGATGCTCGAAACGGATAACTAGAACGTCCTAGCGGAAAAGTACGCATACCGTTGTAATCGGGCGAGTTTCTACTTTCAGATGCAACAGAAATTTTGCGGATTGGTCGATCCGTTCGCGAGATATTGCAGTTTGGAGGTAAGAAACGGTTGAGAAACTCAAAATTTTCGCAGTTCTGATGCTCGAAACGGATAACTAGAACGGCCTAGGGGAAAAGTACGCATACCGTTGTAATCGGGCGAGTTTCTACTTTCAGATGTAACAGAAATTTTGCGGATTGGTCTATCCGTTCGCGAGATATGGCAGTTTGGAGGTAACAAACGTTTGAGAAACTCAAAATTTTCGCAGTTCTGATGCTCGAAACGGATAACTAGAACGGCCTAGCGGAAAAGTACGCATACCGTTGTAATCGGGCGAGTTTCTACTTTCAGATGCAACAGAAATTTTGCGGATTCGTCGATCCGTTCGCGAGATATGGCAGTTTGGAGGTAAGAAACGGTTGAGAAACTCAAAATTTTCGCAGTTCTGATGCTCGAAACGGATAACTAGAACGGCCTAGGGGAAAAGTACGCATACCGTTGTAATCGGGCGAGTTTCTACTTTCAGATGCAACAGAAATTTTGCGGATTCGTCAATCCGTTCGCGAGATATGGGAGTTTGCAGGTAAGAAACGCTTGAGAAACTCAAAATTATCGCAGTTCTGATGCTCGACAAGCATAACTAGAACGGCCTAGGGGAAAAGTACGCATACCGTTGTAATCGGACGAGTTTCTACTTTCAGATGCAACAGAAATTTTGCGAATTGATCAATCCGTTCGCGAGATATGGCAGTTTGGATGTAAGAAACGGATGAGAAACTCAAAATTTTCGCAGTTCTGATGCTCGACAAGCATAACTAGAACGGCCTAGGGGAAAAGTACGCATACTGTTGTAATCGGGCGAGTCTCTACTTTCAGATGCAAAAGAAATTTTGAGGATTGGTCTATCCGTTCGCGAGATATGGCAGTTTGGATGTAAGAAACGGATGAGAAACTCAAAATTTTCGCAGTTCTGATGCTCGAAACGGATAACTAGAACGGCCTAGGGGAAAAGTACGCATACCGTTGTAATCGGGCGAGTTTCTACTTGCAGATGCAACAGAAATTTTGCGGATTGGTCAATCTGTTCGCGAGATATGGCAGTTTGGAGGTAACAAACGTTTGAGAAACTCAAAATTTTCGCAGTTCGGATGCTCGAAACGAATAACTAGAACGGCCTAGGGGAAAAGTACACATACCGTTGTAATCGGGCGAGTCTCTACTTTCAGATGCAACAGAAATTTTGAGGATTGATCTATCCGTGCGCGAGATATGGCAGTTTGGAGGTAACAAACGTTTGAGAAACTCAAAATTTTCGCAGTCCTGACGCTCGAAACGAATAACTAGAACGGCCTAGGGGAATAGTACACATACCGTTGTAATCGGGCGAGTTTCTACTTTCAGATGCAACAAAAATTTTGCGGATTGGTCAATCCGTTCGCGAGATATGGCAGTTTGGAGGTAAGAAACGCTTGAGAAACTCAAAAGTTTCGCAGTTCTGATGCTCGACAAGCATAACTAGAACGGTCTAGGGGAAAAGTACGCATACTGTTGTAATCGGGCGAGTCTCTACTTTCAGATGCAACAGAAATTTTGAGGATTGATCTATCCGTGCGCGAGATATGGCAGTTTGGAGGTAACAAACGTTTGAGAAACTCAAAATTTTCGCAGTTCTGATGCTCGAAACGGATAACTAGAACGGCCTAGGGGAAAAGTACGCATACCGTTGTAATCGGGCGAGTTTCTGCTTTCAGATGCAACAGAAATTTTGCGGATTGGTCAATCCGTTCGCGAGATATGGCAATTTGGATGTAACAAACGTTTAAGAAACTCAAAATTTTCGCAGTTCTGATGCTCGAAACGGATAACTAGAACGGCCTAGGGGAAAAGTACGCATACGGTTGTAATCGGACGAGTTTCTACTTTCAGATGCAACAGAAATTTTGCGGATTGATCGATCCGTTCGCGAGATATGGCAGTTTGGAGGTAAGAAACGGTTGAGAAACTCAAAATTTTCACAGTCCTGATGCTCGAAACGAATAACTAGAACGGCCTAGGGGAATAGTACACATACCGTTGTAATCGGGCGAGTTTCTACTTTCAGATGCAACAAAAATTTTGCGGATTGGTCAATCCGTTCGCGAGATATGGCAGTTTGGAGGTAAGAAACGCTTGAGAAACTCAAAAGTTTCGCAGTTCTGATGCTCGACAAGCATAACTAGAACGGCCTAGGGGAAAAGTACGCAAACTGTTGTAATCGGGCGAGTCTCTACTTTCAGATGCAACAGAAATTTTGAGGATTGGTCTATCCGTTCGCGAGATATGGCAGTTTGGAGGTAACAAACGTTTGAGAAACTCAAAATTTTCGCAGTTCTGATGCTCGAAACGGATAACTAGAACGGCCTAGCGGAAAAGTACGCCTACTGTTGTAATCGGGCGAGTTTCTACTTGCAGATGCAACAGAAATTTTGCGGATTCGTCGATCCGTTCGCGAGATATGGCAGTTTGGAGGTAAGAAACGGTTGAGAAACTCAAAATTTTCGCAGTTCTGATGCTCGAAACGGATAACTAGAACGGCCTAGGGGAAAAGTACGCATACCGTTGTAATCGGGCGAGTTTCTACTTTCAGATGCAACAGAAATTTTGCGGATTCGTCGATCCGTTCGCGAGATATGGCAGTTTGGAGGTAAGAAACGGTTGAGAAACTCAAAATTTTCCCAGTTCTGATGCTCGAAACGAATAACTAGAACGGCCTAGGGGAAAATTACGCATACCGTTGTAATCGGGCGAGTTTCTACTTTCAGATGCAACAGAAATTTTGAGGATTGGTCAATCCGTTCGCGAGATATGGCAGTTTGGAGGTAAGAAACGCTTGAGAAACTCAAAATTTTCGCAGTTCTGATGCTCGACAAGCATAACTAGAACGGCCTAGGGGAAAAGTACGCATACTGTTGTAATCGGGCGAGTCTCTACTTTCAGATGCAACAGAAATTTTGAGGATTGGTCTATCCGTTCGCGAGATATGGCAGTTTGGAGGTAAGAAACGGATGAGAAACTCAAAATTTTCGCAGTTCTGATGCTCGAAACGAATGACTGGAACGGCCTAGGGGAAAAGTACACAGACCGTTGTAATCGGGCGAGTTTCTGCTTTCAGATGCAACAGAAATTTTGCGGATTGGTCAATCCGTTCGCGAGATATGGCAATTTGGATGTAACAAACGTTTAAGAAACTCAAAATTTTCGCAGTTCTGATGCTCGAAACGAATAACTAGAACGGCCTAGGGGAAAAGTACGCATACCGTTGTAATCGGACGAGTTTCTACCTTCAGATGCAACAGAAATTTTGCGGATTGGTCGATCCGTTCGCGAGATATTGCAGTTTGGAGGTAAGAAACGGTTGAGAAACTCAAAATTTTCGCAGTTCTGATGCTCGAAACGGATAACTAGAACGGCCTAGCGGAAAAGTACGCATACCGTTGTAATCGGGCGAGTTTCTACTTTCAGATGCAACAGAAATTTTGCGGATTCGTCGATCCGTTCGCGAGATATGGCAGTTTGGAGGTAAGAAACGGTTGAGAAACTCAAAATTTTCGCAGTTCTGATGCTCGAAACGGATAACTAGAACGGCCTAGGGGAAAAGTACGCATACCGTTGTAATCGGGCGAGTTTCTGCTTTCAGATGCAACAGAAATTTTGCGGATTGGTCAATCCGTTCGCGAGATATGGCAATTTGGATGTAACAAACGTTTAAGAAACTCAAAATTTGCGCAGTTCTGATGCTCGAAACGGATAACTAGAACGGCCTAGGGGAAAAGTACGCATACGGTTGTAATCGGACGAGTTTCTACTTTCAGATGCAACAGAAATTTTGCGGATTGGTCGATCCGTTCGCGAGATATGGCAGTTTGAAGGTAAGAAACGATTGAGAAACTCAAAATTTTCACAGTCCTGATGCTCGAAACGAATAACTAGAACGGCCTAGGGGAATAGTACACATACCGTTGTAATCGGGCGAGTTTCTACTTTCAGATGCAACAAAAATTTTGCGGATTGGTCAATCCGTTCGCGAGATATGGCAGTTTGGAGGTAAGAAACGCTTGAGAAACTCAAAAGTTTCGCAGTTCTGATGCTCGACAAGCATAACTAGAACGGCCTAGGGGAAAAGTACGCATACTGTTGTAATCGGGCGAGTCTCTACTTTCAGATGCAACAGAAATTTTGAGGATTGGTCTATCCGTTCGCGAGATATGGCAGTTTGGAGGTAACAAACGTTTGAGAAACTCAAAATTTTCGCAGTTCTGATGCTCGAAACGGATAACTAGAACGGCCTAGCGGAAAAGTACGCCTAACGTTGTAATCGGGCGAGTTTCTACTTTCAGATGCAACAGAAATTTTGTGGATTCGTCGATCCGTTCGCGAGATATGGCAGTTTGGAGGTAAGAAACGGTTGAGAAACTCAAAATTTTCGCAGTTCTGATGCTCGAAACGGATAACTAGAACGGCCTAGGGGAAAAGTACGCGTACCGTTGTAATCGGGCGAGTTTCTACTTTCAGATGCAACAGAAACTTTTGAGGATTGGTCAATCCGTTCGCGAGATATGGCAGTTTGGAGGTAAGAAACGCTTGAGAAACTCAAAATTTTCGCAGTTCTGATGCTCGACAAGCATAACTAGAACGGCCTAGGGGAAAAGTACGCATACGGTTGTAATCGGGCGAGTCTCTACTTTCAGATGCAATAGAAATTTTGAGGATTGGTCTATCCGTTCGCGAGATATGGCAGTTTGGAGGTAAGAAACGGATGAGAAACTCAAAATTTTCGCAGTTCTGATGCTCGAAACGAATGACTGGAACGGCCTAGGGGAAAAGTACACAGACCGTTGTAATCGGGCGAGTTTCTGCTTTCAGATGCAACAGAAGTTTTGCGGATTGGACAATCCGTTCGCGAGATATGGCAATTTGGATGTAACAAACGTTTAAGAAACTCAAAATTTTCGCAGTTCTGATGCTCGAAACGAATAACTAGAACGGCCTAGGGGAAAAGTACGCATACCGTTGTAATCGGACGAGTTTCTACTTTCAGATGCAACAGAAATTTTGCGGATTGGTCGATCCGTTCGCGAGATATGGCAGTTTGGAGGTAAGAAACGGTTGAGAAACTCAAAATTTTCACAGTCCTGATGCTCGAAACGAATAACTAGAACGGCCTAGGGGAATAGTACACATACCGTTGTAATCGGGCGAGTTTCTACTTTCAGATGCAACAAAAATTTTGCGGATTGGTCAATCCGTTCGCGAGATATGGCAGTTTGGAGGTAAGAAACGCTTGAGAAACTCAAAAGTTTCGCAGTTCTGATGCTCGACAAGCATAACTAGAACGGCCTAGGGGAAAAGTACGCATACTGTTGTAATCGGGCGAGTCTCTACTTTCAGATGCAACAGAAATTTTGAGGATTGGTCTATCCGTTCGCGAGATATGGCAGTTTGGAGGTAACAAACGTTTGAGAAACTCAAAATTTTCGCAGTTCTGATGCTCGAAACGGATAACTAGAACGGCCTAGCGGAAAAGTACGCATACCGTTGTAATCGGGCGAGTTTCTACTTTCAGATGCAACAGAAATTTTGCGGATTCGTCGATCCGTTCGCGAGATATGGCAGTTTGGAGGTAAGAAACGGTTGAGAAACTCAAAATTTTCGCAGTTCTGATGCTCGGAACGGATAACTAGTACGGCCTAGGGGAAAAGTACGCATACCGTTGTAATCGGGCGAGTTTCTACTTTCAGATGCAACAGAAATTTTGCGGATTCGTCGATCCGTTCGCGAGGTATGGCAGTTTGGAGGTAAGAAACGGTTGAGAAACTTAAAATTTTCGCAGTTCTAATGCTCGAAACGAATAACTAGAACGGCCTAGGGGAAAAGTACGCATGCCGTTGTAATCGGGCGAGTTTCTACTTTCAGATGCAACAGAAATTTTGCGGATTGGTCAATCCGTTCGCGAGATATGGCAGTTTGGAGGTAAGAAACGCTTGAGAAACTCAAAATTATCGCAGTTCTGATCCTCGACAAGCATAACTAGAACGGCCTAGGGAAAAAGTACGCATACTGTTGTAATCGGGCGAGTCTCTACTTTCAGATGCAACAGAAATTTTGAGGATTGGTCTATCCGTTCGCGAGATATGGCAGTTTGGAGGTAAGAAACGGTTGAGAAACTCAAAATTTTCGCAGTTCTGATGCTCGAAACGGATAACTAGAACGGCCTAGGGGAAAAGTACGCATACCGTTGTAATCGGGCGAGTTTCTACTTTCAGATGCAACAGAAATTTTGCGGATTCGTCGATCCGTTCGCGAGGTATGGCAGTTTGGAGTTAAGAAACGGTTGAGAAACTCAAAATTTTCGCAGTTCTAATGCTCGAAACGAATAACTAGGACGGCCTAGGGGAAAAGTACGCATGCCGTTGTAATCGGGCGAGTTTCTACTTTCAGATGCAACAGAAATTTTGCGGATTGGTCAATCCGTTCGCGAGATATGGCAGTTTGGAGGTAAGAAACACTTGAGAAACTCAAAATTATCGCAGTTCTGATGCTCGACAAGCATAACTAGAACGGCCTAGGGGAAAAGTACGCATACTGTTGTAATCGGGCGAGTCTCTACCTTCAGATGCAACAGAAATTTTGAGGATTGGTCTATCCGTTCGCGAGATATGGCAGTTTGGATGTAACAAACGTTTGAGAAACTCAAAATTTTCGCAGTTCTGATGCTCGAAACGGATAACTAGAAAGGCCTAGCGGAAAAGTACGCATACCGTTGTAATCGGGCGAGTTTCTACTTTCAGATGCAACAGAAATTTTGCGGATTCGTCGATCCGTTCGCGAGATATGGCAGTTTGGAGGTAAGAAACGGTTGAGAAACTCAAAATTTTCGCAGTTCTGATGCTCGAAACGGATAACTAGAACGGCCTAGTGGAAAAGTACGCATACCGTTGTAATCGGGCGAGTTTCTACTTTCAGATGCAATAGAAATTTTGCGGATTGGTCTATCCGTTCGCGAGATATGGCAGTTTGGAGGTAACAAACGTTTGAGAAACTCAAAATTTTCGCAGTTCTGATGCTCGAAACGGATAACTAGAACGGCCTAGCGGAAAAGTACGCATACCGTTGTAATCGGGCGAGTTTCTACTTTCAGATGCAACAGAAATTTTGCGGATTCGTCGATCCGTTCGCGAGATATGGCAGTTTGGAGGTAAGAAACGGTTGAGAAACTCAAAATTTTCGCAGTTCTGATGCTCGAAACGAATAACTAGAACGGCCTAGGGGAAAAGTACGCATACCGTTGTAATCGGACGAGTTTCTACTTTCAGATGCAACAGAAATTTTGCGGATTGGTCGATCCGTTCGCGAGATATGGCAGTTTGGAGGTAAGAAACGGTTGAGAAACTCAAAAGTTTCGCAGTTCTGATGCTCAACAAGCATAACTAGAACGGCCTAGGGGAAAAGTACGCATACTGTTGTAATCGGGCGAGTCTCTACTTTCAGATGCAACAGAAATTTTGAGGATTGGTCTATCCGTTCGCGAGATATGGCAGTTTGGAGGTAAGAAACGGATGAGAAACTCAAAATTTTCGCAGTTCTGATGCTCGAAACGAATGACTGGAACGGCCTAGGGGAAAAGTACACAGACCGTTGTAATCGGGCGAGTTTCTGCTTTCAGATGCAACAGAAGTTTTGCGGATTGGACAATCCGTTCGCGAGATATGGCAATTTGGATGTAACAAACGTTTAAGAAACTCAAAATTTTCGCAGTTCTGATGCTCGAAACGAATAACTAGAACGGCCTAGGGGAAAAGTACGCATACCGTTGTAATCGGACGAGTTTCTACTTTCAGATGCAACAGAAATTTTGCGGATTGGTCGATCCGTTCGCGAGATATGGCAGTTTGGAGGTAAGAAACGGTTGAGAAACTCAAAATTTTCACAGTCCTGATGCTCGAAACGAATAACTAGAACGGCCTAGGGGAATAGTACACATACCGTTGTAATCGGGCGAGTTTCTACTTTCAGATGCAACAAAAATTTTGCGGATTGGTCAATCCGTTCGCGAGATATGGCAGTTTGGAGGTAAGAAACGCTTGAGAAACTCAAAAGTTTCGCAGTTCTGATGCTCGACAAGCATAACTAGAACGGCCTAGGGGAAAAGTACGCATACTGTTGTAATCGGGCGAGTCTCTACTTTCAGATGCAACAGAAATTTTGAGGATTGGTCTATCCGTTCGCGAGATATGGCAGTTTGGAGGTAACAAACGTTTGAGAAACTCAAAATTTTCGCAGTTCTGATGCTCGAAACGGATAACTAGAACGGCCTAGCGGAAAAGTACGCATACCGTTGTAATCGGGCGAGTTTCTACTTTCAGATGCAACAGAAATTTTGCGGATTCGTCGATCCGTTCGCGAGATATGGCAGTTTGGAGGTAAGAAACGGTTGAGAAACTCAAAATTTTCGCAGTTCTGATGCTCGGAACGGATAACTAGTACGGCCTAGGGGAAAAGTACGCATACCGTTGTAATCGGGCGAGTTTCTACTTTCAGATGCAACAGAAATTTTGCGGATTCGTCGATCCGTTCGCGAGGTATGGCAGTTTGGAGGTAAGAAACGGTTGAGAAACTTAAAATTTTCGCAGTTCTAATGCTCGAAACGAATAACTAGAACGGCCTAGGGGAAAAGTACGCATGCCGTTGTAATCGGGCGAGTTTCTACTTTCAGATGCAACAGAAATTTTGCGGATTGGTCAATCCGTTCGCGAGATATGGCAGTTTGGAGGTAAGAAACGCTTGAGAAACTCAAAATTATCGCAGTTCTGATGCTCGACAAGCATAACTAGAACGGCCTAGGGAAAAAGTACGCATACTGTTGTAATCGGGCGAGTCTCTGCTTTCAGATGCAACAGAAATTTTGAGGATTGGTCTATCCGTTCGCGAGATATGGCAGTTTGGAGGTAAGAAACGGTTGAGAAACTCAAAATTTTCGCAGTTCTGATGCTCGAAACGGATAACTAGAACGGCCTAGGGGAAAAGTACGCATACCGTTGTAATCGGGCGAGTTTCTACTTTCAGATGCAACAGAAATTTTGCGGATTCGTCGATCCGTTCGCGAGGTATGGCAGTTTGGAGTTAAGAAACGGTTGAGAAACTCAAAATTTTCGCAGTTCTGATGCTCGAAACGAATGACTGGAACGGCCTAGGGGAAAAGTACACAGACCGTTGTAATCGGGCGAGTTTCTGCTTTCAGATGCAACAGAAGTTTTGCGGATTGGACAATCCGTTCGCGAGATATGGCAATTTGGATGTAACAAACGTTTAAGAAACTCAAAATTTTCGCAGTTCTGATGCTCGAAACGAATAACTAGAACGGCCTAGGGGAAAAGTACGCATACCGTTGTAATCGGACGAGTTTCTACTTTCAGATGCAACAGAAATTTTGCGGATTGGTCGATCCGTTCGCGAGATATGGCAGTTTGGAGGTAAGAAACGGTTGAGAAACTCAAAATTTTCACAGTCCTGATGCTCGAAACGAATAACTAGAACGGCCTAGGGGAATAGTACACATACCGTTGTAATCGGGCGAGTTTCTACTTTCAGATGCAACAAAAATTTTGCGGATTGGTCAATCCGTTCGCGAGATATGGCAGTTTGGAGGTAAGAAACGCTTGAGAAACTCAAAAGTTTCGCAGTTCTGATGCTCGACAAGCATAACTAGAACGGCCTAGGGGAAAAGTACGCATACTGTTGTAATCGGGCGAGTCTCTACTTTCAGATGCAACAGAAATTTTGAGGATTGGTCTATCCGTTCGCGAGATATGGCAGTTTGGAGGTAACAAACGTTTGAGAAACTCAAAATTTTCGCAGTTCTGATGCTCGAAACGGATAACTAGAACGGCCTAGCGGAAAAGTACGCATACCGTTGTAATCGGGCGAGTTTCTACTTTCAGATGCAACAGAAATTTTGCGGATTCGTCGATCCGTTCGCGAGATATGGCAGTTTGGAGGTAAGAAACGGTTGAGAAACTCAAAATTTTCGCAGTTCTGATGCTCGGAACGGATAACTAGTACGGCCTAGGGGAAAAGTACGCATACCGTTGTAATCGGGCGAGTTTCTACTTTCAGATGCAACAGAAATTTTGCGGATTCGTCGATCCGTTCGCGAGGTATGGCAGTTTGGAGGTAAGAAACGGTTGAGAAACTTAAAATTTTCGCAGTTCTAATGCTCGAAACGAATAACTAGAACGGCCTAGGGGAAAAGTACGCATGCCGTTGTAATCGGGCGAGTTTCTACTTTCAGATGCAACAGAAATTTTGCGGATTGGTCAATCCGTTCGCGAGATATGGCAGTTTGGAGGTAAGAAACGCTTGAGAAACTCAAAATTATCGCAGTTCTGATGCTCGACAAGCATAACTAGAACGGCCTAGGGAAAAAGTACGCATACTGTTGTAATCGGGCGAGTCTCTGCTTTCAGATGCAACAGAAATTTTGAGGATTGGTCTATCCGTTCGCGAGATATGGCAGTTTGGAGGTAAGAAACGGTTGAGAAACTCAAAATTTTCGCAGTTCTGATGCTCGAAACGGATAACTAGAACGGCCTAGGGGAAAAGTACGCATACCGTTGTAATCGGGCGAGTTTCTACTTTCAGATGCAACAGAAATTTTGCGGATTCGTCGATCCGTTCGCGAGGTATGGCAGTTTGGAGTTAAGAAACGGTTGAGAAACTCAAAATTTTCGCAGTTCTAATGCTCGAAACGAATAACTAGGACGGCCTAGGGGAAAAGTACGCATGCCGTTGTAATCGGGCGAGTTTCTACTTTCAGATGCAACAGAAATTTTGCGGATTGGTCAATCCGTTCGCGAGATATGGCAGTTTGGAGGTAAGAAACGCTTGAGAAACTCAAAATTATCGCAGTTCTGATGCTCGACAAGCATAACTAGAACGGCCTAGGGGAAAAGTACGCATACTGTTGTAATCGGGCGAGTCTCTACCTTCAGATGCAACAGAAATTTTGAGGATTGGTCTATCCGTTCGCGAGATATGGCAGTTTGGATGTAACAAACGTTTGAGAAACTCAAAATTTTCGCAGTTCTGATGCTCGAAACGGATAACTAGAAAGGCCTAGCGGAAAAGTACGCATACCGTTGTAATCGGGCGAGTTTCTACTTTCAGATGCAACAGAAATTTGGCGGATTCGTCGATCCGTTCGCGAGATATGGCAGTTTGGAGGTAAGAAACGGTTGAGAAACTCAAAATTTTCGCAGTTCTGATGCTCGAAACGGATAACTAGAACGGCCTAGGGGAAAAGTACGCATACCGTTGTAATCGGGCGAGTTTCTACTTTCAGATGCAATAGACATTTTGCGGATTGGTCTATCCGTTCGCGAGATATGGCAGTTTGGAGGTAACAAACGTTTGAGAAACTCAAAATTTTCGCAGTTCTGATGCTCGAAACGGATAACTAGAACGGCCTAGCGGAAAAGTACGCATACCGTTGTAATCGGGCGAGTTTCTACTTTCAGATGCAACAGAAATTTTGCGGATTCGTCGATCCGTTCGCGAGATATGGCAGTTTGGAGGTAAGAAACGGTTGAGAAACTCAAAATTTTCGCAGTTCTGATGCTCGAAACGAATAACTAGAACGGCCTAGGGGAAAAGTACGCATACCGTTGTAATCGGACGAGCTTCTACTTTCAGATGCAACAGAAATTTTGCGGATTGGTCGATCCGTTCGCGAGATATGGCAGTTTGGAGGTAAGAAACGGTTGAGAAACTCAAAATTTTCACAGTCCTGATGCTCGAAACGAATAACTAGAACGGCCTAGGGGAATAGTACACATACCGTTGTAATCGGGCGAGTTTCTACTTTCAGATGCAACAAAAATTTTGCGGATTGGTCAATCCGTTCGCGAGATATGGCAGTTTGGAGGTAAGAAACGCTTGAGAAACTCAAAAGTTTCGCAGTTCTGATGCTCGACAAGCATAACTAGAACGGCCTAGGGGAAAAGTACGCATACTGTTGTAATCGGGCGAGTCTCTACTTTCAGATGCAACAGAAATTTTGAGGATTGGTCTATCCGTTCGCGAGATATGGCAGTTTGGAGGTAACAAACGTTTGAGAAACTCAAAATTTTCGCAGTTCTGATGCTCGAAACGGATAACAAGAACGGCCTAGCGGAAAAGTACGCATACCGTTGTAATCGGGCGAGTTTCTACTTTCAGATGCAACAGAAATTTTGCGGATTGGTCTATCCGTTCGCGAGATATGGCAGTTTGGAGGTAACAAACGTTTGAGAAACTCAAAATTTTCGCAGTTCTGATGCTCGAAACGGATAACTAGAACGGCCTAGCGGAAAAGTACGCATACCGTTGTAATCGGGCGAGTTTCTACTTTCAGATGCAACAGAAATTTTGCGGATTCGTCGATCCGTTCGCGAGATATGGCAGTTTGGAGGTAAGAAACGGTTGAGAAACTCAAAATTTTCGCAGTTCTGATGTTCGAAACGGATAACTAGAACGGCCTAGGGGAAAAGTACGCTTAGCGTTGTAATCGGGCGAGTTTCTGCTTTCAGATGCAACAGAAATTTTGAGGATTGGTCAATCCGTTCGCGAGATATGGCAATTTGGACGTAACAAACGTTTAAGAAACTCAAAATTTTCGCAGTTCTGATGCTCGAAACGGATAACTAGAACGGCCTAGGGGAAAAGTACGCATACGGTTGTAATCGGACGAGTTTCTACTTTCAGATGCAACAGAAATTTTGCGGATTGGTCGATCCGTTCGCGAGATATGGCAGTTTGGAGGTAAGAAACGGTTGAGAAACTCAAAATTTTCACAGTCCTGATGCTCGAAACGAATAACTAGAACGGCCTAGGGGAATAGTACACATACCGTTGTAATCGGGCGAGTTTCTACTTTCAGATGCAACAAAAATTTTGCGGATTGGTCAATCCGTTCGCGAGATATGGCAGTTTGGAGGTAAGAAACGCTTGAGAAACTCAAAATTATCGCAGTTCTGATGCTCGACAAGCATAACTAGAACGGCCTAGGGGAAAAGTACGCATACTGTTGTAATCGGACGAGTTTCTACTTTCAGATGCAACAGAAATTTTGAGGATTGGTCTATCCGTTCGCGAGATATGGCAGTTTGGAGGTAAGAAACGGTTGAGAAACTCAAAATTCTCACAGTCCTGATGCTCGAAACGAATAACTAGAACGGCCTAGGGGAATAGTACACATACCGTTGTAATCGGGCGAGTTTCTACTTTCAGATGCAACAAAAATTTTGCGGATTGGTCAATCCGTTCGCGAGATATGGCAGTTTGGAGGTAAGAAACGCTTGAGAAACTCAAAAGTTTCGCAGTTCTGATGCTCGACAAGCATAACTAGAACGGCCTAGGGGAAAAGTACGCATACTGTTGTAATCGGGCGAGTTTCTACTTTCAGATGCAACAGAAATTTTGAGGATTGGTCAATCCGTTCGCGAGATATGGCAGTTTGGAGGTAAGAAACGCTTGAGAAACTCAAAATTATCGCAGTTCTGATGCTCGACAAGCATAACTAGAACGGCCTAGGGGAAAAGTACGCATACCGTTGTAATCGGGCGAGTTTCTACTTTCAGATGCAACAGAAATTTTGCGGATTCGTCGATCCGTTCGCGAGATATGGCAGTTTGGAGGTAAGAAACGTTTGAGAAACTCAAAATTTTCGCAGTTCTGATGCTCGAAACGGGTAACTAGAACGGCCTAGGGGAACAGTACGCATACTGTTGTGATCGGGCGAGTCTCTACTTTCAGATGCAACAGAAATTTTGAGGATTGGTCTATCCGTTCGCGAGATATGGCAGTTTGGAGGTAAGAAACGGATGAGAAACTCAAAATTTTCGCAGTTCTGATGCTCGAAACGAATGACTGGAACGGCCTAGGGGAAAAGTACACAGACCGTCGTAATCGGGCGAGTTTCTGCTTTCAGATGCAACAGAAATTTTGCGGATTGGTCAATCCGTTCGCGAGATATGGCAATGTGGATGTAACAAACGTTTAAGAAACTCAAAAGTTTCGCAGTTCTGATGCTCGACAAGCATAACTAGAACGGCCTAGGGGAAAAGTAGGCATACTGTTGTAATCGGGCGAGTTTCTACTTTCAGATGCAACAGAAATTTTGAGGATTGGTCAATCCGTTCGCGAGATATGGCAGTTTGGAGGTAAGAAACGCTTGAGAAACTCAAAATTATCGCAGTTCTGATGCTCGACAAGCATAACTAGAACGGCCTAGGGGAAAAGTACGCATACCGTTGTAATCGGGCGAGTTTCTACTTTCAGATGCAACAGAAATTTTGCGGATTCGTCGATCCGTTCGCGAGATATGGCAGTTTGGAGGTAAGAAACGGTTGAGAAACTCAAAATTTTCGCAGTTCTGATGCTCGAAACGGATAACTAGTACGGCCTAGGGGAAAAGTACGCATACCGTTGTAATCGGGCGAGTTTCTACTTTCAGATGCAACAGAAATTTTGCGGATTCGTCGATCCGTTCGCGAGGTATGGCAGTTTGGAGGTAAGAAACGGTTGAGAAACTTAAAATTTTCGCAGTTCTAATGCTCGAAACGAATAACTAGAACGGCCTAGGGGAAAAGTACGCATGCCGTTGTAATCGGGCGAGTTTCTACTTTCAGATGCAACAGAAATTTTGCGGATTGGTCAATCCGTTCGCGAGATATGGCAGTTTGGAGGTAAGAAACGCTTGAGAAACTCAAAATTATCGCAGTTCTGATGCTCGACAAGCATAACTAGAACGGCCTAGGGAAAAAGTACGCATACTGTTGTAATCGGGCGAGTCTCTACTTTCAGATGCAACAGAAATTTTGAGGATTGGTCTATCCGTTCGCGAGATATGGCAGTTTGGAGGTAAGAAACGGTTGAGAAACTCAAAATTTTCGCAGTTCTGATGCTCGAAACGGATAACTAGAACGGCCTAGGGGAAAAGTACGCATACCGTTGTAATCGGGCGAGTTTCTACTTTCAGATGCAACAGAAATTTTGCGGATTCGTCGATCCGTTCGTGAGGTATGGCAGTTTGGAGTTAAGAAACGGTTGAGAAACTCAAAATTTTCGCAGTTCTAATGCTCGAAACGAATAACTAGGACGGCCTAGGGGAAAAGTACGCATGCCGTTGTAATCGGGCGAGTTTCTACTTTCAGATGCAACAGAAATTTTGCGGATTGGTCGATCCGTTCGCGAGATATGGCAGTTTGGAGGTAAGAAACGGTTGAGAAACTCAAAATTTTCACAGTCCTGATGCTCGAAACGAATAACTAGAACGGCCTAGGGGAATAGTACACATACCGTTGTAATCGGGCGAGTTTCTACTTTCAGATGCAACAAAAATTTTGCGGATTGGTCAATCCGTTCGCGAGATATGGCAGTTTGGAGGTAAGAAACGCTTGAGAAACTCAAAATTATCGCAGTTCTGATGCTCGACAAGCATAACTAGAACGGCCTAGGGGAAAAGTACGCATACTGTTGTAATCGGACGAGTTTCTACTTTCAGATGCAACAGAAATTTTGAGGATTGGTCTATCCGTTCGCGAGATATGGCAGTTTGGAGGTAAGAAACGGTTGAGAAACTCAAAATTCTCACAGTCCTGATGCTCGAAACGAATAACTAGAACGGCCTAGGGGAATAGTACACATACCGTTGTAATCGGGGGAGTTTCTACTTTCAGATGCAACAAAAATTTTGCGGATTGGTCAATCCGTTCGCGAGATATGGCAGTTTGGAGGTAAGAAACGCTTGAGAAACTCAAAATTATCGCAGTTCTGATGCTCGACAAGCATAACTAGAACGGCCTAGGGGAAAAGTACGCATACTGTTGTAATCGGACGAGTTTCTACTTTCAGATGCAACAGAAATTTTGAGGATTGGTCTATCCGTTCGCGAGATATGGCAGTTTGGAGGTAAGAAACGGTTGAGAAACTCAAAATTCTCACAGTCCTGATGCTCGAAACGAATAACTAGAACGGCCTAGGGGAATAGTACACATACCGTTGTAATCGGGCGAGTTTCTACTTTCAGATGCAACAAAAATTTTGCGGATTGGTCAATCCGTTCGCGAGATATGGCAGTCTGGAGGTAAGAAACGCTTGAGAAACTCAAAAGTTTCGCAGTTCTGATGCTCGACAAGCATAACTAGAACGGCCTAGGGGAAAAGTACGCATACTGTTGTAATCGGGCGAGTTTCTACTTTCAGATGCAACAGAAATTTTGAGGATTGGTCAATCCGTTCGCGAGATATGGCAGTTTGGAGGTAAGAAACGCTTGAGAAACTCAAAATTATCGCAGTTCTGATGCTCGACAAGCATAACTAGAACGGCCTAGGGGAAAAGTACGCATACCGTTGTAATCGGGCGAGTTTCTACTTTCAGATGCAACAGAAATTTTGCGGATTCGTCGATCCGTTCGCGAGATATGGCAGTTTGGAGGTAAGAAACGTTTGAGAAACTCAAAATTTTCGCAGTTCTGATGCTCGAAACGGGTAACTAGAACGGCCTAGGGGAACAGTACGCATACTGTTGTGATCGGGCGAGTCTCTACTTTCAGATGCAACAGAAATTTTGAGGATTGGTCTATCCGTTCGCGAGATATGGCAGTTTGGAGGTAAGAAACGGATGAGAAACTCAAAATTTTCGCAGTTCTGATGCTCGAAACGAATGACTGGAACGGCCTAGGGGAAAAGTACACAGACCGTTGTAATCGGGCGAGTTTCTGCTTTCAGATGCAACAGAAATTTTGCGGATTGGTCAATCCGTTCGCAAGATATGGCAATTTGGATGTAACAAACGTTTAAGAAACTCAAAAGTTTCGCAGTTCTGATGCTCGACAAGCATAACTAGAACGGCCTAGGGGAAAAGTAGGCATACTGTTGTAATCGGGCGAGTTTCTACTTTCAGATGCAACAGAAATTTTGAGGATTGGTCAATCCGTTCGCGAGATATGGCAGTTTGGAGGAAAGAAACGCTTGAGAAACTCAAAATTATCGCAGTTCTGATGCTCGACAAGCATAACTAGAACGGCCTAGGGGAAAAGTACGCATACCGTTGTAATCGGGCGAGTTTCTACTTTCAGATGCAACAGAAATTTTGCGGATTCGTCGATCCGTTCGCGAGATATGGCAGTTTGGAGGTAAGAAACGTTTGAGAAACTCAAAATTTTCGCAGTTCTGATGCACGAAACGGGTAACTAGAACGGCCTAGGGGAAAAGTACGCATACCGTTGTAATCGGGCGAGTTTCTACTTTCAGATGCAACAGAAATTTTGCGGATTCGTCGATCCGTTCGCGAGGTATGGCAGTTTGGAGGTAAGAAACGGTTGAGAAACTCAAAATTTTCACAGTTCTGATGCTCGACAAGCATAACTAGAACGGCCTAGTGGAAAAGTACGCATACCGTTGTAATCGGGCGAGTTTCTACTTTCAGATGCAACAGAAATTTTGCGGATTGATCAATCCGTTCGCGAGATATGGCAGTTTGGATGTAAGAAACGGATGAGAAACTCAAAATTTTCGCAGTTCTGATGCTCGAAACGACTGAATGGAACGGCCTAGGGGAAAAGTACACAGACCGTTGTAATCGGGCGAGTTTCTGCTTTCAGATGCAACAGAAACTTTGCGGATTGGTCAATCCGTTCGCGAGATATGGCAATTTGGATGTAACAAACGTTTAAGAAGCTCAAAATTTGCGCAGTTCTGATGCTCGAAACCGATAACTAGAACGGCCTCGGGGAAAAGTACGCATACCGTTGTAATCGGACGAGTTTCTACTTTCAGATGCAACAGAAATTTTGCGGATTGGTCGATCCGTTCGCGAGATATGGCAGTTTGGAGGTAAGAAACGGTTGAGAAACTCAAAAGTTTCGCAGTTCTGATGCTCGACAAGCATAACTAGAACGGCCTAGGGGAAAAGTACGCATACTGTTGTAATCGGGCGAGTCTCTAATTTCAGATGCAACAGAAATTTTGAGGATTGGTCTATCCGTTCGCGAGATATGGCAGTTTGGAGGTAACAAACGTTTGAGAAACTCAAAATTTTCGCAGTTCTGATGCTCGAAACGGATAACTAGAACGGCCTAGCGGAAAAGTACGCATACCGTTGTAATCGGGCGAGTTTCTACTTTCAGATGCAACAGAAATTTTGCGGATTCGTCGATCCGTTCGCGAGATATGGCAGTTTGGAGGTAAGAAACGGTTGAGAAACTCAAAATTTTCGCAGTTCTGATGCTCGACAAGCATAACTAGAACGGCCTAGGGGAAAAGTACGCATACTGTTGTAATCGGGCGAGTTTCTACTTTCAGATGCAACAGAAATTTTGCGGATTGGTCAATCCGTTCGCGAGATATGGGAGTTTGGAGGTAAGAAACGCTTGAGAAACTCAAAATTATCGCAGTTCTGATGCTCGACAAGCATAACTAGAACGGCCTAGGGGAAAAGTACGCATACCGTTGTAATCGGGCGAGTTTCTACTTTCAGATGCAACAAAAATTTTGCGGATTGGTCAATCCGTTCGCGAGATATGGCAGTTTGGAGGTAACAAACGTTTGAGAAACTCAAAATTTTCGCAGTTCTGATGCTCGAAACGGATAACTAGAACGGCCTAACGGAAAAGTACGCATACCGTTGTAATCGGACGAGTTTCTACTTTCAGATGCAACAGAAATTTTGCGGATTCGTCGATCCGTTCGCGAGATATGGCAGTTTGGAGGTAAGAAACGGTTGAGAAACTCAAAATTTTCACAGTCCTGATGCTCGAAACGAATAACTAGAACGGCCTAGGGGAATAGTACACATACCGTTGTAATCGGGCGAGTTTCTACTTTCAGATGCAACAAAAATTTTGCGGATTGGTCAATCCGTTCGCGAGATATGGCAGTTTGGAGGTAAGAAACGCTTGAGAAACTCAAAATTATCGCAGTTCTGATGCTCGACAAGCATAACTAGAACGGCCTAGGGGAAAAGTACGCATACTGTTGTAATCGGACGAGTTTCTACTTTCAGATGCAACAGAAATTTTGAGGATTGGTCTATCCGTTCGCGAGATATGGCAGTTTGGAGGTAAGAAACGGTTGAGAAACTCAAAATTCTCACAGTCCTGATGCTCGAAACGAATAACTAGAACGGCCTAGGGGAATAGTACACATACCGTTGTAATCGGGCGAGTTTCTACTTTCAGATGCAACAAAAATTTTGCGGATTGGTCAATCCGTTCGCGAGATATGGCAGTTTGGAGGTAAGAAACGCTTGAGAAACTCAAAATTATCGCAGTTCTGATGCTCGACAAGCATAACTAGAACGGCCTAGGGGAAAAGTACGCATACTGTTGTAATCGGACGAGTTTCTACTTTCAGATGCAACAGAAATTTTGAGGATTGGTCTATCCGTTCGCGAGATATGGCAGTTTGGAGGTAAGAAACGCTTGAGAAACTCAAAATTATCGCAGTTCTGATGCTCGACAAGCATAACTAGAACGGCCTAGGGGAAAAGTACGCATACCGTTGTAATCGGGCGAGTTTCTACTTTCAGATGCAACAGAAATTTTGCGGATTCGTCGATCCGTTCGCGAGATATGGCAGTTTGGAGGTAAGAAACGTTTGAGAAACTCAAAATTTTCGCAGTTCTGATGCTCGAAACGGGTAACTAGAACGGCCTAGGGGAACAGTACGCATACTGTTGTGATCGGGCGAGTCTCTACTTTCAGATGCAACAGAAATTTTGAGGATTGGTCTATCCGTTCGCGAGATATGGCAGTTTGGAGGTAAGAAACGGATGAGAAACTCAAAATTTTCGCAGTTCTGATGCTCGAAACGAATGACTGGAACGGCCTAGGGGAAAAGTACACAGACCGTTGTAATCGGGCGAGTTTCTGCTTTCAGATGCAACAGAAATTTTGCGGATTGGTCAATCCGTTCGCAAGATATGGCAATTTGGATGTAACAAACGTTTAAGAAACTCAAAAGTTTCGCAGTTCTGATGCTCGACAAGCATAACTAGAACGGCCTAGGGGAAAAGTAGGCATACTGTTGTAATCGGGCGAGTTTCTACTTTCAGATGCAACAGAAATTTTGAGGATTGGTCAATCCGTTCGCGAGATATGGCAGTTTGGAGGAAAGAAACGCTTGAGAAACTCAAAATTATCGCAGTTCTGATGCTCGACAAGCATAACTAGAACGGCCTAGGGGAAAAGTACGCATACCGTTGTAATCGGGCGAGTTTCTACTTTCAGATGCAACAGAAATTTTGCGGATTCGTCGATCCGTTCGCGAGATATGGCAGTTTGGAGGTAAGAAACGTTTGAGAAACTCAAAATTTTCGCAGTTCTGATGCACGAAACGGGTAACTAGAACGGCCTAGGGGAAAAGTACGCATACCGTTGTAATCGGGCGAGTTTCTACTTTCAGATGCAACAGAAATTTTGCGGATTCGTCGATCCGTTCGCGAGGTATGGCAGTTTGGAGGTAAGAAACGGTTGAGAAACTCAAAATTTTCACAGTTCTGATGCTCGACAAGCATAACTAGAACGGCCTAGTGGAAAAGTACGCATACCGTTGTAATCGGGCGAGTTTCTACTTTCAGATGCAACAGAAATTTTGCGGATTGATCAATCCGTTCGCGAGATATGGCAGTTTGGATGTAAGAAACGGATGAGAAACTCAAAATTTTCGCAGTTCTGATGCTCGAAACGACTGAATGGAACGGCCTAGGGGAAAAGTACACAGACCGTTGTAATCGGGCGAGTTTCTGCTTTCAGATGCAACAGAAACTTTGCGGATTGGTCAATCCGTTCGCGAGATATGGCAATTTGGATGTAACAAACGTTTAAGAAGCTCAAAATTTGCGCAGTTCTGATGCTCGAAACCGATAACTAGAACGGCCTCGGGGAAAAGTACGCATACCGTTGTAATCGGACGAGTTTCTACTTTCAGATGCAACAGAAATTTTGCGGATTGGTCGATCCGTTCGCGAGATATGGCAGTTTGGAGGTAAGAAACGGTTGAGAAACTCAAAAGTTTCGCAGTTCTGATGCTCGACAAGCATAACTAGAACGGCCTAGGGGAAAAGTACGCATACTGTTGTAATCGGGCGAGTCTCTAATTTCAGATGCAACAGAAATTTTGAGGATTGGTCTATCCGTTCGCGAGATATGGCAGTTTGGAGGTAACAAACGTTTGAGAAACTCAAAATTTTCGCAGTTCTGATGCTCGAAACGGATAACTAGAACGGCCTAGCGGAAAAGTACGCATACCGTTGTAATCGGGCGAGTTTCTACTTTCAGATGCAACAGAAATTTTGCGGATTCGTCGATCCGTTCGCGAGATATGGCAGTTTGGAGGTAAGAAACGGTTGAGAAACTCAAAATTTTCGCAGTTCTGATGCTCGACAAGCATAACTAGAACGGCCTAGGGGAAAAGTACGCATACTGTTGTAATCGGGCGAGTTTCTACTTTCAGATGCAACAGAAATTTTGCGGATTGGTCAATCCGTTCGCGAGATATGGGAGTTTGGAGGTAAGAAACGCTTGAGAAACTCAAAATTATCGCAGTTCTGATGCTCGACAAGCATAACTAGAACGGCCTAGGGGAAAAGTACGCATACCGTTGTAATCGGGCGAGTTTCTACTTTCAGATGCAACAAAAATTTTGCGGATTGGTCAATCCGTTCGCGAGATATGGCAGTTTGGAGGTAACAAACGTTTGAGAAACTCAAAATTTTCGCAGTTCTGATGCTCGAAACGGATAACTAGAACGGCCTAACGGAAAAGTACGCATACCGTTGTAATCGGACGAGTTTCTACTTTCAGATGCAACAGAAATTTTGCGGATTCGTCGATCCGTTCGCGAGATATGGCAGTTTGGAGGTAAGAAACGGTTGAGAAACTCAAAATTTTCACAGTCCTGATGCTCGAAACGAATAACTAGAACGGCCTAGGGGAATAGTACACATACCGTTGTAATCGGGCGAGTTTCTACTTTCAGATGCAACAAAAATTTTGCGGATTGGTCAATCCGTTCGCGAGATATGGCAGTTTGGAGGTAAGAAACGCTTGAGAAACTCAAAATTATCGCAGTTCTGATGCTCGACAAGCATAACTAGAACGGCCTAGGGGAAAAGTACGCATACTGTTGTAATCGGACGAGTTTCTACTTTCAGATGCAACAGAAATTTTGAGGATTGGTCTATCCGTTCGCGAGATATGGCAGTTTGGAGGTAAGAAACGGTTGAGAAACTCAAAATTCTCACAGTCCTGATGCTCGAAACGAATAACTAGAACGGCCTAGGGGAATAGTACACATACCGTTGTAATCGGGCGAGTTTCTACTTTCAGATGCAACAAAAATTTTGCGGATTGGTCAATCCGTTCGCGAGATATGGCAGTTTGGAGGTAAGAAACGCTTGAGAAACTCAAAATTATCGCAGTTCTGATGCTCGACAAGCATAACTAGAACGGCCTAGGGGAAAAGTACGCATACTGTTGTAATCGGACGAGTTTCTACTTTCAGATGCAACAGAAATTTTGAGGATTGGTCTATCCGTTCGCGAGATATGGCAGTTTGGAGGTAAGAAACGGTTGAGAAACTCAAAATTCTCACAGTCCTGATGCTCGAAACGAATAACTAGAACGGCCTAGGGGAATAGTACACATACCGTTGTAATCGGGCGAGTTTCTACTTTCAGATGCAACAAAAATTTTGCGGATTGGTCAATCCGTTCGCGAGATATGGCAGTCTGGAGGTAAGAAACGCTTGAGAAACTCAAAAGTTTCGCAGTTCTGATGCTCGACAAGCATAACTAGAACGGCCTAGGGGAAAAGTACGCATACTGTTGTAATCGGGCGAGTTTCTACTTTCAGATGCAACAGAAATTTTGAGGATTGGTCAATCCGTTCGCGAGATATGGCAGTTTGGAGGTAAGAAACGCTTGAGAAACTCAAAATTATCGCAGTTCTGATGCTCGACAAGCATAACTAGAACGGCCTAGGGGAAAAGTACGCATACCGTTGTAATCGGGCGAGTTTCTACTTTCAGATGCAACAGAAATTTTGCGGATTCGTCGATCCGTTCGCGAGATATGGCAGTTTGGAGGTAAGAAACGGATGAGAAACTCAAAATTTTCGCAGTTCTGATGCTCGAAACGAATGACTGGAACGGCCTAGGGGAAAAGTACACAGGCCGTTGTAATCGGGCGAGTTTCTGCTTTCAGATGCAACAGAAATTTTGCGGATTGGTCAATCCGTTCGCAAGATATGGCAATTTGGATGTAACAAACGTTTAAGAAACTCAAAAGTTTCGCAGTTCTGATGCTCGACAAGCATAACTAGAACGGCCTAGGGGAAAAGTAGGCATACTGTTGTAATCGGGCGAGTTTCTACTTTCAGATGCAACAGAAATTTTGAGGATTGGTCAATCCGTTCGCGAGATATGGCAGTTTGGAGGTAAGAAACGCTTGA
Source organism: Ptiloglossa arizonensis (assembly GCF_051014685.1). Classification (NCBI taxonomy): domain Eukaryota; kingdom Metazoa; phylum Arthropoda; class Insecta; order Hymenoptera; family Colletidae; genus Ptiloglossa; species Ptiloglossa arizonensis. Next base: position 405,962 of record NW_027478544.1, read on the forward strand.
GAAACTCAAAATTATCGCAGTTCTGATGCTCGACAAGCATAACTAGAACGGCCTAGGGGAAAAGTACGCATACCGTTGTAATCGGGCGAGTTTCTACTTTCAGATGCAACAGAAATTTTGCGGATTCGTCGATCCGTTCGCGAGATATGGCAGTTTGGAGGTAAGAAACGTTTGAGAAACTCAAAATTTTCGCAGTTCTGATGCACGAAACGGGTAACTAGAACGGCCTAGGGGAAAAGTACGCATACCGTTGTAATCGGGCGAGTTTCTACTTTCAGATGCAACAGAAATTTTGCGGATTCGTCGATCCGTTCGCGAGGTATGGCAGTTTGGAGGTAAGAAACGGTTGAGAAACTCAAAATTTTCACAGTTCTGATGCTCGACAAGCATAACTAGAACGGCCTAGTGGAAAAGTACGCATACCGTTGTAATCGGGCGAGTTTCTACTTTCAGATGCAACAGAAATTTTGCGGATTGATCAATCCGTTCGCGAGATATGGCAGTTTGGATGTAAGAAACGGATGAGAAACTCAAAATTTTCGCAGTTCTGATGCTCGAAACGACTGAATGGAACGGCCTAGGGGAAAAGTACACAGACCGTTGTAATCGGGCGAGTTTCTGCTTTCAGATGCAACAGAAACTTTGCGGATTGGTCAATCCGTTCGCGAGATATGGCAATTTGGATGTAACAAACGTTTAAGAAGCTCAAAATTTGCGCAGTTCTGATGCTCGAAACCGATAACTAGAACGGCCTCGGGGAAAAGTACGCATACCGTTGTAATCGGACGAGTTTCTACTTTCAGATGCAACAGAAATTTTGCGGATTGGTCGATCCGTTCGCGAGATATGGCAGTTTGGAGGTAAGAAACGGTTGAGAAACTCAAAAGTTTCGCAGTTCTGATGCTCGACAAGCATAACTAGAACGGCCTAGGGAAAAGTACGCATACTGTTGTAATCGGGCGAGTCTCTACTTTCAGATGCAACAGAAATTTTGAGGATTGGTCTATCCGTTCGCGAGATATGGCAGTTTGGAGGTAACAAACGTTTGAGAAACTCAAAATTTTCGCAGTTCTGATGCTCGAAACGGATAACTAGAACGGCCTAGCGGAAAAGTACGCATACCGTTGTAATCGGGCGAGTTTCTACTTTCAGATGCAACAGAAATTTTGCGGATTCGTCGATCCGTTCGCGAGATATGGCAGTTTGGAGGTAAGAAACGGTTGAGAAACTCAAAATTTTCGCAGTTCTGATGCTCGACAAGCATAACTAGAACGGCCTAGGGGAAAAGTACGCATACTGTTGTAATCGGGCGAGTTTCTACTTTCAGATGCAACAGAAATTTTGCGGATTGGTCAATCCGTTCGCGAGATATGGGAGTTTGGAGGTAAGAAACGGTTGAGAAACTCAAAATTTTCACAGTCCTGATGCTCGAAACGAATAATTGGAACGGCCTAGGGGAAAAGTACACATACCGTTGTAATAGGGCGAGTTTCTACTTTCAGATGCAGCAAAAATTTTGCGGATTGGTCAATCCGTTCGCGAGATATGGCAGTTTGGAGGTAACAAACGTTTGAGAAACTCAAAATTTTCGCAGTTCTGATGCTCGAAACGGATAACTAGAACGGCCTAGGGGAAAAGTACGCATACCGTAATCGGGCGAGTTTCTACTTTCAGATGCAACAGAAATTTTTCGGATTCGTCGATCCGTTCGCGAGATATGGCAGTTTGGAGGTAAGAAACGGTTGAGAAACTCAAAATTTTCGCAGTTCTGATGCTCGAAACGAATAACTAGAACGGCCTAGGGGAAAAGTACGCACACCGTTGTAATCGGGCGAGTTTCTACTTTCAGATACAACAGAAATTTTGCGGATTGGTCGATCCGTTCGCGAGATATGGCAGTTTGGATGTAAGAAACGCTTGAGAAACTCAAAATTTTTGCAGTTCTGATGCTCGAAACGAATAATTGGAACGGCCTAGGGGAAAAGTACAAATACCGTTGTAATCGGGCGAGTTTCTACTTTCGGATGCAACAGAAATTTTGCGGATTGGTCAATCCGTTCGCGAGATATGGCAGTTTGGAGGTAACAAACGTTTGAGAAACTCAAAATTTTCGCAGTTCTGATGCTCGAAACGGATAACTAGAACGGCCTAGGGGAAAAGTACGCATACCGTTGTAATCGGGCGAGTTTCTACTTTCAGATGCAACAGAAATTTTGCAGATTCGTCGATCCGTTCGCGAGATATGGCAGTTTGGAGGTAAGAAACGGTTGAGAAACTCAAAATTTTCGCAGTTCTGATGCTCGAAACGAATAACTACAACGGCCTAGGGGAAAATTACGCATACCGATGTAATCGGGCGAGTTTCTACTTTCAGATGCAACAAAAATTTTGCGGATTGGTCAATCCGTTCGCGAGATATGGCAGTTTGGAGGTAAGAAACGCTTGAGAAACTCCAAATTTTCGCAGTTCTGATGCTCGACAAGCATAACTAGAACGGCCTAGGGGAAAAGTACGCATACTGTTGTAATCGGGCGAGTCTCTACTTTCAGATGCAACAGAAACTTTGAGGATTGGTCTATCCGTTCGCGAGATATGGCAGTTTGGAGGTAAGAAACGGATGAGAAACTCAAAATTTTCGCAGTTCTGGTGCTCGAAACGAATAACTGGAACGGCCTAGGGGAACAGTACACATACCGTTGTAATCGGGCGAGTTTCTACTTTCAGATGCAACCAAAATTTTGCGGATTGGTCAATCCGTTCGCGAGATATGGCAGTTTGGAGGTAACAAACGTTTGAGAAACTCAAAATTTTCGCAGTTCGGATGCTCGACAAGCATAACTAGAACGGCCTAGGGGAAAAGTACGCATACCGTTGTAATCGGGCGAGTTTCTACTTTCAGATGCAACAAAAATTTTGCGGATTGGTCAATCCGTTCGCGAGATATGGCAGTTTGGAGGTAACAAACGTTTGAGAAACTCAAAATTTTCGCAGTTCTGATGCTCGAAACGGATAACTAGAACGGCCTAGCGGAAAAGTACGCATACCGTTGTAATCGGGCGAGTTTCTACTTTCAGATGCAACAAAAATTTTGCGGATTGGTCAATCCGTTCGCGAGATATGGCTGTTTGGAGGTAACAAACGTTTGAGAAACTCAAAATTTTCGCAGTTCTGATGCTCGAAACGGATAACTAGAACGGCCTAGCGGAAAAGTACGCATACCGTTGTAATCGGGCGAGTTTCTACTTTCAGATGCAACAGAAATTTTGCGGATTGGTCAATCCGTTCGCGAGATATGGCAGTTTGGAGGTAACAAACGTTTGAGAAACTCAAAATTTTCGCAGTTCTGATGCTCGAAACGGATAACTAGAACGGCCTAGGGGAAAAGTACGCATACCGTTGTAATCGGGCGAGTTTCTACTTTCAGATGCAACAGAAATTTTGCAGATTCGTCGATCCGTTCGCGAGATATGGCAGTTTGGAGGTAAGAAACGGTTGAGAAACTCAAAATTTTCGCAGTTCTGATGCTCGAAACGAATAACTAGAACGGCCTAGGGGAAGAGTACGCATACCGTTGTAATCGGGCGAGTTTCTACTTTCAGATGCAACAGAAATTTTGCGGATTGGTCGATCCGTTCGCGAGATATGGCAGTTTGGAGGTAAGAAACGGTTGAGAAACTCAAAATTTTCACAGTCCTGATGCTCGAAACGAATAATTGGAACGGCCTAGGGGAAAAGTACACATACCGTTGTAATCGGGCGAGTTTCTACTTTCAGATGCAGCAAAAATTTTGCGGATTGGTCAATCCGTTCGCGAGATATGGCAGTTTGGACGTAACAAACGTTTGAGAAACTCAAAATTTTCGCAGTTCTGATGCTCGAAACGGATAACTAGAACGGCCTAGGGGAAAAGTACGCATACCGTAATCGGGCGAGTTTCTACTTTCAGATGCAACAGAAATTTTGCGGATTCGTCGATCCGTTCGCGAGATATGGCAGTTTGGAGGTAAGAAACGGTTGAGAAACTCAAAATTTTCGCAGTTCTGATGCTCGAAACGAATAACTAGAACGGCCTAGGGGAAAAGTACGCATACCGTTGTAATCGGGCGAGTTTCTACCTTCAGATACAACAGAAATTTTGCGGATTGGTCGATCCGTTCGCGAGATATGGCAGTTTGGATGTAAGAAACGCTTGAGAAACTCAAAATTTTTGCAGTTCTGATGCTCGAAACGAATAATTGGAACGGCCTAGGGGAAAAGTACACATACCGTTGTAATCGGGCGAGTTTCTACTTTCAGATGCAACAGAAATTTTGCGGATTGGTCAATCCGTTCGCGAGATATGGCAGTTTGGAGGTAACAAACGTTTGAGAAACTCAAAATTTTCGCAGTTCTGATGCTCGAAACGGATAACTAGAACGGCCTAGGGGAAAAGTACGCATACCGTTGTAATCGGGCGAGTTTCTACTTTCAGATGCAACAGAAATTTTGCAGATTCGTCGATCCGTTCGCGAGATATGGCAGTTTGGAGGTAAGAAACGGTTGAGAAACTCAAAATTTTCGCAGTTCTGATGCTCGAAACGAATAACTACAACGGCCTAGGGGAAAATTACGCATACCTATGTAATCGGGCGAGTTTCTACTTTCAGATGCAACAAAAATTTTGCGGATTGGTCAATCCGTTCGCGAGATATGGCAGTTTGGAGGTAAGAAACGCTTGAGAAACTCCAAATTTTCGCAGTTCTGATGCTCGACAAGCATAACTAGAACGGCCTAGGGGAAAAGTACGCATACTGTTGTAATCGGGCGAGTCTCTACTTTCAGATGCAACAGAAATTTTGAGGATTGGTCTATCCGTTCGCGAGATATGGCAGTTTGGAGGTAAGAAACGGATGAGAAACTCAAAATTTTCGCAGTTCTGATGCTCGAAACGAATAACTGGAACGGCCTAGGGGAAAAGTACACATACCGTTGTAATCGGGCGAGTTTCTACTTTCAGATGCAACTAAAAATTTTGCGGATTGGTCAATCCGTTCGCGAGATATGGCAGTTTGGAGGTAAGAAACGCTTGAGAAACTCAAAATTTTCGCAGTTCTGATGCTCGACAAGCATAACTAGAACGGCCTAGGGGAAAAGTACGCATACTGTTGTAATCGGGCGAGTCTCTACTTTCAGATGCAACAGAAATTTTGAGGATTGGTCTATCCGTTCGCGAGATATGGCAGTTTGGAGGTAACAAACGTTTGAGAAACTCAAAATTTTCGCAGTTCTGATGCTCGAAACGGATAACTAGAACGGCCTAGCGGAAAAGTACGCATACCGTTGTAATCGGGCGAGTTTCTACTTTCAGATGCAACAGAAATTTTGCGGATTCGTCGATCCGTTCGCGAGATATGGCAGTTTGGAGGTAAGAAACGGTTGAGAAACTCAAAATTTTCGCAGTTCTGATGCTCGAAACAGATAACTAGAACGGCCTAGGGGAAAAGTACGCATACCGTTGTAATCGGGCGAGTTTCTACTTTCAGATGCAACAGAAATTTTGCGAATTCGTCGATCTGTTCGCGAGATACGGCAGTTTGGAGGTAAGAAACGGTTGAGAAACTCAAAATTTTCGCAGTTCTGATGCTCGAAACGAATAACTAGAACGGCCTAGGGGAAAATTACGCATACCGTTGTAATCGGGCGAGTTTCTACTTTCAGATGCAACAGAAATTTTGCGGATTGGTCAATCCGTTCGCGAGATATGGGAGTTTGGAAGTAAGAAACGCTTGAGATACTCAAAATTATCGCAGTTCTGATGCTCGACAAGCATAACTAGAACGGCCTAGGGGAAAAGTACGCATACCGTTGTAATCGGGCGAGTTTCTACTTTCAGATGCAACAGAAATTTTGCGGATTGGTCAATCCGTTCGCGAGATATGGCAGTTTGGATGTAAGAAACGCTTGAGAAACTCAAAATTTTCGCAGTTCTGATGCTCGAAACGGATAACTAGAACGGCCTAGGGGAAAAGTACGCATACCGTTGTAATCGGGCGAGTTTCTACTTTCAGATGCAACAGAAATTTTGCAGATTCGTCGATCCGTTCGCGAGATATGGCAGTTTGGAGGTAAGAAACGGTTGAGAAACTCAAAATTTTCGCAGTTCTGATGCTCGAAACGAATAACTACAACGGCATAGGGGAAAATTACGCATACCGTTGTAATCGGGCGAGTTTCTACTTTCAGATGCAACAGAAATTTTGCGGATTCGTCGATCCGTTCGCGAGGTATGGCAGTTTGGAGGTAAGAAACGGTTGAGAAACTCAAAATTTTCACAGTTCTGATGCTCGAAACGAATAACTAGAACGGCCTAGGGGAAAAGTACGCATGCCGTTGTAATCGGGCGAGTTTCCACTTTCAGATGCAACAGAAATTTTGCGGATTGGTCAATCCGTTCGCGAGATATGGCAGTTTGGAGGTAAGAAACGCTTGAGAAACTCAAAATTATCGCAGTTCTGATGCTCGACAAGCATAACTAGAACGGCCTAGTGGAAAAGTACGCATACCGTTGTAATCGGGCGAGTTTCTACTTTCAGATGCAACAGAAATTTTGCGGATTGATCAATCCGTTCGCGAGATATGGCAGTTTGGATGTAAGAAACGGATGAGAAACTCAAAATTTTCGCAGTTCTGATGCTCGAAACGACTGAATGGAACGGCCTAGGGGAAAAGTACACAGACCGTTGTAATCGGGCGAGTTTCTGCTTTCAGATGCAACAGAAACTTTGCGGATTGGTCAATCCGTTCGCGAGATATGGCAATTTGGATGTAACAAACGTTTAAGAAGCTCAAAATTTTCGCAGTTCTGATGCTCGAAACGGATAACTAGAACGGCCTCGGGGAAAAGTACGCATACCGTTGTAATCGGACGAGTTTCTACTTTCAGATGCAACAGAAATTTTGCGGATTGGTCGATCCGTTCGCGAGATATGGCAGTTTGGAGGTAAGAAACGGTTGAGAAACTCAAAAGTTTCGCAGTTCTGATGCTCGACAAGCATAACTAGAACGGCCTAGGGGAAAAGTACGCATACTGTTGTAATCGGGCGAGTCTCTACTTTCAGATGCAACAGAAATTTTGCAGATTCGTCGATCCGTTCGCGAGATATGGCAGTTTGGAGGTAAGAAACGGTTGAGAAACTCAAAATTTTCGCAGTTCTGATGCTCGAAACGAATAACTACAACGGCCTAGGGGAAAATTACGCATACCGATGTAATCGGGCGAGTTTCTACTTTCAGATGCAACAAAAATTTTGCGGATTGGTCAATCCGTTCGCGAGATATGGCAGTTTGGAGGTAAGAAACGCTTGAGAAACTCCAAATTTTCGCAGTTCTGATGCTCGACAAGCATAACTAGAACGGCCTAGGGGAAAAGTACGCATACTGTTGTAATCCGGCGAGTCTCTACTTTCAGATGCAACAGAAATTTTGAGGATTGGTCTATCCGTTCGCGAGATATGGCAGTTTGGAGGTAAGAAACGGATGAGAAACTCAAAATTTTCGCAGTTCTGGTGCTCGAAACGAATAACTGGAACGGCCTAGGGGAACAGTACACATACCGTTGTAATCGGGCGAGTTTCTACTTTCAGATGCAACAAAAATTTTGCGGATTGGTCAATCCGTTCGCGAGATATGGCAGTTTGGAGGTAACAAACGTTTGAGAAACTCAAAATTTTCGCAGTTCTGATGCTCGACAAGCATAACTAGAACGGCCTAGGGGAAAAGTACGCATACCGTTGTAATCGGGCGAGTTTCTACTTTCAGATGCAACAAAAATTTTGCGGATTGGTCAATCCGTTCGCGAGATATGGCAGTTTGGAGGTAACAAACGTTTGAGAAACTCAAAATTTTCGCAGTTCTGATGCTCGAAACGGATAACTAGAACGGCCTAGCGGAAAAGTACGCATACCGTTGTAATCGGGCGAGTTTCTACTTTCAGATGCAACGAAAATTTTGCGGATTTGTCAATCCGTTCGCGAGATATGGCAGTTTGGAGGTAACAAACGTTTGAGAAACTCAAAATTTTCGCAGTTCTGATGCTCGAAACGGATAACTAGAACGGCCTAGCGGAAAAGTACGCATACCGTTGTAATCGGGCGAGTTTCTACTTTCAGATGCAACAGAAATTTTGCGGATTGGTCAATCCGTTCGCGAGATATGGCAGTTTGGAGGTAACAAACGTTTGAGAAACTCAAAATTTTCGCAGTTCTGATGCTCGAAACGGATAACTAGAACGGCCTAGGGGAAAAGTACGCATACCGTTGTAATCGGGCGAGTTTCTACTTTCAGATGCAACAGAAATTTCGCAGATTCGTCGATCCGTTCGCGAGATATGGCAGTTTGGAGGTAAGAAACGGTTGAGAAACTCAAAATTTTCGCAGTTCTGATGCTCGAAACGAATAACTAGAACGGCCTAGGGGAAGAGTACGCATACCGTTGTAATCGGGCGAGTTTCTACTTTCAGATGCAACAGAAATTTTGCGGATTGGTCGATCCGTTCGCGAGATATGGCAGTTTGGATGTAAGAAACGGTTGAGAAACTCAAAATTTTCACAGTCCTGATGTTCGAAACGAATAATTGGAACGGCCTAGGGGAAAAGTACACATACCGTTGTAATCGGGCGAGTTTCTACTTTCAGATGCAGCAAAAATTTTGCGGATTGGTCAATCCGTTCGCGAGATATGGCAGTTTGGAGGTAACAAACGTTTGAGAAACTCAAAATTTTCGCAGTTCTGATGCTCGAAACGGATAACTAGAACGGCCTAGGGGAAAAGTACGCATACCGTAATCGGGCGAGTTTCTACTTTCAGATGCAACAGAAATTTTGCGGATTCGTCGATCCGTTCGCGAGATATGGCAGTTTGGAGGTAAGAAACGGTTGAGAAACTCAAAATTTTCGCAGTTCTGATGCTCGAAACGAATAACTAGAACGGCCTAGGGGAAAAGTACGCATACCGTTGTAATCGGGCGAGTTTCTACTTTCAGATACAACAGAAATTTTGCGGATTGGTCGATCCGTTCGCGAGATATGGCAGTTTGGATGTAAGAAACGCTTGAGAAACTCAAAATTTTTGCAGTTCTGATGCTCGAAACGAATAATTGGAACGGCCTAGGGGAAAAGTACACATACCGTTGTAATCGGGCGAGTTTCTACTTTCAGATGCAACAGAAATTTTGCGGATTGGTCAATCCGTTCGCGAGATATGGCAGTTTGGAGGTAACAAACGTTTGAGAAACTCAAAATTTTCGCAGTTCTGATGCTCGAAACGGATAACTAGAACGGCCTAGGGGAAAAGTACGCATACCGTTGTAATCGGGCGAGTTTCTACTTTCAGATGCAACAGAAATTTTGCAGATTCGTCGATCCGTTCGCGAGATATGGCAGTTTGGAGGTAAGAAACGGATTAGAAACTCAAAATTTTCGCAGTTCTGATGCTCGAAACGAATAACTGGAACGGCCTAGGGGAACAGTACACATACCGTTGTAATCGGGCGAGTTTCTACTTTCAGATGCAACAAAAATTTTGCGGATTGGTCAATCCGTTCGCGAGATATGGCAGTTTGGAGGTAACAAACGTTTGAGAAACTCAAAATTTTCGCAGTTCTGATGCTCGAAACGGATAACTAGAACGGCCTAGCGGAAAAGTACGCATACCGTTGTAATCGGGCGAGTTTCTACTTTCAGATGCAACAGAAATTTTGCGGATTCGTCGAACCGTTCGCGAGATATGGCAGTTTGGAGGTAAGAAACGGTTGAGAAACTCAAAATTTTCGCAGTTCTGATGCTCGAAACAGATAACTAGAACGGCCTAGGGGAAAAGTACGCATACCGTTGTAATCGGGCGAGTTTCTACTTTCAGATGCAACAGAAATTTTGCGAATTCGTCGATCTGTTCGCGAGATATGGCAGTTTGGAGGTAAGAAACGGTTGAGAAACTCAAAATTTTCGCAGTTCTGATGCTCGAAACGAATAACTAGAACGGCCTAGGGGAAAATTACGCATACCGTTGTAATCGGGCGAGTTTCTACTTTCAGATGCAACAGAAATTTTGCGGATTGGTCAATCCGTTCGCGAGATATGGGAGTTTGGAAGTAAGAAACGCTTGAGAAACTCAAAATTATCGCAGTTCTGATGCTCGACAAGCATAACTAGAACGGCCTAGGGGAAAAGTACGCATACCGTTGTAATCGGGCGAGTTTCTACTTTCAGATGCAACAGAAATTTTGCGGATTGGTCAATCCGTTCGCGAGATATGGCAGTTTGGATGTAAGAAACGCTTGAGAAACTCAAAATTTTCGCAGTTCTGATGCTCGAAACGGATAACTAGAACGGCCTAGGGGAAAAGTACGCATACCGTTGTAATCGGGCGAGTTTCTACTTTCAGATGCAACAGAAATTTTGCAGATTCGTCGATCCGTTCGCGAGATATGGCAGTTTGGAGGTAAGAAACGGTTGAGAAACTCAAAATTTTCGCAGTTCTGCTGCTCGAAACGAATAACTACAACGGCATAGGGGAAAATTACGCGTACCGTTGTAATCGGGCGAGTTTCTACTTTCAGATGCAACAAAAATTTTGCGGATTGGTCAATCCGTTCGCGAGATATGGCAGTTTGGAGGTAAGAAACGCTTGAGAAACTCCAAATTTTCGCAGTTCTGATGCTCGACAAGCATAACTAGAACGGCCTAGGGGAAAAGTACGCATACTGTTGTAATCGGGCGAGTCTCTACTTTCAGATGCAACAGAAATTTTGAGGATTGGTCTATCCGTTCGCGAGATATGGCAGTTTGGAGGTAAGAAACGGATGAGAAACTCAAAATTTTCGCAGTTCTGATGCTCGAAACGAATAACTGGAACGGCCTAGGCGAAAAGTACACATACCGTTGTAATCGGGCGAGTTTCTACTTTCAGATGCAACTAAAAATTTTGCGGATTGGTCAATCCGTTCGCGAGATATGGCAGTTTGGAAGTAAGAAACGCTTGAGAAACTCAAAATTTTCGCAGTTCTGATGCTCGACAAGCATAACTAGAACGGCCTAGGGGAAAAGTACGCATACTGTTGTAATCGGGCGAGTCTCTACTTTCAGATGCAACAGAAATTTTGAGGATTGGTCTATCCGTTCGCGAGATATGGCAGTTTGGAGGTAAGAAACGGATGAGAAACTCAAAATTTTCGCAGTTCTGATGCTCGAAACGAATAACTGGAACGGCCTAGGGGAAAAGTACACATACCGTTGTAATCGGGCGAGTTTCTACTTTCAGATGCAACTAAAAATTTTGCGGATTGGTCAATCCGTTCGCGAGATATGGCAGTTTGGAGGTAAGAAACGCTTGAGAAACTCAAAATTTTCGCAGTTCTGATGCTCGACAAGCATAACTAGAACGGCCTAGGGGAAAAGTACGCATACTGTTGTAATCGGGCGAGTCTCTACTTTCAGATGCAACAGAAATTTTGAGGATTGGTCTATCCGTTCGCGAGATATGGCAGTTTGGAGGTAACAAACGTTTGAGAAACTCAAAATTTTCGCAGTTCTGATGCTCGAAACGGATAACTAGAACGGCCTAGCGGAAAAGTACGCATACCGTTGTAATCGGGCGAGTTTCTACTTTCAGATGCAACAGAAATTTTGCGGATTCGTCGATCCGTTCGCGAGATATGGCAGTTTGGAGGTAAGAAACGGTTGAGAAACTCAAAATTTTCGCAGTTCTGATGCTCGAAACAGATAACTAGAACGGCCTAGGGGAAAAGTACGCATACCGTTGTAATCGGGCGAGTATCTACTTTCAGATGCAACAGAAATTTTGCGGATTGGTCAATCCGTTCGCGAGATATGGCAGTTTGGAGGTAAGAAACGGTTGAGAAACTCAAAATTTTCGCAGTTCTGATGCTCGAAACGAATAACTAGAACGGCCTAGGGGAAAAGTACGCATACCGTTGTAATCGGGCGAGTTTCTACTTTCAGATGCAACAGAAGTATTGCGGAATGGTCAATCCTTTCGCGAGATATGGCAGTTTGGAGGTAAGAAACGCTTGAGCAACTCAAAATTTTCGCAGTTCTGATGCTCGAAATGAATAACCAGAAAGGCCTAGGGGAAAAGTACGCATACCGTAATCGGGCGAGTTTCTACTTTCAGATGCAACAGAAATTTTGCGGATTCGTCGATCCGTTCGCGAGATATGGCAGTTTGGAGGTAAGAAACGGTTGAGAAACTCAAAATTTTCGCAGTTCTGATGCTCGAAACGAATAACTACAACGGCATAGGGGAAAATTACGCATACCGTTGTAATCGGGCGAGTTTCTACTTTCAGATGCAACAAAAATTTTGCGGATTGGTCAATCCGTTCGCGAGATATGGCAGTTTGGAGGTAAGAAACGCTTGAGAAACTCCAAATTTTCGCAGTTCTGATGCTCGACAAGCATAACTAGAACGGCCTAGGGGAAAAGTACGCATACTGTTGTAATCGGGCGAGTTTCTACTTTCAGATGCAACTAAAAATTTTGCGGATTGGTCAATCCGTTCGCGAGATATGGCAGTTTGGAAGTAAGAAACGCTTGAGAAACTCAAAATTTTCGCAGTTCTGATGCTCGACAAGCATAACTAGAACGGCCTAGGGGAAAAGTACGCATACTGTTGTAATCGGGCGAGTCTCTACTTTCAGATGCAACAGAAATTTTGAGGATTGGTCTATCCGTTCGCGAGATATGGCAGTTTGGAGGTAAGAAACGGATGAGAAACTCAAAATTTTCGCAGTTCTGATGCTCGAAACGAATATCTGGAACGGCCTAGGGGAAAAGTACACATACCGTTGTAATCGGGCGAGTTTCTACTTTCAGATGCAACTAAAAATTTTGCGGATTGGTCAATCCGTTCGCGAGATATGGCAGTTTGGAGGTAAGAAACGCTTGAGAAACTCAAAATTTTCGCAGTTCTGATGCTCGACAAGCATAACTAGAACGGCCTAGGGGAAAAGTACGCATACTGTTGTAATCGGGCGAGTCTCTACTTTCAGATGCAACAGAAATTTTGAGGATTGGTCTATCCGTTCGCGAGATATGGCAGTTTGGAGGTAACAAACGTTTGAGAAACTCAAAATTTTCGCAGTTCTGATGCTCGAAACGGATAACTAGAACGGCCTAGCGGAAAAGTACGCACACCGTTGTAATCGGGCGAGTTTCTACTTTCAGATGCAACAGAAATTTTGCGGATTCGTCGATCCGTTCGCGAGATATGGCAGTTTGGAGGTAAGAAACGGTTGAGAAACACAAAATTTTCGCAGTTCTGATGCTCGAAACAGATAACTAGAACGGCCTAGGGGAAAAGTACGCATACCGTTGTAATCGGGCGAGTATCTACTTTCAGATGCAACAGAAATTTTGCGGATTGGTCAATCCGTTCGCGAGATATGGCAGTTTGGAGGTAAGAAACGGTTGAGAAACTCAAAATTTTCGCAGTTCTGATGCTCGAAACGAATAACTAGAACGGCCTAGGGGAAAAGTACGCATACCGTTGTAATCGGGCGAGTTTCTACTTTCAGATGCAACAGAAGTATTGCGGAATGGTCAATCCGTTCGCGAGATATGGCAGTTTGGAGGTAAGAAACGCTTGAGAAACTCAAAATTTTCGCAGTTCTGATGCTCGACAAGCATAACTAGAACGGCCTAGGGGAAAAGTACGCATACTGTTGTAATCGGGCGAGTCTCTACTTTCAGATGCAACAGAAATTTTGAGGATTGGTCTATCCGTTCGCGAGATATGGCAGTTTGGAGGTAACAAACGTTTGAGAAACTCAAAATTTTCGCAGTTCTGATGCTCGAAACGGATAACTAGAACGGCCTAGCGGAAAAGTACGCACACCGTTGTAATCGGGCGAGTTTCTACTTTCAGATGCAACAGAAATTTTGCGGATTCGTCGATCCGTTCGCGAGATATGGCAGTTTGGAGGTAAGAAACGGTTGAGAAACACAAAATTTTCGCAGTTCTGATGCTCGAAACAGATAACTAGAACGGCCTAGGGGAAAAGTACGCATACCGTTGTAATCGGGCGAGTATCTACTTTCAGATGCAACAGAAATTTTGCGGATTGGTCAATCCGTTCGCGAGATATGGCAGTTTGGAGGTAAGAAACGGTTGAGAAACTCAAAATTTTCGCAGTTCTGATGCTCGAAACGAATAACTAGAACGGCCTAGGGGAAAAGTACGCATACCGTTGTAATCGGGCGAGTTTCTACTTTCAGATGCAACAGAAGTATTGCGGAATGGTCAATCCTTTCGCGAGATATGGCAGTTTGGAGGTAAGAAACGCTTGAGCAACTCAAAATTTTCGCAGTTCTGATGCTCGAAATGAATAACCAGAAAGGCCTAGGGGAAAAGTACGCATACCGTAATCGGGCGAGTTTCTACTTTCAGATGCAACAGAAATTTTGCGGATTCGTCGATCCGTTCGCGAGATATGGCAGTTTGGAGGTAAGAAACGGTTGAGAAACTCAAAATTTTCGCAGTTCTGGTGCTCGAAACGAATAACTAGAACGGCCTAGGGGAAAAGTACGCATACCGTTGTAATCGGGCGAGTTTCTACTTTCAGATGCAACAGAAATTTTGCGGATTGGTCGATCCGTTCGCGAGATATGGCAGTTTGGATGTAAGAAACGCTTGAGAAACTCAAAATTTTTGCAGTTCTGATGCTCGAAACGAATAATTGGAACGGCCTAGGGGAAAAGTACACATACCGTTGTAATCGGGCGAGTTTCTACTTTCAGATGCAACAGAAATTTTGCGGATTGGTCAATCCGTTCGCGAGATATGGCAGTTTGGAGGTAACAAACGTTTGAGAAACTCAAAATTTTCGCAGTTCTGATGCTCGAAACGGATAACTAGAACGGCCTAGGGGAAAAGTACGCATACCGTTGTAATCGGGCGAGTTTCTACTTTCAGATGCAACAGAAATTTTGCAGATTCGTCGATCCGTTCGCGAGATATGGCAGTTTGGAGGTAAGAAACGGTTGAGAAACTCAAAATTTTCGCAGTTCTGATGCTCGAAACGAATAACTACAACGGCCTAGGGGAAAATTACGCATACCGATGTAATCGGGCGAGTTTCTACTTTCAGATGCAACAAAAATTTTGCGGATTGGTCAATCCGTTCGCGAGATATGGCAGTTTGGAGGTAAGAAACGGATGAGAAACTCAAAATTTTCGCAGTTCTGATGCTCGAAACGAATAACTGGAACGGCCTAGGGGAAAAGTACACATACCGTTGTAATCGGGCGAGTTTCTACTTTCAGATGCTACAAAAATTTTGCGGATTGGTCAATCCGTTCGCGAGATATGGCAGTTTGGAGGTAAGAAACGCTTGAGAAACTCAAAATTTTCGCAGTTCTGATGCTCGACAAGCATAACTAGAACGGCCTAGGGGAAAAGTACGCATACTGTTGTAATCGGGCGAGTCTCTACTTTCAGATGCAACAGAAATTTTGAGGATTGGTCTATCCGTTCGCGAGATATGACAGTTTGGAGGTAAGAAACGGATTAGAAACTCAAAATTTTCGCAGTTCTGATGCTCGAAACGAATAACTGGAACGGCCTAGGGGAAAAGTACACATACCGTTGTAATCGGGCGAGTTTCTACTTTCAGATGCAACAAAAATTTTGCGGATTGGTCAATCCGTTCGCGAGATATGGCAGTTTGGAGGTAAGAAACGGTTGAGAAACTCAAAATTTTCGCAGTTCTGATGCTCGAAACGGATAACTAGAACGGCCTAGGGGAAAAGTACGCATACCGTAATCGGGCGAGTTTCTACTTTCAGATGCAACAGAAATTTTGCGAATTCGTCGATCCGTTCGCGAGATAAGGCAGTTTGGAGGTAAGAAACGGTTGAGAAACTCAAAATTTTCGCAGTTCTGATGCTCGAAACGAATAACTAGAACGGCCTAGGGGAAAATTACGCATACCGTTGTAATCGGGCGAGTTTCTACTTTCAGATGCAGCAGAAATTTTGCGGATTGGTCAATCCGTTCGCGAGATATGGCAGTTTGGAGGTAAGAAACGGTTGAGAAACGCAAAATTTTCACAGTCCTGATGCTCGAAACGAATAACTGGAACGGCCTAGGGGAAAAGTACACATACCGTTGTAATCGGACGAGTTTCTACTTTCAGATGCAACAAAAATTTTGCGGATTGGTCAATCCGTTCGCGAGATATGGCAGTTTGGAGGTAACAAACGTTTGAGAAACTCAAAATTTTCGCAGTTCTGATGCTCGAAACGGATAACTAGAACGGCCTAGGGGAAAACTACGCATACCGTTGTAATCGGGCGAGTTTCTACTTTCAGATGCAACAGAAATTTTGCGGATTGGTCAATCCGTTCGCGAGATATGGGAGTTTGGAAGTAAGAAACGCTTGAGAAACTCAAAATTATCGCAGTTCTGATGCTCGACAAGCATAACTAGAACGGCCTAGGGGAAAAGTACGCATACCGTTGTAATCGGGCGAGTTTCTACTTTCAGATGCAACAGAAATTTTGCGGATTGATCAATCCGTTCGCGAGATATGGCAGTTTGGAGGTAAGAAACGGATGAGAAACTCAAAATTATCGCAGTTCTGATGCTCGACAAGCATAACTAGAACGGCCTAGGGGAAAAGTACGCATACCGTTGTAATCGGGCGAGTTTCTACTTTCAGATGCAACAGAAATTTTGAGGATTGGTCTATCCGTTCGTGAGATATGGCAGTTTGGAGGTAAGAAACGGATGAGAAACTCAAAATTTTCGCAGTTCTGATGCTCGAAACGAATAACTGGAACGGCCTAGGGGAAAAGTACACATACCGTTGTAATCGGGCGAGTTTCTACTTTCAGATGCTACAAAAATTTTGCGGATTGGTCAATCCGTTCGCGAGATATGGCAGTTTGGAGGTAAGAAACGCTTGAGAAACTCAAAATTTTCGCAGTTCTGATGCTCGACAAGCATAACTAGAACGGCCTAGGGGAAAAGTACGCATACTGTTGTAATCGGGCGAGTCTCTACTTTCAGATGCAACAGAAATTTTGAGGATTGGTCTATCCGTTCGCGAGATATGACAGTTTGGAGGTAAGAAACGGATTAGAAACTCAAAATTTTCTCAGTTCTGATGCTCGAAACGAATAATTGGAACGGCCTCGGGGAAAAGTACACATACCGTTGTAATCGGGCGAGTTTCTACTTTCAGATGCAACAAAAATTTTGCGGATTGGTCAATCCGTTCGCGAGATATGGCAGTTTGGAGGTAACAAACGTTTGAGAAACTCAAAATTTTCGCAGTTCTGATGCTCGAAACGGATAACTAGAACGGCCTAGGGGAAAAGTACGCATACCGTTGTAATCGGGCGAGTTTCTACTTTCAGATGCAACAGAAATTTTGAGGATTGGTCTATCCGTTCGCGAGATATGGCAGTTTGGAGGTAAGAAACGGATGAGAAACTCAAAATTTTCGCAGTTCTGATGCTCGAAACGAATAACTGGAACGGCCTAGGGGAAAAGTACACATACCGTTGTAATCGGGCGAGTTTCTACTTTCAGATGCTACAAAAATTTTGCGGATTGGTCAATCCGTTCGCGAGATATGGCAGTTTGGAGGTAAGAAACGCTTGAGAAACTCAAAATTTTCGCAGTTCTGATGCTCGACAAGCATAACTAGAACGGCCTAGGGGAAAAGTACGCATACTGTTGTAATCGGGCGAGTCTCTACTTTCAGATGCAACAGAAATTTTGAGGATTGGTCTATCCGTTCGCGAGATATGACAGTTTGGAGGTAAGAAACGGATTAGAAACTCAAAATTTTCGCAGTTCTGATGCTCGAAACGAATAACTGGAACGGCCTAGGGGAAAAGTACACATACCGTTGTAATCGGGCGAGTTTCTACTTTCAGATGCAACAAAAATTTTGCGGATTGGTCAATCCGTTCGCGAGATATGGCAGTTTGGAGGTAACAAACGTTTGAGAAACTCAAAATTTTCGCAGTTCTGATGCTCGAAACGGATAACTAGAACGGCCTAGGGGAAAACTACGCATACCGTTGTAATCGGGCGAGTTTCTACTTTCAGATGCAACAGAAATTTTGCGGATTGGTCAATCCGTTCGCGAGATATGGGAGTTTGGAAGTAAGAAACGGTTGAGAAACTCAAAATTTTCGCAGTTCTGATGCTCGAAACGAATAACTAGAACGGCCTAGGGGAAAAGTACGCATACCGTTGTAATCGGGCGAGTTTCTACTTTCAGATGCAACAGAAGTATTGCGGAATGGTCAATCCTTTCGCGAGATATGGCAGTTTGGAGGTAAGAAACGCTTGAGCAACTCAAAATTTTCGCAGTTCTGATGCTCGAAATGAATAACCAGAAAGGCCTAGGGGAAAAGTACGCATACCGTTGTAATCGGGCGAGTTTCTACTTTCAGATGCAACAGAAATTTTGCGGATTGTTCAATCCGTTCGCGAGATATGGGAGTTTGGAAGTAAGAAACGCTTGAGAAACTCAAAATTATCGCAGTTCTGATGCTCGACAAGCATAACTAGAACGGCCTAGGGGAAAAGTACGCATACCGTTGTAATCGGGCGAGTTTCTACTTTCAGATGCAACAGAAATTTTGCGGATTGGTCAATCCGTTCGCGAGATATGGGAGTTTGGAAGTAAGAAACGCTTGAGAAACTCAAAATTATCGCAGTTCTGATGCTCGACAAGCATAACTAGAACGGCCTAGGGGAAAAGTACGCATACCGTTGTAATCGGGCGAGTTTCTACTTTCAGATGCAACAGAAATTTTGCGGATTGGTCAATCCGTTCGCGAGATATGGCAGTTTGGATGTAAGAAACGCTTGAGAAACTCAAAATTTTCGCAGTTCTGATGCTCGAAACGGATAACTAGAACGGCCTAGCGGAAAAGTACGCATACCGTTGTAATCGGGCGAGTTTCTACTTTCAGATGCAACAGAAATTTTGCGGATTCGTCGAACCGTTCGCGAGATATGGCAGTTTGGAGGTAAGAAACGGTTGAGAAACTCAAAATTTTCGCAGTTCTGATGCTCGAAACAGATAACTAGAACGGCCTAGGGGAAAAGTACGCATACCGTTGTAATCGGGCGAGTTTCTACTTTCAGATGCAACAGAAATTTTGCGAATTCGTCGATCTGTTCGCGAGATATGGCAGTTTGGAGGTAAGAAACGGTTGAGAAACTCAAAATTTTCGCAGTTCTGATGCTCGAAACGAATAACTAGAACGGCCTAGGGGAAAATTACGCATACCGTTGTAATCGGGCGAGTTTCTACTTTCAGATGCAACAGAAATTTTGCGGATTGGTCAATCCGTTCGCGAGATATGGGAGTTTGGAAGTAAGAAACGCTTGAGAAACTCAAAATTATCGCAGTTCTGATGCTCGACAAGCATAACTAGAACGGCCTAGGGGAAAAGTACGCATACCGTTGTAATCGGGCGAGTTTCTACTTTCAGATGCAACAGAAATTTTGCGGATTGGTCAATCCGTTCGCGAGATATGGCAGTTTGGATGTAAGAAACGCTTGAGAAACTCAAAATTTTCGCAGTTCTGATGCTCGAAACGGATAACTAGAACGGCCTAGGGGAAAAGTACGCATACCGTTGTAATCGGGCGAGTTTCTACTTTCAGATGCAACAGAAATTTTGCAGATTCGTCGATCCGTTCGCGAGATATGGCAGTTTGGAGGTAAGAAACGGTTGAGAAACTCAAAATTTTCGCAGTTCTGCTGCTCGAAACGAATAACTACAACGGCATAGGGGAAAATTACGCGTACCGTTGTAATCGGGCGAGTTTCTACTTTCAGATGCAACAAAAATTTTGCGGATTGGTCAATCCGTTCGCGAGATATGGCAGTTTGGAGGTAAGAAACGCTTGAGAAACTCCAAATTTTCGCAGTTCTGATGCTCGACAAGCATAACTAGAACGGCCTAGGGGAAAAGTACGCATACTGTTGTAATCGGGCGAGTCTCTACTTTCAGATGCAACAGAAATTTTGAGGATTGGTCTATCCGTTCGCGAGATATGGCAGTTTGGAGGTAAGAAACGGATGAGAAACTCAAAATTTTCGCAGTTCTGATGCTCGAAACGAATAACTGGAACGGCCTAGGCGAAAAGTACACATACCGTTGTAATCGGGCGAGTTTCTACTTTCAGATGCAACTAAAAATTTTGCGGATTGGTCAATCCGTTCGCGAGATATGGCAGTTTGGAAGTAAGAAACGCTTGAGAAACTCAAAATTTTCGCAGTTCTGATGCTCGACAAGCATAACTAGAACGGCCTAGGGGAAAAGTACGCATACTGTTGTAATCGGGCGAGTCTCTACTTTCAGATGCAACAGAAATTTTGAGGATTGGTCTATCCGTTCGCGAGATATGGCAGTTTGGAGGTAAGAAACGGATGAGAAACTCAAAATTTTCGCAGTTCTGATGCTCGAAACGAATAACTGGAACGGCCTAGGGGAAAAGTACACATACCGTTGTAATCGGGCGAGTTTCTACTTTCAGATGCAACTAAAAATTTTGCGGATTGGTCAATCCGTTCGCGAGATATGGCAGTTTGGAGGTAAGAAACGCTTGAGAAACTCAAAATTTTCGCAGTTCTGATGCTCGACAAGCATAACTAGAACGGCCTAGGGGAAAAGTACGCATACTGTTGTAATCGGGCGAGTCTCTACTTTCAGATGCAACAGAAATTTTGAGGATTGGTCTATCCGTTCGCGAGATATGGCAGTTTGGAGGTAACAAACGTTTGAGAAACTCAAAATTTTCGCAGTTCTGATGCTCGAAACGGATAACTAGAACGGCCTAGCGGAAAAGTACGCATACCGTTGTAATCGGGCGAGTTTCTACTTTCAGATGCAACAGAAATTTTGCGGATTCGTCGATCCGTTCGCGAGATATGGCAGTTTGGAGGTAAGAAACGGTTGAGAAACTCAAAATTTTCGCAGTTCTGATGCTCGAAACAGATAACTAGAACGGCCTAGGGGAAAAGTACGCATACCGTTGTAATCGGGCGAGTATCTACTTTCAGATGCAACAGAAATTTTGCGGATTGGTCAATCCGTTCGCGAGATATGGCAGTTTGGAGGTAAGAAACGGTTGAGAAACTCAAAATTTTCGCAGTTCTGATGCTCGAAACGAATAACTAGAACGGCCTAGGGGAAAAGTACGCATACCGTTGTAATCGGGCGAGTTTCTACTTTCAGATGCAACAGAAGTATTGCGGAATGGTCAATCCTTTCGCGAGATATGGCAGTTTGGAGGTAAGAAACGCTTGAGCAACTCAAAATTTTCGCAGTTCTGATGCTCGAAATGAATAACCAGAAAGGCCTAGGGGAAAAGTACGCATACCGTAATCGGGCGAGTTTCTACTTTCAGATGCAACAGAAATTTTGCGGATTCGTCGATCCGTTCGCGAGATATGGCAGTTTGGAGGTAAGAAACGGTTGAGAAACTCAAAATTTTCGCAGTTCTGATGCTCGAAACGAATAACTACAACGGCATAGGGGAAAATTACGCATACCGTTGTAATCGGGCGAGTTTCTACTTTCAGATGCAACAAAAATTTTGCGGATTGGTCAATCCGTTCGCGAGATATGGCAGTTTGGAGGTAAGAAACGCTTGAGAAACTCCAAATTTTCGCAGTTCTGATGCTCGACAAGCATAACTAGAACGGCCTAGGGGAAAAGTACGCATACTGTTGTAATCGGGCGAGTTTCTACTTTCAGATGCAACTAAAAATTTTGCGGATTGGTCAATCCGTTCGCGAGATATGGCAGTTTGGAAGTAAGAAACGCTTGAGAAACTCAAAATTTTCGCAGTTCTGATGCTCGACAAGCATAACTAGAACGGCCTAGGGGAAAAGTACGCATACTGTTGTAATCGGGCGAGTCTCTACTTTCAGATGCAACAGAAATTTTGAGGATTGGTCTATCCGTTCGCGAGATATGGCAGTTTGGAGGTAAGAAACGGATGAGAAACTCAAAATTTTCGCAGTTCTGATGCTCGAAACGAATATCTGGAACGGCCTAGGGGAAAAGTACACATACCGTTGTAATCGGGCGAGTTTCTACTTTCAGATGCAACTAAAAATTTTGCGGATTGGTCAATCCGTTCGCGAGATATGGCAGTTTGGAGGTAAGAAACGCTTGAGAAACTCAAAATTTTCGCAGTTCTGATGCTCGACAAGCATAACTAGAACGGCCTAGGGGAAAAGTACGCATACTGTTGTAATCGGGCGAGTCTCTACTTTCAGATGCAACAGAAATTTTGAGGATTGGTCTATCCGTTCGCGAGATATGGCAGTTTGGAGGTAACAAACGTTTGAGAAACTCAAAATTTTCGCAGTTCTGATGCTCGAAACGGATAACTAGAACGGCCTAGCGGAAAAGTACGCACACCGTTGTAATCGGGCGAGTTTCTACTTTCAGATGCAACAGAAATTTTGCGGATTCGTCGATCCGTTCGCGAGATATGGCAGTTTGGAGGTAAGAAACGGTTGAGAAACACAAAATTTTCGCAGTTCTGATGCTCGAAACAGATAACTAGAACGGCCTAGGGGAAAAGTACGCATACCGTTGTAATCGGGCGAGTATCTACTTTCAGATGCAACAGAAATTTTGCGGATTGGTCAATCCGTTCGCGAGATATGGCAGTTTGGAGGTAAGAAACGGTTGAGAAACTCAAAATTTTCGCAGTTCTGATGCTCGAAACGAATAACTAGAACGGCCTAGGGGAAAAGTACGCATACCGTTGTAATCGGGCGAGTTTCTACTTTCAGATGCAACAGAAGTATTGCGGAATGGTCAATCCGTTCGCGAGATATGGCAGTTTGGAGGTAAGAAACGCTTGAGAAACTCAAAATTTTCGCAGTTCTGATGCTCGACAAGCATAACTAGAACGGCCTAGGGGAAAAGTACGCATACTGTTGTAATCGGGCGAGTCTCTACTTTCAGATGCAACAGAAATTTTGAGGATTGGTCTATCCGTTCGCGAGATATGGCAGTTTGGAGGTAACAAACGTTTGAGAAACTCAAAATTTTCGCAGTTCTGATGCTCGAAACGGATAACTAGAACGGCCTAGCGGAAAAGTACGCACACCGTTGTAATCGGGCGAGTTTCTACTTTCAGATGCAACAGAAATTTTGCGGATTCGTCGATCCGTTCGCGAGATATGGCAGTTTGGAGGTAAGAAACGGTTGAGAAACACAAAATTTTCGCAGTTCTGATGCTCGAAACAGATAACTAGAACGGCCTAGGGGAAAAGTACGCATACCGTTGTAATCGGGCGAGTATCTACTTTCAGATGCAACAGAAATTTTGCGGATTGGTCAATCCGTTCGCGAGATATGGCAGTTTGGAGGTAAGAAACGGTTGAGAAACTCAAAATTTTCGCAGTTCTGATGCTCGAAACGAATAACTAGAACGGCCTAGGGGAAAAGTACGCATACCGTTGTAATCGGGCGAGTTTCTACTTTCAGATGCAACAGAAGTATTGCGGAATGGTCAATCCTTTCGCGAGATATGGCAGTTTGGAGGTAAGAAACGCTTGAGCAACTCAAAATTTTCGCAGTTCTGATGCTCGAAATGAATAACCAGAAAGGCCTAGGGGAAAAGTACGCATACCGTAATCGGGCGAGTTTCTACTTTCAGATGCAACAGAAATTTTGCGGATTCGTCGATCCGTTCGCGAGATATGGCAGTTTGGAGGTAAGAAACGGTTGAGAAACTCAAAATTTTCGCAGTTCTGGTGCTCGAAACGAATAACTAGAACGGCCTAGGGGAAAAGTACGCATACCGTTGTAATCGGGCGAGTTTCTACTTTCAGATGCAACAGAAATTTTGCGGATTGGTCGATCCGTTCGCGAGATATGGCAGTTTGGATGTAAGAAACGCTTGAGAAACTCAAAATTTTTGCAGTTCTGATGCTCGAAACGAATAATTGGAACGGCCTAGGGGAAAAGTACACATACCGTTGTAATCGGGCGAGTTTCTACTTTCAGATGCAACAGAAATTTTGCGGATTGGTCAATCCGTTCGCGAGATATGGCAGTTTGGAGGTAACAAACGTTTGAGAAACTCAAAATTTTCGCAGTTCTGATGCTCGAAACGGATAACTAGAACGGCCTAGGGGAAAAGTACGCATACCGTTGTAATCGGGCGAGTTTCTACTTTCAGATGCAACAGAAATTTTGCAGATTCGTCGATCCGTTCGCGAGATATGGCAGTTTGGAGGTAAGAAACGGTTGAGAAACTCAAAATTTTCGCAGTTCTGATGCTCGAAACGAATAACTACAACGGCCTAGGGGAAAATTACGCATACCGATGTAATCGGGCGAGTTTCTACTTTCAGATGCAACAAAAATTTTGCGGATTGGTCAATC
Organism: Ptiloglossa arizonensis; assembly: GCF_051014685.1. Taxonomy (NCBI): domain Eukaryota; kingdom Metazoa; phylum Arthropoda; class Insecta; order Hymenoptera; family Colletidae; genus Ptiloglossa; species Ptiloglossa arizonensis. The sequence goes on from NW_027478544.1 coordinate 430,405, forward strand.
CGTTCGCGAGATATGGCAGTTTGGAGGTAAGAAACGGATGAGAAACTCAAAATTTTCGCAGTTCTGATGCTCGAAACGAATAACTGGAACGGCCTAGGGGAAAAGTACACATACCGTTGTAATCGGGCGAGTTTCTACTTTCAGATGCTACAAAAATTTTGCGGATTGGTCAATCCGTTCGCGAGATATGGCAGTTTGGAGGTAAGAAACGCTTGAGAAACTCAAAATTTTCGCAGTTCTGATGCTCGACAAGCATAACTAGAACGGCCTAGGGGAAAAGTACGCATACTGTTGTAATCGGGCGAGTCTCTACTTTCAGATGCAACAGAAATTTTGAGGATTGGTCTATCCGTTCGCGAGATATGACAGTTTGGAGGTAAGAAACGGATTAGAAACTCAAAATTTTCGCAGTTCTGATGCTCGAAACGAATAACTGGAACGGCCTAGGGGAAAAGTACACATACCGTTGTAATCGGGCGAGTTTCTACTTTCAGATGCAACAAAAATTTTGCGGATTGGTCAATCCGTTCGCGAGATATGGCAGTTTGGAGGTAAGAAACGGTTGAGAAACTCAAAATTTTCGCAGTTCTGATGCTCGAAACGGATAACTAGAACGGCCTAGGGGAAAAGTACGCATACCGTAATCGGGCGAGTTTCTACTTTCAGATGCAACAGAAATTTTGCGAATTCGTCGATCCGTTCGCGAGATAAGGCAGTTTGGAGGTAAGAAACGGTTGAGAAACTCAAAATTTTCGCAGTTCTGATGCTCGAAACGAATAACTAGAACGGCCTAGGGGAAAATTACGCATACCGTTGTAATCGGGCGAGTTTCTACTTTCAGATGCAGCAGAAATTTTGCGGATTGGTCAATCCGTTCGCGAGATATGGCAGTTTGGAGGTAAGAAACGGTTGAGAAACGCAAAATTTTCACAGTCCTGATGCTCGAAACGAATAACTGGAACGGCCTAGGGGAAAAGTACACATACCGTTGTAATCGGACGAGTTTCTACTTTCAGATGCAACAAAAATTTTGCGGATTGGTCAATCCGTTCGCGAGATATGGCAGTTTGGAGGTAACAAACGTTTGAGAAACTCAAAATTTTCGCAGTTCTGATGCTCGAAACGGATAACTAGAACGGCCTAGGGGAAAACTACGCATACCGTTGTAATCGGGCGAGTTTCTACTTTCAGATGCAACAGAAATTTTGCGGATTGGTCAATCCGTTCGCGAGATATGGGAGTTTGGAAGTAAGAAACGCTTGAGAAACTCAAAATTATCGCAGTTCTGATGCTCGACAAGCATAACTAGAACGGCCTAGGGGAAAAGTACGCATACCGTTGTAATCGGGCGAGTTTCTACTTTCAGATGCAACAGAAATTTTGCGGATTGATCAATCCGTTCGCGAGATATGGCAGTTTGGAGGTAAGAAACGGATGAGAAACTCAAAATTATCGCAGTTCTGATGCTCGACAAGCATAACTAGAACGGCCTAGGGGAAAAGTACGCATACCGTTGTAATCGGGCGAGTTTCTACTTTCAGATGCAACAGAAATTTTGAGGATTGGTCTATCCGTTCGTGAGATATGGCAGTTTGGAGGTAAGAAACGGATGAGAAACTCAAAATTTTCGCAGTTCTGATGCTCGAAACGAATAACTGGAACGGCCTAGGGGAAAAGTACACATACCGTTGTAATCGGGCGAGTTTCTACTTTCAGATGCTACAAAAATTTTGCGGATTGGTCAATCCGTTCGCGAGATATGGCAGTTTGGAGGTAAGAAACGCTTGAGAAACTCAAAATTTTCGCAGTTCTGATGCTCGACAAGCATAACTAGAACGGCCTAGGGGAAAAGTACGCATACTGTTGTAATCGGGCGAGTCTCTACTTTCAGATGCAACAGAAATTTTGAGGATTGGTCTATCCGTTCGCGAGATATGACAGTTTGGAGGTAAGAAACGGATTAGAAACTCAAAATTTTCTCAGTTCTGATGCTCGAAACGAATAATTGGAACGGCCTCGGGGAAAAGTACACATACCGTTGTAATCGGGCGAGTTTCTACTTTCAGATGCAACAAAAATTTTGCGGATTGGTCAATCCGTTCGCGAGATATGGCAGTTTGGAGGTAACAAACGTTTGAGAAACTCAAAATTTTCGCAGTTCTGATGCTCGAAACGGATAACTAGAACGGCCTAGGGGAAAAGTACGCATACCGTTGTAATCGGGCGAGTTTCTACTTTCAGATGCAACAGAAATTTTGAGGATTGGTCTATCCGTTCGCGAGATATGGCAGTTTGGAGGTAAGAAACGGATGAGAAACTCAAAATTTTCGCAGTTCTGATGCTCGAAACGAATAACTGGAACGGCCTAGGGGAAAAGTACACATACCGTTGTAATCGGGCGAGTTTCTACTTTCAGATGCTACAAAAATTTTGCGGATTGGTCAATCCGTTCGCGAGATATGGCAGTTTGGAGGTAAGAAACGCTTGAGAAACTCAAAATTTTCGCAGTTCTGATGCTCGACAAGCATAACTAGAACGGCCTAGGGGAAAAGTACGCATACTGTTGTAATCGGGCGAGTCTCTACTTTCAGATGCAACAGAAATTTTGAGGATTGGTCTATCCGTTCGCGAGATATGACAGTTTGGAGGTAAGAAACGGATTAGAAACTCAAAATTTTCGCAGTTCTGATGCTCGAAACGAATAACTGGAACGGCCTAGGGGAAAAGTACACATACCGTTGTAATCGGGCGAGTTTCTACTTTCAGATGCAACAAAAATTTTGCGGATTGGTCAATCCGTTCGCGAGATATGGCAGTTTGGAGGTAACAAACGTTTGAGAAACTCAAAATTTTCGCAGTTCTGATGCTCGAAACGGATAACTAGAACGGCCTAGGGGAAAACTACGCATACCGTTGTAATCGGGCGAGTTTCTACTTTCAGATGCAACAGAAATTTTGCGGATTGGTCAATCCGTTCGCGAGATATGGGAGTTTGGAAGTAAGAAACGGTTGAGAAACTCAAAATTTTCGCAGTTCTGATGCTCGAAACGAATAACTAGAACGGCCTAGGGGAAAAGTACGCATACCGTTGTAATCGGGCGAGTTTCTACTTTCAGATGCAACAGAAGTATTGCGGAATGGTCAATCCTTTCGCGAGATATGGCAGTTTGGAGGTAAGAAACGCTTGAGCAACTCAAAATTTTCGCAGTTCTGATGCTCGAAATGAATAACCAGAAAGGCCTAGGGGAAAAGTACGCATACCGTTGTAATCGGGCGAGTTTCTACTTTCAGATGCAACAGAAATTTTGCGGATTGTTCAATCCGTTCGCGAGATATGGCCGTTTGGATGTAAGAAACGCTTGAGAAACTCAAAATTTTCGTAGCTCTCATGCTCGACAAGCATAACTAGAACGGCCTAGGGGAAAAGTACGCACACTGTCGTAATCGGGCGAGTCTCTACTCTCAGATGCAACAGAAATTTTGAGGATTGGTCTATCCGTTCGCGAGATATGGCAGTTGGGAGGTAAGAAACGGATGAGAAACTCAAAATTTTCGCAGTTCTGATGCTCGAAACGAATAATTGGAACGGCCTAGGGGAAAAGTACACATACCGTTGTAATCGGGCGAGTTTCTACTTTCAGATGCAACAAAAATTTTGCGGATTGGTCAATCCGTTCGCGAGATATGGCAGTTTGAAGGTAACAAACGTTTGAGAAACTCAAAATTTTCACAGTCCTGATGCTCGAAACGGATAACTAGAACGGCCTAGGGGAAAAGTACGCATACCGTTGTAATCGGGCGAGTTTCTACTTTCAGATGCAACAGAAATTTTGAGGATTGGTCTATCCGTTCGCGAGATATGGCAGTTTGGAGGTAAGAAACGGATGAGAAACTCAAAATTTTCGCAGTTCTGATGCTCGAAACGAATAACTGGAACGGCCTAGGGGAAAAGTACACATACCGTTGTAATCGGGCGAGTTTCTACTTTCAGATGCTACAAAAATTTTGCGGATTGGTCAATCCGTTCGCGAGATATGGCAGTTTGGAGGTAAGAAACGCTTGAGAAACTCAAAATTTTCGCAGTTCTGATGCTCGACAAGCATAACTAGAACGGCCTAGGGGAAAAGTACGCATACTGTTGTAATCGGGCGAGTCTCTACTTTCAGATGCAACAGAAATTTTGAGGATTGGTCTATCCGTTCGCGAGATATGACAGTTTGGAGGTAAGAAACGGATTAGAAACTCAAAATTTTCGCAGTTCTGATGCTCGAAACGAATAACTGGAACGGCCTAGGGGAAAAGTACACATACCGTTGTAATCGGGCGAGTTTCTACTTTCAGATGCAACAAAAATTTTGCGGATTGGTCAATCCGTTCGCGAGATATGGCAGTTTGGAGGTAAGAAACGGTTGAGAAACTCAAAATTTTCGCAGTTCTGATGCTCGAAACGGATAACTAGAACGGCCTAGGGGAAAAGTATGCATACCGTTGTAATCGGGCGAGTTTCTACTTTCAGATGCAACAGAAATTTTGCGGATTGGTCAATCCGTTCGCGAGATATGGCAGTTTGGATGTAAGAAACGGTTGAGAAACTCAAAATTTTCGCAGTTCTGATGCTCGAAACGAATAACTAGAACGGCCTAGGGGAAAAGTACGCATACCGTTGTAATCGGGCGAGTTTCTACTTTCAGATGCAACAGAAGTATTGCGGAATGGTCAATCCTTTCGCGAGATATGGCAGTTTGGAGGTAAGAAACGCTTGAGCAACTCAAAATTTTCGCAGTTCTGATGCTCGAAATGAATAACCAGAAAGGCCTAGGGGAAAAGTACGCATACCGTTGTAATCGGGCGAGTTTCTACTTTCAGATGCAACAGAAATTTTGCGGATTGTTCAATCCGTTCGCGAGATATGGCCGTTTGGATGTAAGAAACGCTTGAGAAACTCAAAATTTTCGTAGCTCTCATGCTCGACAAGCATAACTAGAACGGCCTAGGGGAAAAGTACGCACACTGTCGTAATCGGGCGAGTCTCTACTCTCAGATGCAACAGAAATTTTGAGGATTGGTCTATCCGTTCGCGAGATATGGCAGTTGGGAGGTAAGAAACGGATGAGAAACTCAAAATTTTCGCAGTTCTGATGCTCGAAACGAATAATTGGAACGGCCTAGGGGAAAAGTACACATACCGTTGTAATCGGGCGAGTTTCTACTTTCAGATGCAACAAAAATTTTGCGGATTGGTCAATCCGTTCGCGAGATATGGCAGTTTGAAGGTAACAAACGTTTGAGAAACTCAAAATTTTCACAGTCCTGATGCTCGAAACGAATAACTAGAACGGCCTAGGGGAATAGTACACATACCGTTGTAATCGGGCGAGTTTCTACTTTCAGATGCAACAAAAATTTTGCGGATTGGTCAATCCGTTCGCGAGATATGGCAGTTTGGAGGTAACAAACGTTTGAGAAACTCAAAATTTTCGCAGTTCTGATGCTCGACAAGCATAACTAGAACGGCCTAGGGGAAAAGTACGCATACTGTTGTAATCGGGCGAGTCTCTACTTTCAGATGCAACAGAAATTTTGAGGATTGGTCTATCCGTTCGCGAGATATGGCAGTTTGGAGGTAAGAAACGGATTAGAAACTCAAAATTTTCGCAGTTCTGGTGCTCGAAACGAATAACTGGAACGGCCTAGGGGAATAGTACACATACCGTTGTAATCGGGCGAGTTTCTACTTTCAGATGCAACAGAAATTTTGCGGATTGGTCAATCCGTTCGCGAGATATGGCAGTTTGGAGGTAAGAAACGCTTGAGAAACTCAAAATTTTCGCAGTTCTGATGCTCGACAAGCATAACTAGAACGGCCTAGGGGAAAAGTACGCATACTGTTGTAATCGGGCGAGTCTCTACTTTCAGATGCAACAGAAATTTTGAGGATTGGTCTATCCGTTCGCGAGATATGGGTGTTTGGAGGTAAGAAACGCTTGAGAAACTCAAAATTATCGCAGTTCTGATGCTCGACAAGCATAACTAGAACGGCCTAGGGGAAAAGTACGCATACCGTTGTAATCGGGCGAGTATCTACTTTCAGATGCAACAGAAATTTTGCGGATTGATCAATCCGTTCGCGAGATATGGCAGTTTGGAGGTAAGAAACGGATTAGAAACTCAAAATTTTCGCAGTTCTGATGCTCGAAACGGATAACTAGAACGGCCTAGGGGAAAAGTACGCATACCGTTGTAATAGGGCGAGTTTCTACTTTCAGATGCAACAGAAATTTTGCGAATTCGTCGATCCGTTCGCGAGATATGGCAGATTGGAGGTAAGAAACGGTTGAGAAACTCAAAATTTTCGCAGTTCTGATGCTCGAAACGAATAACTAGAACGGCCTAGGGGAAAATTACGCATACCGTTGTAATCGGGCGAGTTTCTACTTTCAGATGCAACAGAAATTTTGCGGATTGGTCAATCCGTTCGCGAGATATGGCAGTTTGGAGGTAAGAAACGGTTGAGAAACTCAAAATTTTCACAGTCCTGATGCTCGACAAGCATAACTAGAACGGCCTAGGGGAAAAGTACACATACCGTTGTAATCGGGCGAGTTTCTACTTTCAGATGCAACAGAAATTTTGCGGATTGATCAATCCGTTCGCGAGGTATGGCAGTTTGGAGGTAAGAAACGGATGAGAAACTCAAAATTTTCGTAGTTCTCATGCTCGACAAGCATAACTAGAACGGCCTAGGGGAAGAGAACTCATACCGTTGTGATCGGGCGAGTTTCTACTTTCAGATGCAACAAAAATTTTGCGGATTGGTCAATCCGTTCGCGAGATATGGCAGTTTGGAGGTAACAAACGTTTGAGAAACTCAAAATTTTCGCAGTTCTGATGCTCGAAACGGATAACTAGAACGGCCTAGGGGAAAAGTACGCATACTGTTGTAATCGGGCGAGTCTCTACTTTCAGATGCAACAGAAATTTTGCGGATTGGTCAATCCGTTCGCGAGATATGGCAGTTTGGATGTAAGAAACGCTTGAGAAACTCAAAATTTTCGCAGTTCTGATGCTCGAAACGAATAATTGGAACGGCCTCGGGGAAAAGTACACATACCGTTGTAATCGGGCGAGTTTCTACTTTCAGATGCAACAAAAATTTTGCGGATTGGTCAATCCGTTCGCGAGATATGGCAGTTTGGAGGTAACAAACGTTTGAGAAACTCAAAATTTTCGCAGTTCTGATGCTCGAAACGGATAACTAGAACGGCCTAGGGGAAAAGTACGCATACCGTTGTAATCGGGCGAGTTTCTACTTTCAGATGCAACAGAAATTTTGCGGATTAATCAATCCGTTCGCGAGGTATGGCAGTTTGGAGGTAAGAAACGGATGAGAAACTCAAAATTTTCGTAGTTCTCATGCTCGACAAGCATAACTAGAACGGCCTAGGGGAAGAGAACTCATACCGTTGTGATCGGGCGAGTTTCTACTTTCAGATGCAACAAAAATTTTGCGGATTGGTCAATCCGTTCGCGAGATATGGCAGTTTGGAGGTAACAAACGTTTGAGAAACTCAAAATTTTCGCAGTTCTGATGCTCGAAACGGATAACTAGAACGGCCTAGGGGAAAAGTACGAATACTGTTGTAATCGGGCGAGTCTCTACTTTCAGATGCAACAGAAATTTTGCGGATTGGTCAATCCGTTCGCGAGATATGGCAGTTTGGATGTAAGAAACGCTTGAGAAACTCAAAATTTTCGTAGCTCTCATGCTCGACAAGCATAACTAGAACGGCCTAGGGGAAAAGTACGCATACTGTTGTAATCGGGCGAGTCTCTACTTTCAGATGCAACAGAAATTTTGAGGATTGGTCTATCCGTTCGCGAGATATGGCAGTTGGGAGGTAAGAAACGGATGAGAAACTCAAAATTTTCGCAGTTCTGATGCTCGAAACGAATAATTGGAACGGCCTAGGGGAAAAGTACACATACCGTTGTAATCGGGCGAGTTTCTACTTTCAGATGCAACAAAACTTTTGCGGATTGGTCAATCCGTTCGCGAGATATGGCAGTTTGGAGGTAACAAACGTTTGAGAAACTCAAAATTTTCGCAGTTCTGATGCTCGAAACGGATAACTAGAACGGCCTAGGGGAAAAGTACGCATACCGTTGTAATCGGGCGAGTTTCTACTTTCAGATGCAACAGAAATTTTGCGGATTCGTCGATCCGTTCGCGAGATATGGCAGTTTGGAGGTAAGAAACGGTTGAGAAACTCAAAATTGTCGCAGTTCTGATGCTCGAAACGGATAACTGGAACGGCCTAGGGGAAAAGTACACATACCGTTGTAATCGGGCGAGTTTCTACTTTCAGATGCAACAAAAATTTTGCGGATTGGTCAATCCGTTCGCGAGATATGGCAGTTTGGAGGTAACAAACGTTTGATAAACACAAAATTTTCGCAGTTCTGATGCTCGAAACGGATAACTAGAACGGCCTAGGGGAAAAGTACGCATACCGTTGTAATCGGGCGAGTTTCTACTTTCAGATGCAACAGAAATTTTGCGGATTCGTCGATCCGTTCGCGAGATATGGCAGTTTGGAGGTAAGAAACGGTTGAGAAACTCAAAATTTTCGCAGTTCTGATGCTCGAAACGAATAACTAGAACGGCCTAGGGGAAAAGTACGCATACCGTTGTAATCGGGCGAGTTTCTACTTTCAGATGCAACAGAAGTATTGCGGAATGGTCAATCCTTTCGCGAGATATGGCAGTTTGGAGGTAAGAAACGCTTGAGAAACTCAAAATTTTCGTAGCTCTCATGCTCGACAAGCATAACTAGAACGGCCTAGGGGAAAAGTACGCATACTGTTGTAATCGGGCGAGTCTCTACTTTCAGATGCAACAGAAATTTTGCGGATTGATCAATCCGTTCGCGAGATATGGCAGTTTGGAGGTAAGAAACGGATGAGAAACTCAAAATTTTCGCAGTTCTGATGCTCGAAACGAATAACTAGAACGGTCTAGGGGAAAAGTACACATACCGTTGTAATCGGGCGAGTTTCTACTTTCAGATGCAACAGAAATTTTGCGGATTGGTCAATCCGTTCGCGAGATATGGCAGTTTCGAGGTAAGAAACGCTTGAGAAACTCAAAATTTTCGCAGTTCTGATGCTCGACAAGCATAACTAGAACGGCCTAGGGGAAAAGTACGCATACTGTTGTAATCGGGCGAGTCTCTACTTTCAGATGCAACAGAAATTTTGAGGATTGGTCTATCCGTTCGCGAGATATGGGAGTTTGGAGGTAAGAAACGCTTGAGAAACTCAAAATTATCGCAGTTCTGATGCTCGACAAGCATAACTAGAACGGCCTAGGGGAAAAGTACGCATACCGTTGTAATCGGGCGAGTATCTACTTTCAGATGCAACAGAAATTTTGCGGATTGATCAATCCGTTCGCGAGATATGGCAGTTTGGATGTAAGAAACGCTTGAGAAACTCAAAATTTTCTCAGTTCTGATGCTCGAAACGAATAATTCGAACGGCCTCGGGGAAAAGTACACATACCGTTGTAATCGGGCGAGTTTCTACTTTCAGATGCAACAAAAATTTTGCGGATTGGTCAATCCGTTCGCGAGATAATGGCAGTTTGGGGGTAACAAACGTTTGAGAAACTCAAAATTTTCGCAGTTCTGATGCTCGAAACGGATAACTAGAACGGCCTAGGGGAAAAGTACGCATACCGTTGTAATCGGGCGAGTTTCTACTTTCAGATGCAACAGAAATTTTGAGGATTGGTCTATCCGTTCGCGAGATATGGCAGTTTGGAGGTAAGAAACGGATGAGAAACTCAAAATTTTCGCAGTTCTGATGCTCGAAACGAATAACTGGAACGGCCTAGGGGAAAAGTACACATACCGTTGTAATCGGGCGAGTTTCTACTTTCAGATGCTACAAAAATTTTGCGGATTGGTCAATCCGTTCGCGAGATATGGCAGTTTGGAGGTAAGAAACGCTTGAGAAACTCAAAATTTTCGCAGTTCTGATGCTCGACAAGCATAACTAGAACGGCCTAGGGGAAAAGTACGCATACTGTTGTAATCGGGCGAGTCTCTACTTTCAGATGCAACAGAAATTTTGAGGATTGGTCTATCCGTTCGCGAGATATGACAGTTTGGAGGTAAGAAACGGATTAGAAACTCAAAATTTTCGCAGTTCTGATGCTCGAAACGAATAACTGGAACGGCCTAGGGGAAAAGTACACATACCGTTGTAATCGGGCGAGTTTCTACTTTCAGATGCAACAAAAATTTTGCGGATTGGTCAATCCGTTCGCGAGATATGGCAGTTTGGAGGTAAGAAACGGTTGAGAAACTCAAAATTTTCGCAGTTCTGATGCTCGAAACGGATAACTAGAACGGCCTAGGGGAAAAGTACGCATACCGTTGTAATCGGGCGAGTTTCTACTTTCAGATGCAACAGAAATTTTGCGAATTCGTCGATCCGTTCGCGAGATAAGGCAGTTTGGAGGTAAGAAACGGTTGAGAAACTCAAAATTTTCGCAGTTCTGATGCTCGAAACGAATAACTAGAACGGCCTAGGGGAAAAGTACGCATACCGTTGTAATCGGGCGAGTTTCTACTTTCAGATGCAACAGAAGTATTGCGGAATGGTCAATCCTTTCGCGAGATATGGCAGTTTGGAGGTAAGAAACGCTTGAGCAACTCAAAATTTTCACAGTCCTGATGCTCGAAACGAATAACTGGAACGGCCTAGGGGAAAAGTACACATACCGTTGTAATCGGGCGAGTTTCTACTTTCAGATGCAACAAAAGTTTTGCGGATTGGTCAATCCGTTCGCGACATATGGCAGTTTGGAGGTAACAAACGTTTGATAAACTCAAAATTTTCGCAGTTCTGATGCTCGAAACGGATAACTAGAACGGCCTAGGGGAAAAGTACGCATACCGTTGTAATCGGGCGAGTTTCTACTTTCAGATGCAACAGAAATTTTGCGGATTGGTCAATCCGTTCGCGAGATATGGCAGTTTGGATGTAAGAAACGGTTGAGAAACTCAAAATTTTCGCAGTTCTGATGCTCGAAACGAATAACTAGAACGGCCTAGGGGAAAAGTACGCATACCGTTGTAATCGGGCGAGTTTCTACTTTCAGATGCAACAGAAGTATTGCGGAATGGTCAATCCTTTCGCGAGATATGGCAGTTTGGAGGTAAGAAACGCTTGAGCAACTCAAAATTTTCGCAGTTCTGATGCTCGAAATGAATAACCAGAAAGGCCTAGGGGAAAAGTACGCATACCGTTGTAATCGGGCGAGTTTCTACTTTCAGATGCAACAGAAATTTTGCGGATTGTTCAATCCGTTCGCGTGATATGGCCGTTTGGATGTAAGAAACGCTTGAGAAACTCAAAATTTTCGTAGCTCTCATGCTCGACAAGCATAACTAGAACGGCCTAGGGGAAAAGTACGCACACTGTCGTAATCGGGCAGGTCTCTACTTTCAGATGCAACAGAAATTTTGAGGATTGGTCTATCCGTTCGCGAGATATGGCAGTTGGGAGGTAAGAAACGGATGAGAAACTCAAAATTTTCGCAGTTCTGATGCTCGAAACGAATAATTGGAACGGCCTAGGGGAAAAGTACACATACCGTTGTAATCGGGCGAGTTTCTACTTTCAGATGCAACAAAAATTTTGCGGATTGGTCAATCCGTTCGCGAGATATGGCAGTTTGGAGGTAACAAACGTTTGAGAAACTCAAAATTTTCACAGTCCTGATGCTCGAAACGAATAACTAGAACGGCCTAGGGGAATAGTACACATACCGTTGTAATCGGGCGAGTTTCTACTTTCAGATGCAACAAAAATTTTGCGGATTGGTCAATCCGTTCGCGAGATATGGCAGTTTGGAGGTAACAAACGTTTGAGAAACTCAAAATTTTCGCAGTTCTGATGCTCGAAACGGATAACTAGAACGGCCTAGGGGAAAAGTACGCATACTGTTGTAATCGGGCGAGTCTCTACTTTCAGATGCAACAGAAATTTTGAGGATTGGTCTATCCGTTCGCGAGATATGGCAGTTTGGAGGTAAGAAACGGATGAGAAACTCAAAATTTTCGCAGTTCTGATGCTCGACAAGCATAACTAGAACGGCCTAGGGGAAAAGTACGCATACTGTTGTAATCGGGCGAGTCTCTACTTTCAGATGCAACAGAAATTTTGAGGATTGGTCTATCCGTTCGCGAGATATGGCAGTTTGGAGGTAAGAAACGGATTAGAAACTCAAAATTTTCGCAGTTCTGATGCTCGAAACGAATAACTGGAACGGCCTAGGGGAATAGTACGCATACTGTTGTAATCGGGCGAGTTTCTACTTTCAGATGCAACAGAAATTTTGAGGATTGGTCTATCCGTTCGCGAGATATGGGTGTTTGGAGGTAAGAAACGCTTGAGAAACTCAAAATTATCGCAGTTCTGATGCTCGACAAGCATAACTAGAACGGCCTAGGGGAAAAGTACGCATACCGTTGTAATCGGGCGAGTATCTACTTTCAGATGCAACAGAAATTTTGCGGATTGATCAATCCGTTCGCGAGATATGGCAGTTTGGAGGTAAGAAACGCTTGAGAAACTCAAAATTTTCGCAGTTCTGATGCTCGACAAGCATAACTAGAACGGCCTAGGGGAAAAGTACGCATACTGTTGTAATCGGGCGAGTCTCTACTTTCAGATGCAACAGAAATTTTGAGGATTGGTCTATCCGTTCGCGAGATATGGGTGTTTGGAGGTAAGAAACGCTTGAGAAACTCAAAATTATCGCAGTTCTGATGCTCGACAAGCATAACTAGAACGGCCTAGGGGAAAAGTACGCATACCGTTGTAATCGGGCGAGTATCTACTTTCAGATGCAACAGAAATTTTGCGGATTGGTCAATCCGTTCGCGAGATATGGCAGTTTGGAGGTAAGAAACGGTTGAGAAACTCAAAATGTTCACAGTTCTGATGCTCGAAACGAATAACCAGAACGGCCTCGGGGAAAAGTACACATACCGTTGTAATCGGGCGAGTTTCTACTTTCAGATGCAACAAAAATTTTGCGGATTGGTCAATCCGTTCGCGAGATAATGGCAGTTTGGAGGTAACAAACGTTTGAGAAACTCAAAATTTTCGCAGTTCTGATGCTCGAAATGGATAACTAGAACGGCCTAGGGGAAAAGTACGCATACCGTTGTAATCGGGCGAGTTTCTACTTTCAGATGCAACAGAAATTTTGAGGATTGGTCTATCCGTTCGCGAGATATGGCAGTTTGGAGGTAAGAAACGGATGAGAAACTCAAAATTTTCGCAGTTCTGATGCTCGAAACGAATAACTGGAACGGCCTAGGGGAAAAGTACACATACCGTTGTAATCGGGCGAGTTTCTACTTTCAGATGCAACAAAAATTTTGCGGATTGGTCAATCCGTTCGCGAGATATGGCAGTTTGGAGGTAAGAAACGGTTGAGAAACTCAAAATTTTCGCAGTTCTGATGCTCGAAACGGATAACTAGAACGGCCTAGGGGAAAAGTACGCATACCGTTGTAATCGGGCGAGTTTCTACTTTCAGATGCAACAGAAATTTTGCGAATTCGTCGATCCGTTCGCGAGATAAGGCAGTTTGGAGGTAAGAAACGGTTGAGAAACTCAAAATTTTCGCAGTTCTGATGCTCGAAACGAATAACTAGAACGGCCTAGGGGAAAAGTACGCATACCGTTGTAATCGGGCGAGTTTCTACTTTCAGGTGCAACAGAAGTATTGCGGAATGGTCAATCCTTTCGCGAGATATGGCAGTTTGGAGGTAAGAAACGCTTGAGCAACTCAAAATTTTCACAGTCCTGATGCTCGAAACGAATAACTGGAACGGCCTAGGGGAAAAGTACACATACCGTTGTAATCGGGCGAGTTTCTACTTTCAGATGCAACAAAAGTTTTGCGGATTGGTCAATCCGTTCGCGACATATGGCAGTTTGGAGGTAACAAACGTTTGATAAACTCAAAATTTTCGCAGTTCTGATGCTCGAAACGGATAACTAGAACGGCCTAGGGGAAAAGTACGCATACCGTTGTAATCGGGCGAGTTTCTACTTTCAGATGCAACAGAAATTTTGCGGATTGGTCAATCCGTTCGCGAGATATGGCAGTTTGGATGTAAGAAACGGTTGAGAAACTCAAAATTTTCGCAGTTCTGATGCTCGAAACGAATAACTAGAACGGCCTAGGGGAAAAGTACGCATACCGTTGTAATCGGGCGAGTTTCTACTTTCAGATGCAACAGAAGTATTGCGGAATGGTCAATCCTTTCGCGAGATATGGCAGTTTGGAGGTAAGAAACGCTTGAGCAACTCAAAATTTTCGCAGTTCTGATGCTCGAAATGAATAACCAGAAAGGCCTAGGGGAAAAGTACGCATACCGTTGTAATCGGGCGAGTTTCTACTTTCAGATGCAACAGAAATTTTGCGGATTGTTCAATCCGTTCGCGTGATATGGCCGTTTGGATGTAAGAAACGCTTGAGAAACTCAAAATTTTCGTAGCTCTCATGCTCGACAAGCATAACTAGAACGGCCTAGGGAAAAGTACGCACACTGTCGTAATCGGGCAGGTCTCTACTTTCAGATGCAACAGAAATTTTGAGGATTGGTCTATCCGTTCGCGAGATATGGCAGTTGGGAGGTAAGAAACGGATGAGAAACTCAAAATTTTCGCAGTTCTGATGCTCGAAACGAATAATTGGAACGGCCTAGGGGAAAAGTACACATACCGTTGTAATCGGGCGAGTTTCTACTTTCAGATGCAACAAAAATTTTGCGGATTGGTCAATCCGTTCGCGAGATATGGCAGTTTGGAGGTAACAAACGTTTGAGAAACTCAAAATTTTCACAGTCCTGATGCTCGAAACGAATAACTAGAACGGCCTAGGGGAATAGTACACATACCGTTGTAATCGGGCGAGTTTCTACTTTCAGATGCAACAAAAATTTTGCGGATTGGTCAATCCGTTCGCGAGATATGGCAGTTTGGAGGTAACAAACGTTTGAGAAACTCAAAATTTTCGCAGTTCTGATGCTCGAAACGGATAACTAGAACGGCCTAGGGGAAAAGTACGCATACTGTTGTAATCGGGCGAGTCTCTACTTTCAGATGCAACAGAAATTTTGAGGATTGGTCTATCCGTTCGCGAGATATGGCAGTTTGGAGGTAAGAAACGGATGAGAAACTCAAAATTTTCGCAGTTCTGATGCTCGAAACGAATAACTGGAACGGCCTAGGGGAAAAGTACACATACCGTTGTAATCGGGCGAGTTTCTACTTTCAGATGCTACAAAAATTTTGCGGATTGGTCAATCCGTTCGCGAGATATGGCAGTTTGGAGGTAAGAAACGCTTGAGAAACTCAAAATTTTCGCAGTTCTGATGCTCGACAAGCATAACTAGAACGGCCTAGGGGAAAAGTACGCATACTGTTGTAATCGGGCGAGTCTCTACTTTCAGATGCAACAGAAATTTTGAGGATTGGTCTATCCGTTCGCGAGATATGGCAGTTTGGAGGTAAGAAACGGATTAGAAACTCAAAATTTTCGTAGTTCTGATGCTCGAAACGAATAACTGGAACGGCCTAGGGGAAAAGTACACATACCGTTGTAATCGGGCGAGTTTCTACTTTCAGATGCAACAAAAATTTTGCGGATTGGTCAATCCGTTCGCGAGATATGGCAGTTTGGAGGTAAGAAACGGTTGAGAAACTCAAAATTTTCGCAGTTCTGATGCTCGAAACGGATAACTAGAACGGCCTAGGGGAAAAGTACGCATACCGTTGTAATCGGGCGAGTTTCTACTTTCAGATGCAACAGAAATTTTGCGAATTCGTCGATCCGTTCGCGAGATATGGCAGTTTGGAGGTAAGAAACGGTTGAGAAACTCAAAATTTTCGCAGTTCTGATGCTCGAAACGAATAACTAGAACGGCCTAGGGGAAAATTACGCATACCGTTGTAATCGGGCGAGTTTCTACTTTCAGATGCAACAGAAATTTTGCGGATTGGTCAATCCGTTCGCGAGATATGGCAGTTTGGAGGTAAGAAACGGTTGAGAAACGCAAAATTTTCACAGTCCTGATGCTCGAAAAGCATAACTAGAACGGCCTAGGGGAAAAGTACGCATACCGTTGTAATCGGGCGAGTTTCTACTTTCAGATGCAACAGAAATTTTGCGGATTGATCAATCCGTTCGCGAGATATGGCAGTTTGGAGGAAAGAAACGGATGAGAAACTCGAAATTTTCACATTTCTGATGCTCGAAACGAATAACTAGAACGGCCTAGGGGAAAGGTACGCATACCGTTGTAATCGGGCGTGTTTCTACTTTCAGATGCAACAGAAATTTTGCGGATTGGTCAATCCGTTCGCGAGATATGGCAGTTTGGAGGTAAGAAACGGATGAGAAACTCAAAATTTTCGCAGGTCTGATGCTCGAAACGAATAACTGGAACGGCCTAGGGGAAAAGTACACATACCGTTGTAATCGGGCGAGTTTCTACTTTCAGATGCTACAAAAATTTTGTGGATTGGTCAATCCGTTCGCGAGATATGGCAGTTTGGAGGTAAGAAACGGTTGAGAAACTCAAAATTTTCGCAGTTCTGATGCTCGACAAGCATAACTAGAACGGCCTAGGGGAAAAGTACGCATACTGTTGTAATCGGGCGAGTCTCTACTTTCAGATGCAACAGAAATTTTGAGGATTGGTCTATCCGTTCGCGAGATATGGCAGTTTGGAGGTAAGAAACGGATTAGAAACTCAAAATTTTCGCAGTTCTGATGCTCGAAACGAATAACTGGAACGGCCTAGGGGAATAGTACACATACCGTTGTAATCGGGCGAGTTTCTACTTTCAGATGCAACAGAAATTTTGCGGATTGGTCAATCCGTTCGCGAGATATGGCAGTTTGGAGGTAAGAAACGCTTGAGAAACTCAAAATTTTCGCAGTTCTGATGCTCGACAAGCATAACTAGAACGGCCTAGGGGAAAAGTACGCATACTGTTGTAATCGGGCGAGTCTCTACTTTCAGATGCAACAGAAATTTTGAGGATTGGTCTATCCGTTCGCGAGATATGGGTGTTTGGAGGTAAGAAACGCTTGAGAAACTCAAAATTATCGCAGTTCTGATGCTCGACAAGCATAACTAGAACGGCCTAGGGGAAAAGTACGCATACCGTTGTAATCGGGCGAGTATCTACTTTCAGATGCAACAGAAATTTTGCGGATTGATCAATCCGTTCGCGAGATATGGCAGTTTGGAGGTAAGAAACGGATGAGAAACTCAAAATTTTCGCAGTTCTGATGCTCGAAACGAATAACTAGAACGGCCTAGGGGAAAATTACGCATACCGTTGTAATCGGGCGAGTTTCTACTTTCAGATGCAACAGAAATTTTGCGGATTGGTCAATCCGTTCGCGAGATATGGCAGTTTGGAGGTAAGAAACGGTTGAGAAACTCAAAATTTTCACAGTCCTGATGCTCGACAAGCATAACTAGATCGGCCTAGGGGAAAAGTACACATACCGTTGTAATCGGGCGAGTTTCTACTTTCAGATGCAACAAAAATTTTGCGGATTGGTCAATCCGTTCGCGAGATATGGCAGTTTGGAGGTAACAAACGTTTGAGAAACTCAAAATTTTCGCAGTTCTGATGCTCGAAACGGATAAATAGAACGGCCTAGGGGAAAAGTACGCATACTGTTGTAATCGGGCGAGTCTCTACTTTCAGATGCAACAGAAATTTTGAGGATTGGTCTATCCGTTCGCGAGATATGGCAGTTTGGAGGTAAGAAACGGATGAGAAACTCAAAATTTTCGCAGTTCTGATGCTCGAAACGAATAACTGGAACGGCCTAGGGGAAAAGTACACATACCGTTGTAATCGGGCGAGTTTCTACTTTCAGATGCTACAAAAATTTTGCGGATTGGTCAATCCGTTCGCGAGATATGGCAGTTTGGAGGTAAGAAACGCTTGAGAAACTCAAAATTTTCGCAGTTCTGATGCTCGACAAGCATAACTAGAACGGCCTAGGGGAAAAGTACGCATACTGTTGTAATCGGGCGAGTTTCTACTTTCAGATGCAACAAAAATTTTGCGGATTGGTCAATCCGTTCGCGAGATATGGCAGTTTGGAGGTAAGAAACGGTTGAGAAACTCAAAATTTTCGCAGTTCTGATGCTCGAAACGGATAACTAGAACGGCCTAGGGGAAAAGTACGCATACCGTTGTAATCGGGCGAGTTTCTACTTTCAGATGCAACAGAAATTTTGCGAATTCGTCGATCCGTTCGCGAGATATGGCAGTTTGGAGGTAAGAAACGGTTGAGAAACTCAAAATTTTCGCAGTTCTGATGCTCGAAACGAATAACTAGAACGGCCTAGGGGAAAATTACGCATACCGTTGTAATCGGGCGAGTTTCTACTTTCAGATGCAACAGAAATTTTGCGGATTGGTCAATCCGTTCGCGAGATATGGCAGTTTGGAGGTAAGAAACGGTTGAGAAACGCAAAATTTTCACAGTCCTGATGCTCGAAAAGCATAACTAGAACGGCCTAGGGGAAAAGTACGCATACCGTTGTAATCGGGCGAGTTTCTACTTTCAGATGCAACAGAAATTTTGCGGATTGATCAATCCGTTCGCGAGATATGGCAGTTTGGAAGAAAGAAACGGATGAGAAACTCGAAATTTTCACATTTCTGATGCTCGAAACGAATAACTAGAACGGCCTAGGGGAAAAGTACCCATACCGTTGTAATCGGGCGGGTTTCTACTTTCAGATGCAACAGAAGTTTTGCGGAATGGTCAATCCTTTCGCGAGATATGGCAGTTTGGAGGTAAGAAACGCTTGAGCAACTCAAAATTTTCGCAGTTCTGATGCTCGAAATGAATAACCAGAAAGGCCTAGGGGAAAAGTACGCATACCGTTGTAATCGGGCGAGTTTCTACTTTCAGATGCAACAGAAATTTTGCGGATTGGTCAATCCGTTCGCGAGATATGGCCGTTTGGATGTAAGAAACGCTTGAGAAACTCAAAATTTTCGTAGCTCTCATGCTCGACAAGCATAACTAGAACGGCCTAGGGGAAAAGTACGCATACTGTTGTAATCGGGCGAGTCTCTACTTTCAGATGCAACAGAAATTTTGAGGATTGGTCTATCCGTTCGCGAGATATGGCATATGGGAGGTAAGAAACGGATGAGAAACTCAAAATTTTCGCAGTTCTGATGCTCGAAACGAATAATTGGAACGGCCTAGGGGAAAAGTACACATACCGTTGTAATCGGGCGAGTTTCTACTTTCAGATGCAACAAAACTTTTGCGGATTGGTCAATCCGTTCGCGAGATATGGCAGTTTGGAGGTAACAAACGTTTGAGAAACTCAAAATTTTCGCAGTTCTGATGCTCGAAACGGATAACTAGAACGGCCTAGGGGAAAAGTACGCATACCGTTGTAATCGGGCGAGTTTCTACTTTCAGATGCAACAGAAATTTTGCGGATTCGTCGATCTGTTCGCGAGATATGGCAGTTTGGAGGTAAGAAACGGTTGAGAAACTCAAAATTGTCGCAGTTCTGATGCTCGAAACGGATAACTGGAACGGCCTAGGGGAAAAGTACACATACCGTTGTAATCGGGCGAGTTTCTACTTTCAGATGCAACAAAAATTTTGCGGATTGGTCAATCCGTTCGCGAGATATGGCAGTTTGGAGGTAACAAACGTTTGATAAACTCAAAATTTTCGCAGTTCTGATGCACGAAACGGATAACTAGAACGGCCTAGGGGAAAAGTACGCATACCGTTGTAATCGGGCGAGTTTCTACTTTCAGATGCAACAGAAATTTTGCGGATTCGTCGATCCGTTCGCGAGATATGGCAGTTTGGAGGTAAGAAACGGTTGAGAAACTCAAAATTTTCGCAGTTCTGATGCTCGAAACGAATAACTAGAACGGCCTACGGGAAAAGTACGCATACCGTTGTAATCGGGCGAGTTTCTACTTTCAGATGCAACAGAAATTTTGCGGATTGGTCAATCCGTTCGCGAGATATGGCCGTTTGGATGTAAGAAACGCTTGAGAAACTCAAAATTTTCGCAGTTCTGATGCTCGAAACGGATAACTAGAACGGCCTAGGGGAAAAGTACGCATACCGTTGTAATCGGGCGAGTTTCTACTTTCAGATGCAACAGAAATTTTGCGAATTCGTCGATCCGTTCGCGAGATATGGCAGTTTGGAGGTAAGAAACGCTTGAGAAACTCAAAATTTTCGCAGTTCTGATGCTCGAAACGAATAACTAGAACGGCCTAGGGGAAAATTACGCATACCGTTGTAATCGGGCGAGTTTCTACTTTCAGATGCAACAGAAATTTTGCGGATTGGTCAATCCGTTCGCGAGATATGGCAGTTTGGAGGTAAGAAACGGTTGAGAAACGCAAAATTTTCACAGTCCTGATGCTCGACAAGCATAACTAGAACGGCCTAGGGGAAAAGTACGCATACCGTTGTAATCGGGCGAGTTTCTACTTTCAGATGCAACAGAAATTTTGCGGATTGATCAATCCGTTCGCGAGATATGGCAGTTTGGAGGTAAGAAACGGATGAGAAACTCAAAATTTTCGCAGTTCTGATGCTCGAAACGAATAACTGGAACGGCCTAGGGGAAAAGTACACATACCGTTGTAATCGGGCGAGTTTCTACTTTCAGATGCTACAAAAATTTTGCGGATTGGTCAATCCGTTCGCGAGATATGGCAGTTTGGAGGTAAGAAACGCTTGAGAAACTCAAAATTTTCGCAGTTCTGATGCTCGACAAGCATAACTAGAACGGCCTAGGGGAAAAGCACGCTTACAGTTGTAATCGGGCGAGTTTCTACTTTCAGATGCAACATAAATTTTGCGGATTGGTCAATCCGTTCGCGAGATATGGCAGTTTGGAGGTAAGAAACGCTTGAGAAACTAAAAATTTTCCCAGTTCTGATGCTCGAAACGAAAAACTAGAACGGCCTACAGGAAAAGTACGCTTACCGTTGTAATCGGGCGGGTTTCTGCTTTTAGATGCAACAGAAATTTTGCGGATTGGTCAATCCGTTCGCGAGATATGGCAGATTGGAGGTAAGAAACGCTTGAGAAACTCAAAATTTTCGCAGTTCTGATGCTCGAAACGAATAACTGGCACGGCCTAGGGGAAAAGTACACATACCGTTGTAATCGGGCGTGTTTCTACTTTCAGATGCAACAGAAATTTTGCGGATTGGTCAATCCGTTCGCGAGATATGGCAGTTTGGCGGTAAGAAACGCTTGAGAAACTCAAAATTTTCGCAGTTCTGATGCTCGAAACGAATAACTGGCACGGCCTAGGGGAAAAGTACTCATACCGTTGTAATCGGGCGTGTTTCAACTTTCAGATGCAACAGAAATTTTGCGGATTGGTCAATCCGTTCGCGAGATATGGCAGTTTGGAGGTAAGAAACGGTTGAGAAACTCAAAATTTTCACAGTTCTGATGCTCGAAACGAATAACTAGAACGGCCTAGGGGAAAAGTACGCATACCGTTGTAATCGGGCGGGTTTCTACTTTCAGATGCAACAAAACTTTTGCGGATTGGTCAATCCGTTCGCGAGATATGGCAGTTTGGAGGTAACAAACGTTTGAGAAACTCAAAATTTTCGCAGTTCTGATGCTCGAAATGAATAACCAGAAAGGCCTAGGGGAAAAGTACGCATTCCGTTGTAATCGGGCGAGTTTCTACTTTCAGATGCAACAGAAATTTTGCGGATTGGTCAATCCGTTCGCGAGATATGGCCGTTTGGATGTAAGAAACGCTTGAGAAACTCAAAATTTTCGTAGCTCTCATGCTCGACAAGCATAACTAGAACGGCCTAGGGGAAAAGTACGCTAACTGTTGTAATCGGGCGAGTCTCTACTTTCAGATGCAACAGAAATTTTGAGGATTGGTCTATCCGTTCGCGAGATATGGCAGTTGGGAGGTAAGAAACGGTTGAGAAACTCAAAATTTTCGCAGTTCTGATGCTCGAAACGAATAACTAGAACGGCCTAGGGGAAAAGTACACATACCGTTGTAATCGGGCGAGTTTCTACTTTCAGATGCAACAAAACTTTTGCGGATTGGTCAATCCGTTCGCGAGATATGGCAGTTTGGAGGTAACAAACGTTTGAGAAACTCAAAATTTTCGCAGTTCTGATGCTCGAAATGAATAACCAGAAAGGCCTAGGGGAAAAGTACGCATACCGTTGTAATCGGGCGAGTTTCTACTTTCAGATGCAACAGAAATTTTGCGGATTGGTCAATCCGTTCGCGAGATATGGCCGTTTGGATGTAAGAAACGCTTGAGAAACTCAAAATTTTCGTAGCTCTCATGCTCGACAAGCATAACTAGAACGGCCTAGGGGAAAAGTACGCATACTGTTGTAATCGGGCGAGTCTCTACTTTCAGATGCAACAGAAATTTTGAGGATTGGTCTATCCGTTCGCGAGATATGGCAGTTGGGAGGTAAGAAACGGTTGAGAAACTCAAAATTTTCGCAGTTCTGATGCTCGAAACGAATAACTAGAACGGCCTAGGGGAAAAGTACACATACCGTTGTAATCGGGCGAGTTTCTACTTTCAGATGCAACAAAACTTTTGCGGATTGGTCAATCCGTTCGCGAGATATGGCAGTTTGGAGGTAACAAACGTTTGAGAAACTCAAAATTTTCGCAGTTCTGATGCTCGAAACGGATAACTAGAACGGCCTAGGGGAAAAGTACGCATACCGTTGTAATCGGGCGAGTTTCTACTTTCAGATGCAACAGAAATTTTGCCGATTCGTCGATCCGTTCGCGAGATATGGCAGTTTGGAGGTAAGAAACGGTTGAGAAACTCAAAATTGTCGCAGTTCTGATGCTCGAAACGGATAACTGGAACGGCCTAGGGGAAAAGTAAACATACCGTTGTAATCGGGCGAGTTTCTACTTTCAGATGCAACAAAAATTTTGCGGATTGGTCAATCCGTTCGCGAGATATGGCAGTTTGGAGGTAACAAACGTTTGATAAACTCAAAATTTTCGCAGTTCTGATGCTCGAAACGGATAACTAGAACGGCCTAGGGGAAAAGTACGCATACCGTTGTAATCGGGCGAGTTTCTACTTTCAGATGCAACAGAAATTTTGCGGATTCGTCGATCCGTTCGCGAGATATGGCAGTTTGGAGGTAAGAAACGGTTGAGAAACTCAAAATTTTCGCAGTTCTGATGCTCGAAACGAATAATTGGAACGGCCTAGGGGAATAGTACACATACCGTTGTAATCGGGCGAGTTTCTACTTTCAGATGCAACAAAAATTTTGCGAATTCGTCGATCCGTTCGCGAGATATGGCAGTTTGGAGGTAAGAAACGGTTGAGAAACGCAAAATTTTCACAGTCCTGATGCTCGACAAGCATAACTAGAACGGCCTAGGGGAAAAGCACGCTTACAGTTGTAATCGGGCGAGTTTCTACTTTCAGATGCAACATAAATTTTGCGGATTGGTCAATCCGTTCGCGAGATATGGCAGTTTGGAGGTAAGAAACGCTTGAGAAACTAAAAATTTTCCCAGTTCTGATGCTCGAAACGAATAACTAGAACGGCCTACAGGAAAAGTACGCTTACCGTTGTAATCGGGCGGGTTTCTGCTTTCAGATGCAACAGAAATTTTGCGGATTGGTCAATCCGTTCGCGAGATATGGCAGATTGGAGGTAAGAAACGCTTGAGAAACTCAAAATTTTCGCAGTTCTGATGCTCGAAACGAATAACTGGCACGGCCTAGGGGAAAAGTACACATACCGTTGTAATCGGGCGAGTTTCTACTTTCAGATGCAACAGAAATTTTGCGGATTGGTCAATCCGTTCGCGAGATATGGTAGTTTGTAAGTAAGAAACGCTTGAGAAACTCAAAATTTTCGCAGCTCTGATGCTCGAATCGAATAACTAGAACGGCCTAAGGGAAAAGTACACATACCGTTGTAATCGGGCGAGTTTCTACTTTCAGATGCAACATAAATTTTGCGGATTGATCAATCCGTTCGCGAGAAATGGCAGTTTGGAGGTAAGAAACGGTTGAGAAACTCAAAATTTTCGCAGTTCTGATGCTCGAAACGAATAACCAGAACGGCCTACAGGAAAAGTACGCATACCTTTGTATTCGGGCGGGTTTCTGCTTTCAGATGCAGCAAAAATTTTGCGGATTGGTCATTCCGTTCGCGAGATATGGGATTTTGGAGGTAAGAAACACTTGAGAAACTCAAAATTTTCGCAGTTCTGGTGCTCGACAAGCATAACAAGAACGGCCTAGGGGAAAAGTACGCATACAGTTGTAATCGGGCGAGCTTCTACTTTCAGATGCAACATAAATTTTGCGGATTGGTCAATCCGTTCACGAGATGTGGCAGTTTGTAAGTAAGAAACACTTGAGAAACTCAAAATTTTCGCAGTTCTGATGCTCGAAACGAATAACTGGCACGGCCTAGGGGAAAAGTACACATACCGTTTTAATCGGGCGAGTTTCTACTGTCAGATGCTACAGAAATTTTGCGGATTGGTCAATCCGTTCACGAGATGTGGCAGTTTGTAAGTAAGAAACACTTGAGAAACTCAAAATTTTCGCAGTTCTGATGCTCGAAACGAATAACTGGCACGGCCTAGGGGAAAAGTACACATACCGTTTTAATCGGGCGAGTTTCTACTTTCAGATGCAACAGAAATTTTGCGGTTTGGTCAATTCGTTCGCGAGATATGGCAGATGGGAGGTAAGAAACGCTTGAGAAACTCAAAATTTTCGCAGTTCTGATGCTCGGAGCGAATAACCAGAACGGCCTAGGGGAAAAGTACGCATAGCGTCGTAATCGGGCGAGTTTCTACTTTTAGATGCAACAGAAATTTTGCGGATTGATCAATCCGTTCGCGAGATGTGGCAGTTTGGAGGTAAGAAACGGTTGAGAAACTCAAAATTTTCGCAGTTCTGATGCTCGAAACGAATAACTGGAACGGCCTAGAGGAAAAGTACACATACCGTTGTAATCGGGCGAGTTTCTACTTTCAGATGCAACAGACACTTTGCGGATTGGTCAATCCGTTCGCGAGATGTGGCAGTTTGTAAGTAAGAAACGCTTGAGAAACTCAAAATTTTCCCAGTTCTGATGCTCGAAACGAATAACTAGAACGGCCTAGGGGAAAAGTACGCATACCGTTGTAATCGGGCGAGTTTCTTCTTTCAGATGCAACAGAAATTTTGCCGATTGGTCAATCCGTTCGCGAGATATGGCAGTTTGGATGTAAGAAACGCTTGAGAAACTCAAAATTTTCGCAGTTCTGATGCTCGAAACGAATAACTGGCACGGCCTAGGGGAAAAGTACACATTCCGTTGTAATCGGGCGAGTTTCTACTTTCAGATGCAACAGAAATTTTGCGGATTGGTCAATCCGTTCGCGAGATATGGCAGTTTGGCGGTAAGAAACGCTTGAGAAACTCAAAATTTTCGCAGTTCTGATGCTCGAAACGAATAACTGGCACGGCCTAGGGGAAAAGTACTCATACCGTTGTAATCGGGCGTGTTTCAACTTTCAGATGCAACAGAAATTTTGCGGATTGGTCAATCCGTTCGCGACATATGGCAGTTTGGAGGTAAGAAACGGTTGAGAAACTCAAAATTTTCACAGTTCTGATGCTCGAAACGAATAACTAGAACGGCCTAGGGGAAAAGCACGCATACAGTTGTAATCGGGCGAGTTTCTACTTTCAGATGCAACATAAATTTTGCGGATTGGTCAATCCGTTCGCGAGATATGGCAGTTTGGAGGTAAGAAACGGTTGAGAAACGCAAAATTTTCACAGTCCTGATGCTCGAAAAGCATAACTAGAACGGCCTAGGGGAAAAGTACGCATACCGTTGTAATCGGGCGAGTTTCTACTTTCAGATGCAACAGAAATTTTGCGGATTGATCAATCCGTTCGCGAGATATGGCAGTTTGGAAGAAAGAAACGGATGAGAAACTCGAAATTTTCACATTTCTGATGCTCGAAACGAATAACTAGAACGGCCTAGGGGAAAAGTACCCATACCGTTGTAATCGGGCGGGTTTCTACTTTCAGATGCAACAGAAGTTTTGCGGAATGGTCAATCCTTTCGCGAGATATGGCAGTTTGGAGGTAAGAAACGCTTGAGCAACTCAAAATTTTCGCAGTTCTGATGCTCGAAATGAATAACCAGAAAGGCCTAGGGGAAAAGTACGCATACCGTTGTAATCGGGCGAGTTTCTACTTTCAGATGCAACAGAAATTTTGCGGATTGGTCAATCCGTTCGCGAGATATGGCCGTTTGGATGTAAGAAACGCTTGAGAAACTCAAAATTTTCGTAGCTCTCATGCTCGACAAGCATAACTAGAACGGCCTAGGGGAAAAGTACGCATACTGTTGTAATCGGGCGAGTCTCTACTTTCAGATGCAACAGAAATTTTGAGGATTGGTCTATCCGTTCGCGAGATATGGCATATGGGAGGTAAGAAACGGATGAGAAACTCAAAATTTTCGCAGTTCTGATGCTCGAAACGAATAATTGGAACGGCCTAGGGGAAAAGTACACATACCGTTGTAATCGGGCGAGTTTCTACTTTCAGATGCAACAAAACTTTTGCGGATTGGTCAATCCGTTCGCGAGATATGGCAGTTTGGAGGTAACAAACGTTTGAGAAACTCAAAATTTTCGCAGTTCTGATGCTCGAAACGGATAACTAGAACGGCCTAGGGGAAAAGTACGCATACCGTTGTAATCGGGCGAGTTTCTACTTTCAGATGCAACAGAAATTTTGCGGATTCGTCGATCTGTTCGCGAGATATGGCAGTTTGGAGGTAAGAAACGGTTGAGAAACTCAAAATTGTCGCAGTTCTGATGCTCGAAACGGATAACTGGAACGGCCTAGGGGAAAAGTACACATACCGTTGTAATCGGGCGAGTTTCTACTTTCAGATGCAACAAAAATTTTGCGGATTGGTCAATCCGTTCGCGAGATATGGCAGTTTGGAGGTAACAAACGTTTGATAAACTCAAAATTTTCGCAGTTCTGATGCACGAAACGGATAACTAGAACGGCCTAGGGGAAAAGTACGCATACCGTTGTAATCGGGCGAGTTTCTACTTTCAGATGCAACAGAAATTTTGCGGATTCGTCGATCCGTTCGCGAGATATGGCAGTTTGGAGGTAAGAAACGGTTGAGAAACTCAAAATTTTCGCAGTTCTGATGCTCGAAACGAATAACTAGAACGGCCTACGGGAAAAGTACGCATACCGTTGTAATCGGGCGAGTTTCTACTTTCAGATGCAACAGAAATTTTGCGGATTGGTCAATCCGTTCGCGAGATATGGCCGTTTGGATGTAAGAAACGCTTGAGAAACTCAAAATTTTCGCAGTTCTGATGCTCGAAACGGATAACTAGAACGGCCTAGGGGAAAAGTACGCATACCGTTGTAATCGGGCGAGTTTCTACTTTCAGATGCAACAGAAATTTTGCGAATTCGTCGATCCGTTCGCGAGATATGGCAGTTTGGAGGTAAGAAACGCTTGAGAAACTCAAAATTTTCGCAGTTCTGATGCTCGAAACGAATAACTAGAACGGCCTAGGGGAAAATTACGCATACCGTTGTAATCGGGCGAGTTTCTACTTTCAGATGCAACAGAAATTTTGCGGATTGGTCAATCCGTTCGCGAGATATGGCAGTTTGGAGGTAAGAAACGGTTGAGAAACGCAAAATTTTCACAGTCCTGATGCTCGACAAGCATAACTAGAACGGCCTAGGGGAAAAGTACGCATACCGTTGTAATCGGGCGAGTTTCTACTTTCAGATGCAACAGAAATTTTGCGGATTGATCAATCCGTTCGCGAGATATGGCAGTTTGGAGGTAAGAAACGGATGAGAAACTCAAAATTTTCGCAGTTCTGATGCTCGAAACGAATAACTGGAACGGCCTAGGGGAAAAGTACACATACCGTTGTAATCGTGCGAGTTTCTACTTTCAGATGCTACAAAAATTTTGCGGATTGGTCAATCCGTTCGCGAGATATGGCAGTTTGGAGGTAAGAAACGCTTGAGAAACTCAAAATTTTCGCAGTTCTGATGCTCGACAAGCATAACTAGAACGGCCTAGGGGAAAAGCACGCTTACAGTTGTAATCGGGCGAGTTTCTACTTTCAGATGCAACATAAATTTTGCGGATTGGTCAATCCGTTCGCGAGATATGGCAGTTTGGAGGTAAGAAACGCTTGAGAAACTAAAAATTTTCCCAGTTCTGATGCTCGAAACGAAAAACTAGAACGGCCTACAGGAAAAGTACGCTTACCGTTGTAATCGGGCGGGTTTCTGCTTTTAGATGCAACAGAAATTTTGCGGATTGGTCAATCCGTTCGCGAGATATGGCAGATTGGAGGTAAGAAACGCTTGAGAAACTCAAAATTTTCGCAGTTCTGATGCTCGAAACGAATAACTGGCACGGCCTAGGGGAAAAGTACACATACCGTTGTAATCGGGCGTGTTTCTACTTTCAGATGCAACAGAAATTTTGCGGATTGGTCAATCCGTTCGCGAGATATGGCAGTTTGGCGGTAAGAAACGCTTGAGAAACTCAAAATTTTCGCAGTTCTGATGCTCGAAACGAATAACTGGCACGGCCTAGGGGAAAAGTACTCATACCGTTGTAATCGGGCGTGTTTCAACTTTCAGATGCAACAGAAATTTTGCGGATTGGTCAATCCGTTCGCGAGATATGGCAGTTTGGAGGTAAGAAACGGTTGAGAAACTCAAAATTTTCACAGTTCTGATGCTCGAAACGAATAACTAGAACGGCCTAGGGGAAAAGTACGCATACCGTTGTAATCGGGCGGGTTTCTACTTTCAGATGCAACAAAACTTTTGCGGATTGGTCAATCCGTTCGCGAGATATGGCAGTTTGGAGGTAACAAACGTTTGAGAAACTCAAAATTTTCGCAGTTCTGATGCTCGAAATGAATAACCAGAAAGGCCTAGGGGAAAAGTACGCATTCCGTTGTAATCGGGCGAGTTTCTACTTTCAGATGCAACAGAAATTTTGCGGATTGGTCAATCCGTTCGCGAGATATGGCCGTTTGGATGTAAGAAACGCTTGAGAAACTCAAAATTTTCGTAGCTCTCATGCTCGACAAGCATAACTAGAACGGCCTAGGGGAAAAGTACGCTAACTGTTGTAATCGGGCGAGTCTCTACTTTCAGATGCAACAGAAATTTTGAGGATTGGTCTATCCGTTCGCGAGATATGGCAGTTGGGAGGTAAGAAACGGTTGAGAAACTCAAAATTTTCGCAGTTCTGATGCTCGAAACGAATAACTAGAACGGCCTAGGGGAAAAGTACACATACCGTTGTAATCGGGCGAGTTTCTACTTTCAGATGCAACAAAACTTTTGCGGATTGGTCAATCCGTTCGCGAGATATGGCAGTTTGGAGGTAACAAACGTTTGAGAAACTCAAAATTTTCGCAGTTCTGATGCTCGAAATGAATAACCAGAAAGGCCTAGGGGAAAAGTACGCATACCGTTGTAATCGGGCGAGTTTCTACTTTCAGATGCAACAGAAATTTTGCGGATTGGTCAATCCGTTCGCGAGATATGGCCGTTTGGATGTAAGAAACGCTTGAGAAACTCAAAATTTTCGTAGCTCTCATGCTCGACAAGCATAACTAGAACGGCCTAGGGGAAAAGTACGCATACTGTTGTAATCGGGCGAGTCTCTACTTTCAGATGCAACAGAAATTTTGAGGATTGGTCTATCCGTTCGCGAGATATGGCAGTTGGGAGGTAAGAAACGGTTGAGAAACTCAAAATTTTCGCAGTTCTGATGCTCGAAACGAATAACTAGAACGGCCTAGGGGAAAAGTACACATACCGTTGTAATCGGGCGAGTTTCTACTTTCAGATGCAACAAAACTTTTGCGGATTGGTCAATCCGTTCGCGAGATATGGCAGTTTGGAGGTAACAAACGTTTGAGAAACTCAAAATTTTCGCAGTTCTGATGCTCGAAACGGATAACTAGAACGGCCTAGGGGAAAAGTACGCATACCGTTGTAATCGGGCGAGTTTCTACTTTCAGATGCAACAGAAATTTTGCCGATTCGTCGATCCGTTCGCGAGATATGGCAGTTTGGAGGTAAGAAACGGTTGAGAAACTCAAAATTGTCGCAGTTCTGATGCTCGAAACGGATAACTGGAACGGCCTAGGGGAAAAGTAAACATACCGTTGTAATCGGGCGAGTTTCTACTTTCAGATGCAACAAAAATTTTGCGGATTGGTCAATCCGTTCGCGAGATATGGCAGTTTGGAGGTAACAAACGTTTGATAAACTCAAAATTTTCGCAGTTCTGATGCTCGAAACGGATAACTAGAACGGCCTAGGGGAAAAGTACGCATACCGTTGTAATCGGGCGAGTTTCTACTTTCAGATGCAACAGAAATTTTGCGGATTCGTCGATCCGTTCGCGAGATATGGCAGTTTGGAGGTAAGAAACGGTTGAGAAACTCAAAATTTTCGCAGTTCTGATGCTCGAAACGAATAATTGGAACGGCCTAGGGGAATAGTACACATACCGTTGTAATCGGGCGAGTTTCTACTTTCAGATGCAACAAAAATTTTGCGAATTCGTCGATCCGTTCGCGAGATATGGCAGTTTGGAGGTAAGAAACGGTTGAGAAACGCAAAATTTTCACAGTCCTGATGCTCGACAAGCATAACTAGAACGGCCTAGGGGAAAAGCACGCTTACAGTTGTAATCGGGCGAGTTTCTACTTTCAGATGCAACATAAATTTTGCGGATTGGTCAATCCGTTCGCGAGATATGGCAGTTTGGAGGTAAGAAACGCTTGAGAAACTAAAAATTTTCCCAGTTCTGATGCTCGAAACGAATAACTAGAACGGCCTACAGGAAAAGTACGCTTACCGTTGTAATCGGGCGGGTTTCTGCTTTCAGATGCAACAGAAATTTTGCGGATTGGTCAATCCGTTCGCGAGATATGGCAGATTGGAGGTAAGAAACGCTTGAGAAACTCAAAATTTTCGCAGTTCTGATGCTCGAAACGAATAACTGGCACGGCCTAGGGGAAAAGTACACATACCGTTGTAATCGGGCGAGTTTCTACTTTCAGATGCAACAGAAATTTTGCGGATTGGTCAATCCGTTCGCGAGATATGGTAGTTTGTAAGTAAGAAACGCTTGAGAAACTCAAAATTTTCGCAGCTCTGATGCTCGAATCGAATAACTAGAACGGCCTAAGGGAAAAGTACACATACCGTTGTAATCGGGCGAGTTTCTACTTTCAGATGCAACATAAATTTTGCGGATTGATCAATCCGTTCGCGAGAAATGGCAGTTTGGAGGTAAGAAACGGTTGAGAAACTCAAAATTTTCGCAGTTCTGATGCTCGAAACGAATAACCAGAACGGCCTACAGGAAAAGTACGCATACCTTTGTATTCGGGCGGGTTTCTGCTTTCAGATGCAGCAAAAATTTTGCGGATTGGTCATTCCGTTCGCGAGATATGGGATTTTGGAGGTAAGAAACACTTGAGAAACTCAAAATTTTCGCAGTTCTGGTGCTCGACAAGCATAACAAGAACGGCCTAGGGGAAAAGTACGCATACAGTTGTAATCGGGCGAGCTTCTACTTTCAGATGCAACATAAATTTTGCGGATTGGTCAATCCGTTCACGAGATGTGGCAGTTTGTAAGTAAGAAACACTTGAGAAACTCAAAATTTTCGCAGTTCTGATGCTCGAAACGAATAACTGGCACGGCCTAGGGGAAAAGTACACATACCGTTTTAATCGGGCGAGTTTCTACTGTCAGATGCTACAGAAATTTTGCGGATTGGTCAATCCGTTCACGAGATGTGGCAGTTTGTAAGTAAGAAACACTTGAGAAACTCAAAATTTTCGCAGTTCTGATGCTCGAAACGAATAACTGGCACGGCCTAGGGGAAAAGTACACATACCGTTTTAATCGGGCGAGTTTCTACTTTCAGATGCAACAGAAATTTTGCGGTTTGGTCAATTCGTTCGCGAGATATGGCAGATGGGAGGTAAGAAACGCTTGAGAAACTCAAAATTTTCGCAGTTCTGATGCTCGGAGCGAATAACCAGAACGGCCTAGGGGAAAAGTACGCATAGCGTCGTAATCGGGCGAGTTTCTACTTTTAGATGCAACAGAAATTTTGCGGATTGATCAATCCGTTCGCGAGATGTGGCAGTTTGGAGGTAAGAAACGGTTGAGAAACTCAAAATTTTCGCAGTTCTGATGCTCGAAACGAATAACTGGAACGGCCTAGAGGAAAAGTACACATACCGTTGTAATCGGGCGAGTTTCTACTTTCAGATGCAACAGACACTTTGCGGATTGGTCAATCCGTTCGCGAGATGTGGCAGTTTGTAAGTAAGAAACGCTTGAGAAACTCAAAATTTTCCCAGTTCTGATGCTCGAAACGAATAACTAGAACGGCCTAGGGGAAAAGTACGCATACCGTTGTAATCGGGCGAGTTTCTTCTTTCAGATGCAACAGAAATTTTGCCGATTGGTCAATCCGTTCGCGAGATATGGCAGTTTGGATGTAAGAAACGCTTGAGAAACTCAAAATTTTCGCAGTTCTGATGCTCGAAACGAATAACTGGCACGGCCTAGGGGAAAAGTACACATTCCGTTGTAATCGGGCGAGTTTCTACTTTCAGATGCAACAGAAATTTTGCGGATTGGTCAATCCGTTCGCGAGATATGGCAGTTTGGCGGTAAGAAACGCTTGAGAAACTCAAAATTTTCGCAGTTCTGATGCTCGAAACGAATAACTGGCACGGCCTAGGGGAAAAGTACTCATACCGTTGTAATCGGGCGTGTTTCAACTTTCAGATGCAACAGAAATTTTGCGGATTGGTCAATCCGTTCGCGACATATGGCAGTTTGGAGGTAAGAAACGGTTGAGAAACTCAAAATTTTCACAGTTCTGATGCTCGAAACGAATAACTAGAACGGCCTAGGGGAAAAGCACGCATACAGTTGTAATCGGGCGAGTTTCTACTTTCAGATGCAACATAAATTTTGCGGATTGGTCAATCCGTTCGCGAGATATGGCAGTTTGGAGGTAAGAAACGCTTGAGAAACTAAAAATTTTCGCAGTTCTGATGCTCGAAACGAATAACTAGAACGGCCTACAGGAAAAGTACGCATACCGTTGTAATCGGGCGGGTTTCTGCTTTCAGATGCAACAGAAATTTTGCGGATTGGTCAATCCGTTCGCGAGATATGGCAGTTTGGAGGTAAGAAACGCTTGAGAAACTCAAAATTTTCGCTGTTCTGATGCTCGAAACGAATAACTAGGACGGCCTAGGGGAAAAGTACTCATACCGTTGTAATCGGGGGTGTTTCAGCTTTCAGATGCAACAGAAATTTTGCGGATTGGTCAATCCGTTCGCGAGATATGGCAGTTTGGAGGTAAGAAACGCTTGAGCAACTCAAAATTTTCGCAGTTCTGATGCTCGAAACGAATAACCAGAACGGCCTAGGGGAAAACTACGCATACCGTTGTAATCGGGCGAGTTTCTACTTTCAGATGCAACAGACACTTTGCGGATTGGTCAATCCGTTCGCGAGATATGGCAGTTTGGAGGTAAGAAACGCTTGAGAAACTCAAAATTTTCGCAGTTCTTATGCTCGAACCGAATAACTAGAACGGCCTAGGGGAAAAGTACGCATACAGTTGTAATCGGGCGAGTTTCTACTTTCAGATGCAACAGAAATTTTGCGGATTGGTCAATCCGTTCGCGAGATATGGCAGTTTGGAGGTAAGAAACGGTTGAGAAACATAAAATTTTCACAGTTCTGATGCTCGAAACGAATAACTAGAACGGCCCAGGGGAAGACTACACATACCGTTGTAATCGGGCGAGTTTCTACTTTCAGATGCAACAGAAATTTTGCGGATTGGTCAATCCGTTCGCGAGAAATGGCAGTTTGGAGGTAAGAAACGGTTGAGAAACTCAAAATTTTCACAGTTCTGATGCTCGAAACGAATAACTAGAACGGCCTAGGGGAAAAGCACGCATACAGTTGTAATCGGGCGAGTTTCTACTTTCAGATGCAACATAAATTTTGCGGATTGGTCAATCCGTTCGCGAGATATGGCAGTTTGGAGGTAAGAAACGCTTGAGAAACTAAAAATTTTCGCAGTTCTGATGCTCGAAACGAATAACTAGAACGGCCTACAGGAAAAGTACGCATACCGTTGTAATCGGGCGGGTTTCTGCGTTCAGATGCAACAGAAATTTTGCGGATTGGTCAATCTCTTCGCGAGATATGGCAGTTTGGAGGTAAGAAACGCTTGAGAAACTCTAAATTTTCGAAGTTCTGATGCTCGAAACGAATAACTGTCACGGCCTAGGGGAAAAGTACACATACCGTTGTAATCGGGCGAGTTTCTACTTTCAGATGCAACAGAAATTTTGCGGATTGGTTAATCCTTTCGCGAGATATGGCAGTTTGGAGGTTAGAAACGCTTGAGAAACTCAAAATTTTCGCAGTTCTGATGCTCGAAACGAATAACCAGAACCGCCTAGGGGAAAAGTACGCACACCGTTGTAATCGGGCGGGTTTCTGCTTTCAGTTGCAGCAGAAATTTTGCGGATTGGTCAATCCGTTCGCGAGATATGGGATTTTGGAGGTAAGAAACACTTGAGAAACTCAAAATTTTCGCAGTTCTGGTGCTCAACAAGCATAACAAGAACGGCCTAGGGGAAAAGTACGCATACAGTTGTAATCGGGCGAGCTTCTACTTTCAGATGCAACATAAATTTTGCGGATTGGTCAATCCGTTCACGAGATGTGGCAGTTTGTAAGTAAGAAACACTTGAGAAACTCAAAATTTTCGCAGTTCTGATGCTCGAAACGAATAACTGGCACGGCCTAGGGGAAAAGTACACATACCGTTTTAATCGGGCGAGTTTCTACTGTCAGATGCAACAGAAATTTTGCGGATTGGTCAATCCGTTCGCGAGATATGGTAGTTTGTAAGTAAGAAACGCTTGAGAAACTCAAAATTTTCGCAGCTCTGATGCTCGAATCGAATAACTAGAACGGCCTAAGGGAAAAGTACACATACCGTTGTAATCGGGCGAGTTTCTACTTTCAGATGCAACAGAAATTTTGCGGATTGATCAATCCGTTCGCGAGAAATGGCAGTTTGGAGGTAAGAAACGGTTGAGAAACTCAAAATTTTCGCAGTTCTGATGCTCGAAACGAATAACCAGAACGGCCTACAGGAAAAGTACGCATACCTTTGTAATCGGGCGGGTTTCTGCTTTCAGATGCAGCAGAAATTTTGCGGATTGGTCATTCCGTTCGCGAGATATGGGATTTTGGAGGTAAGAAACACTTGAGAAACTCAAAATTTTCGCAGTTCTGGTGCTCGACAAGCATAACAAGAACGGCCTAGGGGAAAAGTACGCATACAGTTGTAATCGGGCGAGCTTCT
Organism: Ptiloglossa arizonensis; assembly: GCF_051014685.1. Classification (NCBI taxonomy): domain Eukaryota; kingdom Metazoa; phylum Arthropoda; class Insecta; order Hymenoptera; family Colletidae; genus Ptiloglossa; species Ptiloglossa arizonensis. Next base: position 466,064 of record NW_027478544.1, read on the forward strand.
ACTTTCAGATGCAACATAAATTTTGCGGATTGGTCAATCCGTTCACGAGATGTGGCAGTTTGTAAGTAAGAAACACTTGAGAAACTCAAAATTTTCGCAGTTCTGATGCTCGAAACGAATAACTGGCACGGCCTAGGGGAAAAGTACACATACCGTTTTAATCGGGCGAGTTTCTACTGTCAGATGCTACAGAAATTTTGCGGATTGTTCAATCCGTTCACGAGATGTGGCAGTTTGTAAGTAAGAAACACTTGAGAAACTCAAAATTTTCGCAGTTCTGATGCTCGAAACGAATAACTGGCACGGCCTAGGGGAAAAGTAAACATACCGTTTTAATCGGGCGAGTTTCTACTTTCAGATGCAACAGAAATTTTGCGGTTTGGTCAATTCGTTCGCGAGATATGGCAGATTGGAGGTAAGAACCGCTTGAGAAACTCAAAATTTTCGCAGTTCTGATGCTCGGAGCGAATAACCAGAACGGCCTAGGGGAAAAGTACGCATAGCGTCGTAATCGGGCGAGTTTCTACTTTTAGATGCAACAGAAATTTTGCGGATTGATCAATCCGTTCGCGAGATGTGGCAGTTTGGAGGTAAGAAACGGTTGAGAAACTCAAAATTTTCGCAGTTCTGATGCTCGAAACGAATAACTGGAACGGCCTAGAGGAAAAGTACACATACCGTTGTAATCGGGCGAGTTTCTACTTTCAGATGCAACAGACACTTTGCGGATTGGTCAATCCGTTCGCGAGATGTGGCAGTTTGTAAGTAAGAAACGCTTGAGAAACTCAAAATTTTCCCAGTTCTGATGCTCGAAACGAATAACTAGAACGGCCTAGGGGAAAAGTACGCATACCGTTGTAATCGGGCGAGTTTCTTCTTTCAGATGCAACAGAAATTTTGCCGATTGGTCAATCCGTTCGCGAGATATGGCAGTTTGGATGTAAGAAACGCTTGAGAAACTCAAAATTTTCGCAGTTCTGATGCTCGAAACGAATAACTGGCACGGCCTAGGGGAAAAGTACACATTCCGTTGTAATCGGGCGAGTTTCTACTTTCAGATGCAACAGAAATTTTGCGGATTGGTCAATCCGTTCGCGAGATATGGCAGTTTGGCGGTAAGAAACGCTTGAGAAACTCAAAATTTTCGCAGTTCTGATGCTCGAAACGAATAACTGGCACGGCCTAGGGGAAAAGTACTCATACCGTTGTAATCGGGCGTGTTTCAACTTTCAGATGCAACAGAAATTTTGCGGATTGGTCAATCCGTTCGCGAGATATGGCAGTTTGGAGGTAAGAAACGGTTGAGAAACTCAAAATTTTCACAGTTCTGATGCTCGAAACGAATAACTAGAACGGCCTAGGGCAAAAGCACGCATACAGTTGTAATCGGGCGAGTTTCTACTTTCAGATGCAACATAAATTTTGCGGATTGGTCAATCCGTTCGCGAGATATGGCAGTTTGGAGGTAAGAAACGCTTGAGAAACTAAAAATTTTCGCAGTTCTGATGCTCGAAACGAATAACTAGAACGGCCTACAGGAAAAGTACGCATACCGTTGTAATCGGGCGGGTTTCTGCTTTCAGATGCAACAGAAATTTTGCGGATTGGTCAATCCGTTCGCGAGATATGGCAGTTTGGAGGTAAGAAACGCTTGAGAAACTCAAAATTTTCGCTGTTCTGATGCTCGAAACGAATAACTAGGACGGCCTAGGGGAAAAGTACTCATACCGTTGTAATCGGGGGTGTTTCAGCTTTCAGATGCAACAGAAATTTTGCGGATTGGTCAATCCGTTCGCGAGATATGGCAGTTTGGAGGTAAGAAACGCTTGAGCAACTCAAAATTTTCGCAGTTCTGATGCTCGAAACGAATAACCAGAACGGCCTAGGGGAAAACTACGCATACCGTTGTAATCGGGCGAGTTTCTACTTTCAGATGCAACAGACACTTTGCGGATTGGTCAATCCGTTCGCGAGATATGGCAGTTTGGAGGTAAGAAACGCTTGAGAAACTCAAAATTTTCGCAGTTCTTATGCTCGAACCGAATAACTAGAACGGCCTAGGGGAAAAGTACGCATACAGTTGTAATCGGGCGAGTTTCTACTTTCAGATGCAACAGAAATTTTGCGGATTGGTCAATCCGTTCGCGAGATATGGCAGTTTGGAGGTAAGAAACGGTTGAGAAACATAAAATTTTCACAGTTCTGATGCTCGAAACGAATAACTAGAACGGCCCAGGGGAAGACTACACATACCGTTGTAATCGGGCGAGTTTCTACTTTCAGATGCAACAGAAATTTTGCGGATTGGTCAATCCGTTCGCGAGAAATGGCAGTTTGGAGGTAAGAAACGGTTGAGAAACTCAAAATTTTCACAGTTCTGATGCTCGAAACGAATAACTAGAACGGCCTAGGGGAAAAGCACGCATACAGTTGTAATCGGGCGAGTTTCTACTTTCAGATGCAACATAAATTTTGCGGATTGGTCAATCCGTTCGCGAGGTATGGCAGTTTGGAGGTAAGAAACGCTTGAGAAACTAAAAATTTTCGCAGTTCTGATGCTCGAAACGAATAACTAGAACGGCCTACAGGAAAAGTACGCATACCGTTGTAATCGGGCGGGTTTCTGCGTTCAGATGCAACAGAAATTTTGCGGATTGGTCAATCTCTTCGCGAGATATGGCAGTTTGGAGGTAAGAAACGCTTGAGAAACTCAAAATTTTCGAAGTTCTGATGCTCGAAACGAATAACTGTCACGGCCTAGGGGAAAAGTACACATACCGTTGTAATCGGGCGAGTTTCTACTTTCAGATGCAACAGAAATTTTGCGGATTGGTTAATCCTTTCGCGAGATATGGCAGTTTGGAGGTTAGAAACGCTTGAGAAACTCAAAATTTTCGCAGTTCTGATGCTCGAAACGAATAACCAGAACGGCCTAGGGGAAAAGTACGCACACCGTTGTAATCGGGCGGGTTTCTGCTTTCAGATGCAGCAGAAATTTTGCGGATTGGTCAATCCGTTCGCGAGATATGGGATTTTGGAGGTAAGAAACACTTGAGAAACTCAAAATTTTCGCAGTTCTGGTGCTCGACAAGCATAACAAGAACGGCCTAGGGGAAAAGTACGCATACAGTTGTAATCGGGCGAGTTTCTACTTTCAGATGCAACATAAATTTTGCGGATTGGTCAATCCGTTCGCGAGATATGGCAGTTTGGAGGTAAGAAACGCTTTTAGAAACTAAAAATTTTCGCAGTTCTGATGCTCGAAACGAATAACTAGAACGCCCCACAGGAAAAGTACGCATACCGTTGTAATCGGGCGGGTTTCTGCTTTCAGATGCAACAGAAATTTTGCGGATTGGTCAATCCGTTCGCGAGATATGGCAGTTTGGAGGTAAGAAACGGTTGAGAAACTCAAAATGTTCACAGTTCTGATGCTCGAAACGAATAACTAGAACGGCCTAGGGGAAGAGTACACATACCGTTGTAATCGGGCGAGTTTCTACTTTCAGATGCAACAGAAATTTTGCGGATTGGTCAATCCTTTCGCGAGATATGGCAGTTTGGAGGTAAGAAACGCTTGAGCAACTCAAAATTTTCGCAGTTCTGATGCTCGAAACGAATAACCAGAACGGCCTAGGGGAAAAGTACGCATACCGTTGTGATCGGGCGAGTTTCTACTTTCAGATGCAACAGAAATTTTGCGGATTGGTCAATCCGTTCGCGAGATATGGGAGCTTGGAGGTAAGAAACACATGAGAAAATCAAAATTTTCGCAGTTCTGATGCTCGACAAGCATAAATAGAACGGCCTATGGGAAAAGTACGCATACCGTTGTAATCGGGCGAGTTTCTACATTCAGATGCATCAGAAATTTTGCGGATTGGTCAATCCGTTCGCGAGATTTGGCAGTTTGGAGGTAAGAAACGGTTGAGAAACTCAAAATTTTCACAGTTCTGATGCTCGAAACGAATAACTAGAACGGCCTAGGGGAAAAGCACGCATACAGTTGTAATCGGGCGAGTTTCTACTTTCAGATGCAACATAAATTTTGCGGATTGGTCAATCCGTTCGCGAGATATGGCAGTTTGGAGGTAAGAAACGCTTGAGAAACTAAAAATTTTCGCAGTTCTGATGCTCGAAACGAATAACTAGAACGGCCTACAGGAAAAGTACGCATACCGTTGTAATCGGGCGGGTTTCTGCGTTCAGATGCAACAGAAATTTTGCGGATTGGTCAATCTCTTCGCGAGATATGGCAGTTTGGAGGTAAGAAACGCTTGAGAAACTCAAAATTTTCGAAGTTCTGATGCTCGAAACGAATAACTGTCACGGCCTAGGGGAAAAGTACACATACCGTTGTAATCGGGCGAGTTTCTACTTTCAGATGCAACAGAAATTTTGCGGATTGGTTAATCCTTTCGCGAGATATGGCAGTTTGGAGGTTAGAAACGCTTGAGAAACTCAAAATTTTCGCAGTTCTGATGCTCGAAACGAATAACCAGAACGGCCTAGGGGAAAAGTACGCACACCGTTGTAATCGGGCGGGTTTCTGCTTTCAGTTGCAGCAGAAATTTTGCGGATTGGTCAATCCGTTCGCGAGATATGGGATTTTGGAGGTAAGAAACACTTGAGAAACTCAAAATTTTCGCAGTTCTGGTGCTCGACAAGCATAACAAGAACGGCCTAGGGGAAAAGTACGCATACAGTTGTAATCGGGCGAGTTTCTACTTTCAGATGCAACATAAATTTTGCGGATTGGTCAATCCGTTCGCGAGATATGGCAGTTTGGAGGTAAGAAACGCTTTTAGAAACTAAAAATTTTCGCAGTTCTGATGCTCGAAACGAATAACTAGAACGCCCCACAGGAAAAGTACGCATACCGTTGTAATCGGGCGGGTTTCTGCTTTCAGATGCAACAGAAATTTTGCGGATTGGTCAATCCGTTCGCGAGATATGGCAGTTTGGAGGTAAGAAACGGTTGAGAAACTCAAAATGTTCACAGTTCTGATGCTCGAAACGAATAACTAGAACGGCCTAGGGGAAGAGTACACATACCGTTGTAATCGGGCGAGTTTCTACTTTCAGATGCAACAGAAATTTTGCGGATTGGTCAATCCTTTCGCGAGATATGGCAGTTTGGAGGTAAGAAACGCTTGAGCAACTCAAAATTTTCGCAGTTCTGATGCTCGAAACGAATAACCAGAACGGCCTAGGGGAAAAGTACGCATACCGTTGTGATCGGGCGAGTTTCTACTTTCAGATGCAACAGAAATTTTGCGGATTGGTCAATCCGTTCGCGAGATATGGGAGCTTGGAGGTAAGAAACACATGAGAAAATCAAAATTTTCGCAGTTCTGATGCTCGACCAGCATAACTAGAACGGCCTATGGGAAAAGTACGCATACCGTTGTAATCGGGCGAGTTTCTACATTCAGATGCATCAGAAATTTTGCGGATTGGTCAATCCGTTCGCGAGATATGGCAGTTTGGAGGTAAGAAACGCTTGAGAAACTCAAAATTTTCGCTGTTCTGATGCTCGAAACGAATAACTAGGACGGCCTAGGGGAAAAGTACTCATACCGTTGTAATCGGGGGTGTTTCAGCTTTCAGATGCAACAGAAATTTTGCGGATTGGTCAATCCGTTCGCGAGATATGGCAGTTTGGAGGTAAGAAACGCTTGAGCAACTCAAAATTTTCGCAGTTCTGATGCTCGAAACGAATAACCAGAACGGCCTAGGGGAAGACTACGCATACCGTTGTAATCGGGCGAGTTTCTACTTTCAGATGCAACAGACACTTTGCGGATTGGTCAATCCGTTCGCGAGATATGGCAGTTTGGAGGTAAGAAACGCTTGAGAAACTCAAAATTTTCGCAGTTCTTATGCTCGAACCGAATAACTAGAACGGCCTAGGGGAAAAGCACGCATACAGTTGTAATCGGGCGAGTTTCTACTTTCAGATGCAACATAAATTTTGCGGATTGGTCAATCCGTTCGCGAGATATGGCAGTTTGGAGGTAAGAAACGCTTGAGAAACTAAAAATTTTCGCAGTTCTGATGCTCGAAACGAATAACTAGAACGGCCTACAGGAAAAGTACGCATACCGTTGTAATCGGGCGGGTTTCTGCGTTCAGATGCAACAGAAATTTTGCGGATTGCTCAATCTCTTCGCGAGATATGGCAGTTTGGAGGTAAGAAACGCTTGAGAAACTCAAAATTTTCGAAGTTCTGATGCTCGAAACGAATAACTGTCACGGCCTAGGGGAAAAGTACACATACCGTTGTAATCGGGCGAGTTTCTACTTTCAGATGCAACAGAAATTTTGCGGATTGGTTAATCCTTTCGCGAGATATGGCAGTTTGGAGGTTAGAAACGCTTGAGAAACTCAAAATTTTCGCAGTTCTGATGCTCGAAACGAATAACCAGAACGGCCTAGGGGAAAAGTACGCACACCGTTGTAATCGGGCGGGTTTCTGCTTTCAGTTGCAGCAGAAATTTTGCGGATTGGTCAATCCGTTCGCGAGATATGGGATTTTGGAGGTAAGAAACACTTGAGAAACTCAAAATTTTCGCAGTTCTGGTGCTCGACAAGCATAACAAGAACGGCCTAGGGGAAAAGTACGCATACAGTTGTAATCGGGCGAGCTTCTACTTTCAGATGCAACATAAATTTTGCGGATTGGTCAATCCGTTCACGAGATGTGGCAGTTTGTAAGTAAGAAACACTTGAGAAACTCAAAATTTTCGCAGTTCTGATGCTCGAAACGAATAACTGGCACGGCCTAGGGGAAAAGTACACATACCGTTTTAATCGGGCGAGTTTCTACTGTCAGATGCAACAGAAATTTTGCGGATTGGTCAATCCGTTCGCGAGATATGGTAGTTTGTAAGTAAGAAACGCTTGAGAAACTCAAAATTTTCGCAGCTCTGATGCTCGAATCGAATAACTAGAACGGCCTAAGGGAAAAGTACACATACCGTTGTAATCGGGCGAGTTTCTACTTTCAGATGCAACAGAAATTTTGCGGATTGATCAATCCGTTCGCGAGAAATGGCAGTTTGGAGGTAAGAAACGGTTGAGAAACTCAAAATTTTCGCAGTTCTGATGCTCGAAACGAATAACCAGAACGGCCTACAGGAAAAGTACGCATACCTTTGTAATCGGGCGGGTTTCTGCTTTCAGATGCAGCAGAAATTTTGCGGATTGGTCATTCCGTTCGCGAGATATGGGATTTTGGAGGTAAGAAACACTTGAGAAACTCAAAATTTTCGCAGTTCTGGTGCTCGACAAGCATAACAAGAACGGCCTAGGGGAAAAGTACGCATACAGTTGTAATCGGGCGAGCTTCTACTTTCAGATGCAACATAAATTTTGCGGATTGGTCAATCCGTTCACGAGATGTGGCAGTTTGTAAGTAAGAAACACTTGAGAAACTCAAAATTTTCGCAGTTCTGATGCTCGAAACGAATAACTGGCACGGCCTAGGGGAAAAGTACACATACCGTTTTAATCGGGCGAGTTTCTACTGTCAGATGCTACAGAAATTTTGCGGATTGGTCAATCCGTTCACGAGATGTGGCAGTTTGTAAGTAAGAAACACTTGAGAAACTCAAAATTTTCGCAGTTCTGATGCTCGAAACGAATAACTGGCACGTCCTAGGGGAAAAGTACACATACCGTTTTAATCGGGCGAGTTTCTACTTTCAGATGCAACAGAAATTTTGCGGTTTGGTCAATTCGTTCGCGAGATATGGCAGATTGGAGGTAAGAACCGCTTGAGAAACTCAAAATTTTCGCAGTTCTGATGCTCGGAGCGAATAACCAGAACGGCCTAGGGGAAAAGTACGCATAGCGTCGTAATCGGGCGAGTTTCTACTTTTAGTAGCAACAGAAATTTTGCGGATTGATCAATCCGTTCGCGAGATGTGGCAGTTTGGAGGTAAGAAACGGTTGAGAAACTCAAAATTTTCGCAGTTCTGATGCTCGAAACGAATAACTGGAACGGCCTAGAGGAAAAGTACACATACCGTTGTAATCGGGCGAGTTTCTACTTTCAGATGCAACAGACACTTTGCGGATTGGTCAATCCGTTCGCGAGATGTGGCAGTTTGTAAGTAAGAAACGCTTGAGAAACTCAAAATTTTCCCAGTTCTGATGCTCGAAACGAATAACTAGAACGGCCTAGGGGAAAAGTACGCATACCGTTGTAATCGGGCGAGCTTCTTCTTTCAGATGCAACAGAAATTTTGCCGATTGGTCAATCCGTTCGCGAGATATGGCAGTTTGGATGTAAGAAACGCTTGAGAAACTCAAAATTTTCGCAGTTCTGATGCTCGAAACGAATAACTGGCACGGCCTAGGGGAAAAGTACACATTCCGTTGTAATCGGGCGAGTTTCTACTTTCAGATGCAACAGAAATTTTGCGGATTGGTAAATCCGTTCGCGAGATATGGCAGTTTGGCGGTAAGAAACGCTTGAGAAACTCAAAATTTTCGCAGTTCTGATGCTCGAAACGAATAACTGGCACGGCCTAGGGGAAAAGTACTCATACCGTTGTAATCGGGCGTGTTTCAACTTTCAGATGCAGCAGAAATTTTGCGGATTGGTCAATCCGTTCGCGAGATATGGCAGTTTGGAGGTAAGAAACGGTTGAGAAACTCAAAATTTTCACAGTTCTGATGCTCGAAACGAATAACTAGAACGGCCTAGGGGAAAAGCACGCATACAGTTGTAATCGGGCGAGTTTCTACTTTCAGATGCAACATAAATTTTGCGGATTGGTCAATCCGTTCGCGAGATATGGCAGTTTGGAGGTAAGAAACGTTTGAGAAACTAAAAATTTTCGCAGTTCTGATGCTCGAAACGAATAACTAGAACGGCCTACAGGAAAAGTACGCATACCGTTGTAATCGGGCGGGTTTCTGCTTTCAGATGCAACAGAAATTTTGCGGATTGGTCAATCCGTTCGCGAGATATGGCAGTTTGGAGGTAAGAAACGCTTGAGAAACTCAAAATTTTCGCTGTTCTGATGCTCGAAACGAATAACTAGGACGGCCTAGGGGAAAAGTACTCATACCGTTGTAATCGGGGGTGTTTCAGCTTTCAGATGCAACAGAAATTTTGCGGATTGGTCAATCCGTTCGCGAGATATGGCAGTTTGGAGGTAAGAAACGCTTGAGCAACTCAAAATTTTCGCAGTTCTGATGCTCGAAACGAATAACCAGAACGGCCTAGGGGAAAACTACGCATACCGTTGTAATCGGGCGAGTTTCTACTTTCAGATGCAACAGACACTTTGCGGATTGGTCAATCCGTTCGCGAGATATGGCAGTTTGGAGGTAAGAAACGCTTGAGAAACTCAAAATTTTCGCAGTTCTTATGCTCGAACCGAATAACTAGAACGGCCTAGGGGAAAAGTACGCATACAGTTGTAATCGGGCGAGTTTCTACTTTCAGATGCAACAGAAATTTTGCGGATTGGTCAATCCGTTCGCGAGATATGGCAGTTTGGAGGTAAGAAACGGTTGAGAAACATAAAATTTTCACAGTTCTGATGCTCGAAACGAATAACTAGAACGGCCCAGGGGAAGACTACACATACCGTTGTAATCGGGCGAGTTTCTACTTTCAGATGCAACAGAAATTTTGCGGATTGGTCAATCCGTTCGCGAGAAATGGCAGTTTGGAGGTAAGAAACGGTTGAGAAACTCAAAATTTTCACAGTTCTGATGCTCGAAACGAATAACTAGAACGGCCTAGGGGAAAAGCACGCATACAGTTGTAATCGGGCGAGTTTCTACTTTCAGATGCAACATAAATTTTGCGGATTGGTCAATCCGTTCGCGAGGTATGGCAGTTTGGAGGTAAGAAACGCTTGAGAAACTAAAAATTTTCGCAGTTCTGATGCTCGAAACGAATAACTAGAACGGCCTACAGGAAAAGTACGCATACCGTTGTAATCGGGCGGGTTTCTGCGTTCAGATGCAACAGAAATTTTGCGGATTGGTCAATCTCTTCGCGAGATATGGCAGTTTGGAGGTAAGAAACGCTTGAGAAACTCAAAATTTTCGAAGTTCTGATGCTCGAAACGAATAACTGTCACGGCCTAGGGGAAAAGTACACATACCGTTGTAATCGGGCGAGTTTCTACTTTCAGATGCAACAGAAATTTTGCGGATTGGTTAATCCTTTCGCGAGATATGGCAGTTTGGAGGTTAGAAACGCTTGAGAAACTCAAAATTTTCGCAGTTCTGATGCTCGAAACGAATAACCAGAACGGCTTAGGGGAAAAGTACGCACACCGTTGTAATCGGGCGGGTTTCTGCTTTCAGTTGCAGCAGAAATTTTGCGGATTGGTCAATCCGTTCGCGAGATATGGGATTTTGGAGGTAAGAAACACTTGAGAAACTCAAAATTTTCGCAGTTCTGGTGCTCGACAAGCATAACAAGAACGGCCTAGGGGAAAAGTACGCATACAGTTGTAATCGGGCGAGTTTCTACTTTCAGATGCAACATAAATTTTGCGGATTGGTCAATCCGTTCGCGAGATATGGCAGTTTGGAGGTAAGAAACGCTTTTAGAAACTAAAAATTTTCGCAGTTCTGATGCTCGAAACGAATAACTAGAACGCCCCACAGGAAAAGTACGCATACCGTTGTAATCGGGCGGGTTTCTGCTTTCAGATGCAACAGAAATTTTGCGGATTGGTCAATCCGTTCGCGAGATATGGCAGTTTGGAGGTAAGAAACGGTTGAGAAACTCAAAATGTTCACAGTTCTGATGCTCGAAACGAATAACTAGAACGGCCTAGGGGAAGAGTACACATACCGTTGTAATCGGGCGAGTTTCTACTTTCAGATGCAACAGAAATTTTGCGGATTGGTCAATCCTTTCGCGAGATATGGCAGTTTGGAGGTAAGAAACGCTTGAGCAACTCAAAATTTTCGCAGTTCTGATGCTCGAAACGAATAACCAGAACGGCCTAGGGGAAAAGTACGCATACCGTTGTGATCGGGCGAGTTTCTACTTTCAGATGCAACAGAAATTTTGCGGATTGGTCAATCCGTTCGCGAGATATGGGAGCTTGGAGGTAAGAAACACATGAGAAAATCAAAATTTTCGCAGTTCTGATGCTCGACAAGCATAACTAGAACGGCCTATGGGAAAAGTACGCATACCGTTGTAATCGGGCGGGTTTCTACATTCAGATGCATCAGAAATTTTGCGGATTGGTCAATCCGTTCGCGAGATATGGCAGTTTGGAGGTAAGAAACGGTTGAGAAACTCAAAATTTTCACAGTTCTGATGCTCGAAACGAATAACTAGAACGGCCTAGGGGAAAAGCACGCATACAGTTGTAATCGGGCGAGTTTCTACTTTCAGATGCAACATAAATTTTGCGGATTGGTCAATCCGTTCGCGAGATATGGCAGTTTGGAGGTAAGAAACGCTTGAGAAACTAAAAATTTTCGCAGTTCTGATGCTCGAAACGAATAACTAGAACGGCCTACAGGAAAAGTACGCATACCGTTGTAATCGGGCGGGTTTCTGCGTTCAGATGCAACAGAAATTTTGCGGATTGGTCAATCTCTTCGCGAGATATGGCAGTTTGGAGGTAAGAAACGCTTGAGAAACTCAAAATTTTCGAAGTTCTGATGCTCGAAACGAATAACTGTCACGGCCTAGGGGAAAAGTACACATACCGTTGTAATCGGGCGAGTTTCTACTTTCAGATGCAACAGAAATTTTGCGGATTGGTTAATCCTTTCGCGAGATATGGCAGTTTGGAGGTTAGAAACGCTTGAGAAACTCAAAATTTTCGCAGTTCTGATGCTCGAAACGAATAACCAGAACGGCCTAGGGGAAAAGTACGCACACCGTTGTAATCGGGCGGGTTTCTGCTTTCAGTTGCAGCAGAAATTTTGCGGATTGGTCAATCCGTTCGCGAGATATGGGATTTTGGAGGTAAGAAACACTTGAGAAACTCAAAATTTTCGCAGTTCTGGTGCTCGACAAGCATAACAAGAACGGCCTAGGGGAAAAGTACGCATACAGTTGTAATCGGGCGAGTTTCTACTTTCAGATGCAACATAAATTTTGCGGATTGGTCAATCCGTTCGCGAGATATGGCAGTTTGGAGGTAAGAAACGCTTTTAGAAACTAAAAATTTTCGCAGTTCTGATGCTCGAAACGAATAACTAGAACGCCCCACAGGAAAAGTACGCATACCGTTGTAATCGGGCGGGTTTCTGCTTTCAGATGCAACAGAAATTTTGCGGATTGGTCAATCCGTTCGCGAGATATGGCAGTTTGGAGGTAAGAAACGGTTGAGAAACTCAAAATGTTCACAGTTCTGATGCTCGAAACGAATAACTAGAACGGCCTAGGGGAAGAGTACACATACCGTTGTAATCGGGCGAGTTTCTACTTTCAGATGCAACAGAAATTTTGCGGATTGGTCAATCCTTTCGCGAGATATGGCAGTTTGGAGGTAAGAAACGCTTGAGCAACTCAAAATTTTCCCAGTTCTGATGCTCGAAACGAATAACCAGAACGGCCTAGGGGAAAAGTACGCATAGCGTCGTAATCGGGCGAGTTTCTACTTTTAGATGCAACAGAAATTTTGCGGATTGATCAATCCGTTCGCGAGATGTGGCAGTTTGGAGGTAAGAAACGGTTGTGAAACTCAAAATTTTCGCAGTTCTGATGCTCGAAACGAATAACTGGCACGGCCTAGGGGAAAAGTACACATACCGTTGTAATCGGGCGAGTTTGTACTTCCAGATGCAACAGAAATTTTGCGGATTGGTCAATCCGTTCGCGAGATATGGTAGTTTGTAAGTAAGAAACGCTTGAGAAACTCAAAATTTTCGCAGTTCTGATGCTCGAATCGAATAACTAGAACGGCCTAAGGGAAAAGTACACATACCGTTGTAATCGGGCGAGTTTCTACTTTCAGATGCAACAGAAATTTTGCGGATGGGTTAATCCTTTCGCGAGATATGGCAGTTTGGAGGTTAGAAACGCTTGAGAAACTCAAAATTTTCGCAGTTCTGATGCTCGAAACGAATAACCAGAACGGCCTAGGGGAAAAGTACGCATAGCGTCGTAATCGGGCGAGTTTCTACTTTCAGATGCAACAGAAATTTTGCGGATTGATCAATCCGTTCGCGAGAAATGGCAGTTTGGATGTAAGAAACGGTTGAGAAACTCAAAATTTTCGCAGTTCTGATGCTCGAAACGAATAACCAGAACGGCCTAGGGGAAAAGTACGCAAACCGTCGTAATCGGGCGAGTTTCTACTTTCAGATGCAACAGAAATTTTGCGGATTGGCCAATCCGTTCGCGAGATGTGGCAGTTTGTAAGTAAGAAACGCTTTAGAAACTAAAAATTTTCGCAGTTCTGATGCTCGAAACGAATAACTAGAACGGCCTACAGGAAAAGTACGCATACCGTTGTAATCGGGCGGGTTTCTGCTTTCAGATGCAGCAGAAATTTTGCGGATTGGTCAATCCGTTCGCGAGATATGGGATTTTGGAGGTAAGAAACACTTGAGAAACTCAAAATTTTCGCAGTTCTGGTGCTCGACAAGCATAACAAGAACGGCCTAGGGGAAAAGTACGCATACAGTTGTAATCGGGCGAGTTTCTACTTTCAGATGCAACATAAATTTTGCGGATTGGTCAATCCGTTCGCGAGATATGGCAGTTTGGAGGTAAGAAACGCTTTTAGAAACTAAAAATTCTCGCAGTTCTGATGCTCGAAACGAATAACTAGAACGGCCCACAGGAAAAGTACGCATACCGTTGTAATCGGGCGGGTTTCTGCGTTCAGATGCAACAGAAATTTTGCGGATTGGTCAATCTCTTCGCGAGATATGGCAGTTTGGAGGTAAGAAACGCTTGAGAAACTCAAAATTTTCGAAGTTCTGATGCTCGAAACGAATAACTGTCACGGCCTAGGGGAAAAGTACACATACCGTTGTAATCGGGCGAGTTTCTACTTTCAGATGCAACAGAAATTTTGCGGATTGGTTAATCCTTTCGCGAGATATGGCAGTTTGGAGGTTAGAAACGCTTGAGAAACTCAAAATTTTCGCAGTTCTGATGCTCGAAACGAATAACCAGAACGGCTTAGGGGAAAAGTACGCACACCGTTGTAATCGGGCGGGTTTCTGCTTTCAGTTGCAGCAGAAATTTTGCGGATTGGTCAATCCGTTCGCGAGATATGGGATTTTGGAGGTAAGAAACACTTGAGAAACTCAAAATTTTCGCAGTTCTGGTGCTCGACAAGCATAACAAGAACGGCCTAGGGGAAAAGTACGCATACAGTTGTAATCGGGCGAGTTTCTACTTTCAGATGCAACATAAATTTTGCGGATTGGTCAATCCGTTCGCGAGATATGGCAGTTTGGAGGTAAGAAACGCTTTTAGAAACTAAAAATTTTCGCAGTTCTGATGCTCGAAACGAATAACTAGAACGCCCCACAGGAAAAGTACGCATACCGTTGTAATCGGGCGGGTTTCTGCTTTCAGATGCAACAGAAATTTTGCGGATTGGTCAATCCGTTCGCGAGATATGGCAGTTTGGAGGTAAGAAACGGTTGAGAAACTCAAAATGTTCACAGTTCTGATGCTCGAAACGAATAACTAGAACGGCCTAGGGGAAGAGTACACATACCGTTGTAATCGGGCGAGTTTCTACTTTCAGATGCAACAGAAATTTTGCGGATTGGTCAATCCTTTCGCGAGATATGGCAGTTTGGAGGTAAGAAACGCTTGAGCAACTCAAAATTTTCGCAGTTCTGATGCTCGAAACGAATAACCAGAACGGCCTAGGGGAAAAGTACGCATACCGTTGTGATCGGGCGAGTTTCTACTTTCAGATGCAACAGAAATTTTGCGGATTGGTCAATCCGTTCGCGAGATATGGGAGCTTGGAGGTAAGAAACACATGAGAAAATCAAAATTTTCGCAGTTCTGATGCTCGACAAGCATAACTAGAACGGCCTATGGGAAAAGTACGCATACCGTTGTAATCGGGCGGGTTTCTACATTCAGATGCATCAGAAATTTTGCGGATTGGTCAATCCGTTCGCGAGATATGGCAGTTTGGAGGTAAGAAACGGTTGAGAAACTCAAAATTTTCACAGTTCTGATGCTCGAAACGAATAACTAGAACGGCCTAGGGGAAAAGCACGCATACAGTTGTAATCGGGCGAGTTTCTACTTTCAGATGCAACATAAATTTTGCGGATTGGTCAATCCGTTCGCGAGATATGGCAGTTTGGAGGTAAGAAACGCTTGAGAAACTAAAAATTTTCGCAGTTCTGATGCTCGAAACGAATAACTAGAACGGCCTACAGGAAAAGTACGCATACCGTTGTAATCGGGCGGGTTTCTGCGTTCAGATGCAACAGAAATTTTGCGGATTGGTCAATCTCTTCGCGAGATATGGCAGTTTGGAGGTAAGAAACGCTTGAGAAACTCAAAATTTTCGAAGTTCTGATGCTCGAAACGAATAACTGTCACGGCCTAGGGGAAAAGTACACATACCGTTGTAATCGGGCGAGTTTCTACTTTCAGATGCAACAGAAATTTTGCGGATTGGTTAATCCTTTCGCGAGATATGGCAGTTTGGAGGTTAGAAACGCTTGAGAAACTCAAAATTTTCGCAGTTCTGATGCTCGAAACGAATAACCAGAACGGCCTAGGGGAAAAGTACGCACACCGTTGTAATCGGGCGGGTTTCTGCTTTCAGTTGCAGCAGAAATTTTGCGGATTGGTCAATCCGTTCGCGAGATATGGGATTTTGGAGGTAAGAAACACTTGAGAAACTCAAAATTTTCGCAGTTCTGGTGCTCGACAAGCATAACAAGAACGGCCTAGGGGAAAAGTACGCATACAGTTGTAATCGGGCGAGTTTCTACTTTCAGATGCAACATAAATTTTGCGGATTGGTCAATCCGTTCGCGAGATATGGCAGTTTGGAGGTAAGAAACGCTTTTAGAAACTAAAAATTTTCGCAGTTCTGATGCTCGAAACGAATAACTAGAACGCCCCACAGGAAAAGTACGCATACCGTTGTAATCGGGCGGGTTTCTGCTTTCAGATGCAACAGAAATTTTGCGGATTGGTCAATCCGTTCGCGAGATATGGCAGTTTGGAGGTAAGAAACGGTTGAGAAACTCAAAATGTTCACAGTTCTGATGCTCGAAACGAATAACTAGAACGGCCTAGGGGAAGAGTACACATACCGTTGTAATCGGGCGAGTTTCTACTTTCAGATGCAACAGAAATTTTGCGGATTGGTCAATCCTTTCGCGAGATATGGCAGTTTGGAGGTAAGAAACGCTTGAGCAACTCAAAATTTTCGCAGTTCTGATGCTCGAAACGAATAACCAGAACGGCCTAGGGGAAAAGTACGCATAGCGTCGTAATCGGGCGAGTTTCTACTTTTAGATGCAACAGAAATTTTGCGGATTGATCAATCCGTTCGCGAGATGTGGCAGTTTGGAGGTAAGAAACGGTTGTGAAACTCAAAATTTTCGCAGTTCTGATGCTCGAAACGAATAACTGGCACGGCCTAGGGGAAAAGTACACATACCGTTGTAATCGGGCGAGTTTGTACTTCCAGATGCAACAGAAATTTTGCGGATTGGTCAATCCGTTCGCGAGATATGGTAGTTTGTAAGTAAGAAACGCTTGAGAAACTCAAAATTTTCGCAGTTCTGATGCTCGAATCGAATAACTAGAACGGCCTAAGGGAAAAGTACACATACCGTTGTAATCGGGCGAGTTTCTACTTTCAGATGCAACAGAAATTTTGCGGATGGGTTAATCCTTTCGCGAGATATGGCAGTTTGGAGGTTAGAAACGCTTGAGAAACTCAAAATTTTCGCAGTTCTGATGCTCGAAACGAATAACCAGAACGGCCTAGGGGAAAAGTACGCATAGCGTCGTAATCGGGCGAGTTTCTACTTTCAGATGCAACAGAAATTTTGCGGATTGATCAATCCGTTCGCGAGAAATGGCAGTTTGGATGTAAGAAACGGTTGAGAAACTCAAAATTTTCGCAGTTCTGATGCTCGAAACGAATAACCAGAACGGCCTAGGGGAAAAGTACGCAAACCGTCGTAATCGGGCGAGTTTCTACTTTCAGATGCAACAGAAATTTTGCGGATTGGCCAATCCGTTCGCGAGATGTGGCAGTTTGTAAGTAAGAAACGCTTTAGAAACTAAAAATTTTCGCAGTTCTGATGCTCGAAACGAATAACTAGAACGGCCTACAGGAAAAGTACGCATACCGTTGTAATCGGGCGGGTTTCTGCTTTCAGATGCAGCAGAAATTTTGCGGATTGGTCAATCCGTTCGCGAGATATGGGATTTTGGAGGTAAGAAACACTTGAGAAACTCAAAATTTTCGCAGTTCTGGTGCTCGACAAGCATAACAAGAACGGCCTAGGGGAAAAGTACGCATACAGTTGTAATCGGGCGAGTTTCTACTTTCAGATGCAACATAAATTTTGCGGATTGGTCAATCCGTTCGCGAGATATGGCAGTTTGGAGGTAAGAAACGCTTTTAGAAACTAAAAATTCTCGCAGTTCTGATGCTCGAAACGAATAACTAGAACGGCCCACAGGAAAAGTACGCATACCGTTGTAATCGGGCGGGTTTCTGCTTTCAGATGCAACAGAAATTTTGCGGATTGGTCAATCCGTTCGCGAGATATGGCAGTTTGGAGGTAAGAAACGGTTGAGAAACTCAAAATGTTCACAGTTCTGATGCTCGAAACGAATAACTAGAACGGCCTAGGGGAAGAGTACACATACCGTTGTAATCGGGCGAGTTTCTACTTTCAGATGCAACAGATATTTTGCGGATTGGTCAATCCTTTCGCGAGATATGGCAGTTTGGAGGTAAGAAACGCTTGAGCAACTCAAAATTTTCGCAGTTCTGATGCTCGAAACGAATAACCAGAACGGCCTAGGGGAAAAGTACGCATACCGTTGTGATCGGGCGAGTTTCTACTTTCAGATGCAACAGAAATTTTGCGGATTGGTCAATCCGTTCGCGAGATATGGGAGCTTGGAGGTAAGAAACACATGAGAAAATCAAAATTTTCGCAGTTCTGATGCTCGACAAGCATAACTAGAACGGCCTATGGGAAAAGTACGCATACCGTTGTAATCGGGCGAGTTTCTACATTCAGATGCATCAGAAATTTTGCGGATTGGTCAATCCGTTCGCGAGATATGGCAGTTTGGAGGTAAGAAACGGTTGAGAAACTCAAAATTTTCACAGTTCTGATGCTCGAAACGAATAACTAGAACGGCCTAGGGGAAAAGCACGCATACAGTTGTAATCGGGCGAGTTTCTGCTTTCAGATGCAACATAAATTTTGCGGATTGGTCAATCCGTTCGCGAGATATGGCAGTTTGGAGGTAAGAAACGCTTGAGAAACTAAAAATTTTCGCAGTTCTGATGCTCGAAACGAATAACTAGAACGGCCTACAGGAAAAGTACGCATACCGTTGTAATCGGGCGGGTTTCTGCGTTCAGATGCAACAGAAATTTTGCGGATTGGTCAATCTCTTCGCGAGATATGGCAGTTTGGAGGTAAGAAACGCTTGAGAAACTCAAAATTTTCGAAGTTCTGATGCTCGAAACGAATAACTGTCACGGCCTAGGGGAAAAGTACACATACCGTTGTAATCGGGCGAGTTTCTACTTTCAGATGCAACAGAAATTTTGCGGATTGGTTAATCCTTTCGCGAGATATGGCAGTTTGGAGGTTAGAAACGCTTGAGAAACTCAAAATTTTCGCAGTTCTGATGCTCGAAACGAATAACCAGAACGGCCTAGGGGAAAAGTACGCACACCGTTGTAATCGGGCGGGTTTCTGCTTTCAGTTGCAGCAGAAATTTTGCGGATTGGTCAATCCGTTCGCGAGATATGGGATTTTGGAGGTAAGAAACACTTGAGAAACTCAAAATTTTCGCAGTTCTGGTGCTCGACAAGCATAACAAGAACGGCCTAGGGGAAAAGTACGCATACAGTTGTAATCGGGCGAGTTTCTACTTTCAGATGCAACATAAATTTTGCGGATTGGTCAATCCGTTCGCGAGATATGGCAGTTTGGAGGTAAGAAACGCTTTTAGAAACTAAAAATTTTCGCAGTTCTGATGCTCGAAACGAATAACTAGAACGCCCCACAGGAAAAGTACGCATACCGTTGTAATCGGGCGGGTTTCTGCTTTCAGATGCAACAGAAATTTTGCGGATTGGTCAATCCGTTCGCGAGATATGGCAGTTTGGAGGTAAGAAACGGTTGAGAAACTCAAAATGTTCACAGTTCTGATGCTCGAAACGAATAACTAGAACGGCCTAGGGGAAGAGTACACATACCGTTGTAATCGGGCGAGTTTCTACTTTCAGATGCAACAGAAATTTTGCGGATTGGTCAATCCTTTCGCGAGATATGGCAGTTTGGAGGTAAGAAACGCTTGAGCAACTCAAAATTTTCGCAGTTCTGATGCTCGAAACGAATAACCAGAACGGCCTAGGGGAAAAGTACGCATACCGTTGTAATCGGGCGAGTTTCTACATTCAGATGCATCAGAAATTTTGCGGATTGGTCAATCCGTTCGCGAGATATGGCAGTTTGGAGGTAAGAAACGGTTGAGAAACTCAAAATTTTCGCAGTTCTGATGCTCGAAACGAATAACTGGCACCCCCTAGGGGAAAAGTACACACACCGTTTTAATCGGGCGAGTTTCTACTTTCAGATGCAACAGAAATTTTGCGGATTGGTCAATCCGTTCGCGAGATATGGCAGATTGGAGGTAAGAAACGCTTGAGAAACTCAAAATTTTCGCAGTTCTGATGCTCGAAACGAATAACCAGAACGGCCTAGGGGAAAAGTACGCATAGCGTCGTAATCGGGCGAGTTTCTACTTTTAGATGCAACAGAAATTTTGCGGATTGATCAATCCGTTCGCGAGATGTGGCAGTTTGGAGGTAAGAAACGGTTGTGAAACTCAAAATTTTCGCAGTTCTGATGCTCGAAACGAATAACCAGAACGGCCTAGGGGAAAAGTACGCAAACCGTCGTAATCGGGCGAGTTTCTACTTTCAGATGCAACAGAAATTTTGCGGATTGGCCAATCCGTTCGCGAGATGTGGCAGTTTGTAAGTAAGAAACGCTTTAGAAACTAAAAATTTTCGCAGTTCTGATGCTCGAAACGAATAACTAGAACGGCCTACAGGAAAAGTACGCATACCGTTGTAATCGGGCGGGTTTCTGCTTTCAGATGCAGCAGAAATTTTGCGGATTGGTCAATCCGTTCGCGAGATATGGGATTTTGGAGGTAAGAAACACTTGAGAAACTCAAAATTTTCGCAGTTCTGGTGCTCGACAAGCATAACAAGAACGGCCTAGGGGAAAAGTACGCATACAGTTGTAATCGGGCGAGTTTCTACATTCAGATGCATCAGAAATTTTGCGGATTGGTCAATCCGTTCGCGAGATATGGCAGTTTGGAGGTAAGAAACGGTTGAGAAACTCAAAATTTTCACAGTTCTGATGCTCGAAACGAATAACTAGAACGGCCTAGGGGAAAAGCACGCATACAGTTGTAATCGGGCGAGTTTCTACTTTCAGATGCAACATAAATTTTGCGGATTGGTCAATCCGTTCGCGAGATATGGCAGTTTGGAGGTAAGAAACGCTTGAGAAACTAAAAATTTTCGCAGTTCTGATGCTCGAAACGAATAACTAGAACGGCCTACAGGAAAAGTACGCATACCGTTGTAATCGGGCGGGTTTCTGCGTTCAGATGCAACAGAAATTTTGCGGATTGGTCAATCTCTTCGCGAGATATGGCAGTTTGGAGGTAAGAAACGCTTGAGAAACTCAAAATTTTCGAAGTTCTGATGCTCGAAACGAATAACTGTCACGGCCTAGGGGAAAAGTACACATACCGTTGTAATCGGGCGAGTTTCTACTTTCAGATGCAACAGAAATTTTGCGGATTGGTTAATCCTTTCGCGAGATATGGCAGTTTGGAGGTTAGAAACGCTTGAGAAACTCAAAATTTTCGCAGTTCTGATGCTCGAAACGAATAACCAGAACGGCCTAGGGGAAAAGTACGCACACCGTTGTAATCGGGCGGGTTTCTGCTTTCAGTTGCAGCAGAAATTTTGCGGATTGGTCAATCCGTTCGCGAGATATGGGATTTTGGAGGTAAGAAACACTTGAGAAACTCAAAATTTTCGCAGTTCTGGTGCTCGACAAGCATAACAAGAACGGCCTAGGGGAAAAGTACGCATACAGTTGTAATCGGGCGAGTTTCTACTTTCAGATGCAACATAAATTTTGCGGATTGGTCAATCCGTTCGCGAGATATGGCAGTTTGGAGGTAAGAAACGCTTTTAGAAACTAAAAATTTTCGCAGTTCTGATGCTCGAAACGAATAACTAGAACGCCCCACAGGAAAAGTACGCATACCGTTGTAATCGGGCGGGTTTCTGCTTTCAGATGCAACAGAAATTTTGCGGATTGGTCAATCCGTTCGCGAGATATGGCAGTTTGGAGGTAAGAAACGGTTGAGAAACTCAAAATGTTCACAGTTCTGATGCTCGAAACGAATAACTAGAACGGCCTAGGGGAAGAGTACACATACCGTTGTAATCGGGCGAGTTTCTACTTTCAGATGCAACAGAAATTTTGCGGATTGGTCAATCCTTTCGCGAGATATGGCAGTTTGGAGGTAAGAAACGCTTGAGCAACTCAAAATTTTCGCAGTTCTGATGCTCGAAACGAATAACCAGAACGGCCTAGGGGAAAAGTACGCATACCGTTGTAATCGGGCGAGTTTCTACATTCAGATGCATCAGAAATTTTGCGGATTGGTCAATCCGTTCGCGAGATATGGCAGTTTGGAGGTAAGAAACGGTTGAGAAACTCAAAATTTTCGCAGTTCTGATGCTCGAAACGAATAACTGGCACCCCCTAGGGGAAAAGTACACATACCGTTTTAATCGGGCGAGTTTCTACTTTCAGATGCAACAGAAATTTTGCGGATTGGTCAATCCGTTCGCGAGATATGGCAGATTGGAGGTAAGAAACGCTTGAGAAACTCAAAATTTTCGCAGTTCTGATGCTCGAAACGAATAACCAGAACGGCCTAGGGGAAAAGTACGCATAGCGTCGTAATCGGGCGAGTTTCTACTTTTAGATGCAACAGAAATTTTGCGGATTGATCAATCCGTTCGCGAGATGTGGCAGTTTGGAGGTAAGAAACGGTTGTGAAACTCAAAATTTTCGCAGTTCTGATGCTCGAAACGAATAACTGGCACGGCCTAGGGGAAAAGTACACATACCGTTGTAATCGGGCGAGTATGTACTTCCAGATGCAACAGAAATTTTGCGGATTGGTCAATCCGTTCGCGAGATATGGTAGTTTGTAAGTAAGAAACGCTTGAGAAACTCAAAATTTTCGCAGTTCTGATGCTCGAATCGAATAACTAGAACGGCCTAAGGGAAAAGTACACATACCGTTGTAATCGGGCGAGTTTCTACTTTCAGATGCAACAGAAATTTTGCGGATGGGTTAATCCTTTCGCGAGATATGGCAGTTTGGAGGTTAGAAACGCTTGAGAAACTCAAAATTTTCGCAGTTCTGATGCTCGAAACGAATAACCAGAACGGCCTAGGGGAAAAGTACGCATAGCGTCGTAATCGGGCGAGTTTCTACTTTCAGATGCAACAGAAATTTTGCGGATTGATCAATCCGTTCGCGAGAAATGGCAGTTTGGATGTAAGAAACGGTTGAGAAACTCAAAATTTTCGCAGTTCTGATGCTCGAAACGAATAACCAGAACGGCCTAGGGGAAAAGTACGCAAACCGTCGTAATCGGGCGAGTTTCTACTTTCAGATGCAACAGAAATTTTGCGGATTGGCCAATCCGTTCGCGAGATGTGGCAGTTTGTAAGTAAGAAACGCTTTAGAAACTAAAAATTTTCGCAGTTCTGATGCTCGAAACGAATAACTAGAACGGCCTACAGGAAAAGTACGCATACCGTTGTAATCGGGCGGGTTTCTGCTTTCAGATGCAGCAGAAATTTTGCGGATTGGTCAATCCGTTCGCGAGATATGGGATTTTGGAGGTAAGAAACACTTGAGAAACTCAAAATTTTCGCAGTTCTGGTGCTCGACAAGCATAACAAGAACGGCCTAGGGGAAAAGTACGCATACAGTTGTAATCGGGCGAGTTTCTACTTTCAGATGCAACATAAATTTTGCGGATTGGTCAATCCGTTCGCGAGATATGGCAGTTTGGAGGTAAGAAACGCTTTTAGAAACTAAAAATTCTCGCAGTTCTGATGCTCGAAACGAATAACTAGAACGGCCCACAGGAAAAGTACGCATACCGTTGTAATCGGGCGGGTTTCTGCTTTCAGATGCAACAGAAATTTTGCGGATTGGTCAATCCGTTCGCGAGATATGGCAGTTTGGAGGTAAGAAACGGTTGAGAAACTCAAAATGTTCACAGTTCTGATGCTCGAAACGAATAACTAGAACGGCCTAGGGGAAGAGTACACATACCGTTGTAATCGGGCGAGTTTCTACTTTCAGATGCAACAGATATTTTGCGGATTGGTCAATCCTTTCGCGAGATATGGCAGTTTGGAGGTAAGAAACGCTTGAGCAACTCAAAATTTTCGCAGTTCTGATGCTCGAAACGAATAACCAGAACGGCCTAGGGGAAAAGTACGCATACCGTTGTGATCGGGCGAGTTTCTACTTTCAGATGCAACAGAAATTTTGCGGATTGGTCAATCCGTTCGCGAGATATGGGAGCTTGGAGGTAAGAAACACATGAGAAAATCAAAATTTTCGCAGTTCTGATGCTCGACAAGCATAACTAGAACGGCCTATGGGAAAAGTACGCATACCGTTGTAATCGGGCGAGTTTCTACATTCAGATGCATCAGAAATTTTGCGGATTGGTCAATCCGTTCGCGAGATATGGCAGTTTGGAGGTAAGAAACGGTTGAGAAACTCAAAATTTTCGCAGTTCTGATGCTCGAAACGAATAACTGGCACCGCCTAGGGGAAAAGTACACATACCGTTGTAATCGGGCGAGTTTCTACTTTCAGATGCAACAGAAATTTTGCGGATGGGTTAATCCTTTCGCGAGATATGGCAGTTTGGAGGTTAGAAACGCTTGAGAAACTCAAAATTTTCGCAGTTCTGATGCTCGAAACGAATAACCAGAACGGCCTAGGGGAAAAGTACGCATACCGTTGTGATCGGGCGAGTTTCTACTTTCAGATGCAACAGAAATTTTGCGGATTGGTCAATCCGTTCGCGAGATATGGGAGCTTGGAGGTAAGAAACACATGAGAAAATCAAAATTTTCGCAGTTCTGATGCTCGACAAGCATAACTAGAACGGCCTATGGGAAAAGTACACATACCGTTGTAATCGGGCGAGTTTGTACTTCCAGATGCAACAGAAATTTTGCGGATTGGTCAATCCGTTCGCGAGATATGGTAGTTTGTAAGTAAGAAACGCTTGAGAAACTCAAAATTTTCGCAGTTCTGATGCTCGAATCGAATAACTAGAACGGCCTAAGGGAAAAGTACACATACCGTTGTAATCGGGCGAGTTTCTACTTTCAGATGCAACAGAAATTTTGCGGATGGGTTAATCCTTTCGCGAGATATGGCAGTTTGGAGGTTAGAAACGCTTGAGAAACTCAAAATTTTCGCAGTTCTGATGCTCGAAACGAATAACCAGAACGGCCTAGGGGAAAAGTACGCATAGCGTCGTAATCGGGCGAGTTTCTACTTTCAGATGCAACAGAAATTTTGCGGATTGATCAATCCGTTCGCGAGAAATGGCAGTTTGGATGTAAGAAACGGTTGAGAAACTCAAAATTTTCGCAGTTCTGATGCTCGAAACGAATAACCAGAACGGCCTAGGGGAAAAGTACGCAAACCGTCGTAATCGGGCGAGTTTCTACTTTCAGATGCAACAGAAATTTTGCGGATTGGCCAATCCGTTCGCGAGATGTGGCAGTTTGTAAGTAAGAAACGCTTTAGAAACTAAAAATTTTCGCAGTTCTGATGCTCGAAACGAATAACTAGAACGGCCTACAGGAAAAGTACGCATACCGTTGTAATCGGGCGGGTTTCTGCTTTCAGATGCAGCAGAAATTTTGCGGATTGGTCAATCCGTTCGCGAGATATGGGATTTTGGAGGTAAGAAACACTTGAGAAACTCAAAATTTTCGAAGTTCTGATGCTCGAAACGAATAACTGTCACGGCCTAGGGGAAAAGTACACATACCGTTGTAATCGGGCGAGTTTCTACTTTCAGATGCAACAGAAATTTTGCGGATTGGTTAATCCTTTCGCGAGATATGGCAGTTTGGAGGTTAGAAACGCTTGAGAAACTCAAAATTTTCGCAGTTCTGATGCTCGAAACGAATAACCAGAACGGCCTAGGGGAAAAGTACGCACACCGTTGTAATCGGGCGGGTTTCTGCTTTCAGTTGCAGCAGAAATTTTGCGGATTGGTCAATCCGTTCGCGAGATATGGGATTTTGGAGGTAAGAAACACTTGAGAAACTCAAAATTTTCGCAGTTCTGGTGCTCGACAAGCATAACAAGAACGGCCTAGGGGAAAAGTACGCATACAGTTGTAATCGGGCGAGTTTCTACTTTCAGATGCAACATAAATTTTGCGGATTGGTCAATCCGTTCGCGAGATATGGCAGTTTGGAGGTAAGAAACGCTTTTAGAAACTAAAAATTTTCGCAGTTCTGATGCTCGAAACGAATAACTAGAACGCCCCACAGGAAAAGTACGCATACCGTTGTAATCGGGCGGGTTTCTGCTTTCAGATGCAACAGAAATTTTGCGGATTGGTCAATCCGTTCGCGAGATATGGCAGTTTGGAGGTAAGAAACGGTTGAGAAACTCAAAATGTTCACAGTTCTGATGCTCGAAACGAATAACTAGAACGGCCTAGGGGAAGAGTACACATACCGTTGTAATCGGGCGAGTTTCTACTTTCAGATGCAACAGAAATTTTGCGGATTGGTCAATCCTTTCGCGAGATATGGCAGTTTGGAGGTAAGAAACGCTTGAGCAACTCAAAATTTTCGCAGTTCTGATGCTCGAAACGAATAACCAGAACGGCCTAGGGGAAAAGTACGCATACCGTTGTAATCGGGCGAGTTTCTACATTCAGATGCATCAGAAATTTTGCGGATTGGTCAATCCGTTCGCGAGATATGGCAGTTTGGAGGTAAGAAACGGTTGAGAAACTCAAAATTTTCGCAGTTCTGATGCTCGAAACGAATAACTGGCACCCCCTAGGGGAAAAGTACACATACCGTTTTAATCGGGCGAGTTTCTACTTTCAGATGCAACAGAAATTTTGCGGATTGGTCAATCCGTTCGCGAGATATGGCAGATTGGAGGTAAGAAACGCTTGAGAAACTCAAAATTTTCGCAGTTCTGATGCTCGAAACGAATAACCAGAACGGCCTAGGGGAAAAGTACGCATAGCGTCGTAATCGGGCGAGTTTCTACTTTTAGATGCAACAGAAATTTTGCGGATTGATCAATCCGTTCGCGAGATGTGGCAGTTTGGAGGTAAGAAACGGTTGTGAAACTCAAAATTTTCGCAGTTCTGATGCTCGAAACGAATAACTGGCACGGCCTAGGGGAAAAGTACACATACCGTTGTAATCGGGCGAGTATGTACTTCCAGATGCAACAGAAATTTTGCGGATTGGTCAATCCGTTCGCGAGATATGGTAGTTTGTAAGTAAGAAACGCTTGAGAAACTCAAAATTTTCGCAGTTCTGATGCTCGAATCGAATAACTAGAACGGCCTAAGGGAAAAGTACACATACCGTTGTAATCGGGCGAGTTTCTACTTTCAGATGCAACAGAAATTTTGCGGATGGGTTAATCCTTTCGCGAGATATGGCAGTTTGGAGGTTAGAAACGCTTGAGAAACTCAAAATTTTCGCAGTTCTGATGCTCGAAACGAATAACCAGAACGGCCTAGGGGAAAAGTACGCATAGCGTCGTAATCGGGCGAGTTTCTACTTTCAGATGCAACAGAAATTTTGCGGATTGATCAATCCGTTCGCGAGAAATGGCAGTTTGGATGTAAGAAACGGTTGAGAAACTCAAAATTTTCGCAGTTCTGATGCTCGAAACGAATAACCAGAACGGCCTAGGGGAAAAGTACGCAAACCGTCGTAATCGGGCGAGTTTCTACTTTCAGATGCAACAGAAATTTTGCGGATTGGCCAATCCGTTCGCGAGATGTGGCAGTTTGTAAGTAAGAAACGCTTTAGAAACTAAAAATTTTCGCAGTTCTGATGCTCGAAACGAATAACTAGAACGGCCTACAGGAAAAGTACGCATACCGTTGTAATCGGGCGGGTTTCTGCTTTCAGATGCAGCAGAAATTTTGCGGATTGGTCAATCCGTTCGCGAGATATGGGATTTTGGAGGTAAGAAACACTTGAGAAACTCAAAATTTTCGCAGTTCTGGTGCTCGACAAGCATAACAAGAACGGCCTAGGGGAAAAGTACGCATACAGTTGTAATCGGGCGAGTTTCTACTTTCAGATGCAACATAAATTTTGCGGATTGGTCAATCCGTTCGCGAGATATGGCAGTTTGGAGGTAAGAAACGCTTTTAGAAACTAAAAATTCTCGCAGTTCTGATGCTCGAAACGAATAACTAGAACGGCCCACAGGAAAAGTACGCATACCGTTGTAATCGGGCGGGTTTCTGCTTTCAGATGCAACAGAAATTTTGCGGATTGGTCAATCCGTTCGCGAGATATGGCAGTTTGGAGGTAAGAAACGGTTGAGAAACTCAAAATGTTCACAGTTCTGATGCTCGAAACGAATAACTAGAACGGCCTAGGGGAAGAGTACACATACCGTTGTAATCGGGCGAGTTTCTACTTTCAGATGCAACAGATATTTTGCGGATTGGTCAATCCTTTCGCGAGATATGGCAGTTTGGAGGTAAGAAACGCTTGAGCAACTCAAAATTTTCGCAGTTCTGATGCTCGAAACGAATAACCAGAACGGCCTAGGGGAAAAGTACGCATACCGTTGTGATCGGGCGAGTTTCTACTTTCAGATGCAACAGAAATTTTGCGGATTGGTCAATCCGTTCGCGAGATATGGGAGCTTGGAGGTAAGAAACACATGAGAAAATCAAAATTTTCGCAGTTCTGATGCTCGACAAGCATAACTAGAACGGCCTATGGGAAAAGTACGCATACCGTTGTAATCGGGCGAGTTTCTACATTCAGATGCATCAGAAATTTTGCGGATTGGTCAATCCGTTCGCGAGATATGGCAGTTTGGAGGTAAGAAACGGTTGAGAAACTCAAAATTTTCGCAGTTCTGATGCTCGAAACGAATAACTGGCACCGCCTAGGGGAAAAGTACACATACCGTTGTAATCGGGCGAGTTTCTACTTTCAGATGCAACAGAAATTTTGCGGATGGGTTAATCCTTTCGCGAGATATGGCAGTTTGGAGGTTAGAAACGCTTGAGAAACTCAAAATTTTCGCAGTTCTGATGCTCGAAACGAATAACCAGAACGGCCTAGGGGAAAAGTACGCATACCGTTGTGATCGGGCGAGTTTCTACTTTCAGATGCAACAGAAATTTTGCGGATTGGTCAATCCGTTCGCGAGATATGGGAGCTTGGAGGTAAGAAACACATGAGAAAATCAAAATTTTCGCAGTTCTGATGCTCGACAAGCATAACTAGAACGGCCTATGGGAAAAGTACACATACCGTTGTAATCGGGCGAGTTTGTACTTCCAGATGCAACAGAAATTTTGCGGATTGGTCAATCCGTTCGCGAGATATGGTAGTTTGTAAGTAAGAAACGCTTGAGAAACTCAAAATTTTCGCAGTTCTGATGCTCGAATCGAATAACTAGAACGGCCTAAGGGAAAAGTACACATACCGTTGTAATCGGGCGAGTTTCTACTTTCAGATGCAACAGAAATTTTGCGGATGGGTTAATCCTTTCGCGAGATATGGCAGTTTGGAGGTTAGAAACGCTTGAGAAACTCAAAATTTTCGCAGTTCTGATGCTCGAAACGAATAACCAGAACGGCCTAGGGGAAAAGTACGCATAGCGTCGTAATCGGGCGAGTTTCTACTTTCAGATGCAACAGGAAATTTGCGGATTGATCAATCCGTTCGCGAGAAATGGCAGTTTGGATGTAAGAAACGGTTGAGAAACTCAAAATTTTCGCAGTTCTGATGCTCGAAACGAATAACCAGAAACGGCTAGGGGAAAAGTACGCAAACCGTCGTAATCGGCGAGTTTCTACTTTCCAGATGCAACAGAAATTTTGCGGATTGGCCAATCCGTTCGCGAGATGTGGCAGTTTGTAAGTAAGAAACGCTTTAGAAACTAAAAATTTTCGCAGTTCTGATGCTCGAAACGAATAACTAGAACGGCCTACAGGAAAAGTACGCATACCGTTGTAATCGGGCGGGTTTCTGCTTTCAGATGCAGCAGAAATTTTGCGGATTGGTCAATCCGTTCGCGAGATATGGGATTTTGGAGGTAAGAAACACTTGAGAAACTCAAAATTTTCGCAGTTCTGGTGCTCGACAAGCATAACAAGAACGGCCTAGGGGAAAAGTACGCATACAGTTGTAATCGGGCGAGTTTCTACTTTCAGATGCAACATAAATTTTGCGGATTGGTCAATCCGTTCGCCGAGATATGGCAGTTTGGAGGTAAGAAACGCTTTTAGAAACTAAAAATTCTCGCAGTTCTGATGCTCGAAACGAATAACTAGAACGGCCCACAGGAAAAGTACGCATACCGTTGTAATCGGGCGGGTTTCTGCTTTCAGATGCAACAGAAATTTTGCGGATTGGTCAATCGTTCGCGAGATATGGCAGTTTGGAGGTAAGAAACGGTTGAGAAACTCAAAATGTTCACAGTTCTGATGCTCGAAACGAATAACTAGAACGGCCTAGGGAAGAGTACACATACCGTTGTAATCGGGCGAGTTTCTACTTTCAGATGCAACAGATATTTGCGGATTGGTCAATCCTTTCGCGAGATATGGCAGTTTGGAGGTAAGAAACGCTGAGCAACTCAAAATTTTCGCAGTTTCTGATGCTCGAAACGAATAACCAGAACGGCCTAGGGGAAAAGTACGCATACCGTTGTGATCGGGCGAGTTTCTACTTTCAGATGCAACAGAAATTTTGCGGATTGGTCAATCCGTTCGCGAGATATGGAGCTTGGAGGTAAGAAACACATGAGAAAATCAAAATTTTCGCAGTCTGATGCTCGACAAGCATAACTAGAACGGCCTATGGGAAAAGTACGCATACCGTTGTAATCGGGCGAGTTTCTACATTCAGATGCATCAGAAAT
Source organism: Ptiloglossa arizonensis (assembly GCF_051014685.1). Taxonomy (NCBI): domain Eukaryota; kingdom Metazoa; phylum Arthropoda; class Insecta; order Hymenoptera; family Colletidae; genus Ptiloglossa; species Ptiloglossa arizonensis. Next base: position 496,545 of record NW_027478544.1, read on the forward strand.
TTTGCGGATTGGTCAATCCGTTCGCGAGATATGGCAGTTTGGAGGTAAGAAACGGTTGAGAAACTCAAAAATTTTCACAGTCTGATGCTCGAAACGAATAACTAGAACGGCCTAGGGAAAAGCACGCATACAGTTGTAATCGGGCGAGTTTCTACTTTCAGATGCAACATAAATTTTGCGGATTGGTCAATCCGTTCGCGAGATATGGCAGTTTGGAGGTAAGAAACGCTTGAGAAACTAAAATTTTCGCAGTTCTGATGCTCGAAACGAATAACTAGAACGGCCTACAGGAAAGTACGCATACCGTTGTAATCGGGCGGGTTTCTGCGTTCAGATGCAACAGAAATTTTGCGGATTGGTCAATCTCTTCGCGAGATATGGCAGTTTTGGAGGTAAGAAACGCTTGAGAAACTCAAAATTTTCGAAGTTCTGATGCTCGAAACGAATAACTGTCACGGCCTAGGGGAAAAGTACACATACCGTTGTAATCGGGCGAGTTTCTACTTTCAGATGCAACAGAAATTTTGCGGATTGGTTAATCCTTTCGCGAGATAATGGCAGTTTGGAGGTTAGAAACGCTTGAGAAACTCAAAATTTTCGCAGTTCTGATGCTCGAAACGAATAACCAGAACGGCCTAGGGGAAAAGTACGCACACCGTTGTAATCGGGCGGGTTTCTGCTTTCAGTTGCAGCAGAAATTTTGCGGATTGGTCAATCCGTTCGCGAGATATGGATTTTGGAGGTAAGAAACACTTGAGAAACTCAAAATTTTCGCAGTTCTGGTGCTCGACAAGCATAACAAGAACGGCCTAGGGGAAAAGTACGCATACAGTTGTAATCGGGCGAGTTTCTACTTTCAGATGCAACATAAATTTTTGCGGATGGTCAATCCGTTCGCGAGATATGGCAGTTTGGAGGTAAGAAACGCTTTTAGAAACTAAAAATTTTCGCAGTTCTGATGCTCGAAACGAATAACTAGAACGCCCCACAGGAAAAGTACGCATACCGTTGTAATCGGGCGGGTTTCTGCTTTCAGATGCAACAGAAATTTTGCGGATTGGTCAATCCGTTCGCGAGATATGGCAGTTTGGAGGTAAGAAACGGTTGAGAAACTCAAAATGTTCACAGTTCTGATGCTCGAAACGAATAACTAGAACGGCCTAGGGGAAGAGTACACATACCGTTGTAATCGGCGAGTTTCTACTTTCAGATGCAACAGAAATTTTGCGGATTGGTCAATCCTTTCGCGAGATATGGCAGTTTGGAGGTAAGAAACGCTTGAGCAACTCAAAATTTCGCAGTTCTGATGCTCGAAACGAATAACCAGAACGGCCTAGGGGAAAAGTACGCATACCGTTGTGATCGGGCGAGTTTCTACTTTCAGATGCAACAGAAATTTTGCGGATTGGTCAATCCGTTCGCGAGATATGGGAGCTTGGAGGTAAGAAACACATGAGAAAATCAAAATTTTCGCAGTTCTGATGCTCGACCAGCATAACTAGAACGGCCTATGGGAAAAGTACGCATACCGTTGTAATCGGGCGAGTTTCTACATTCAGATGCATCAGAAATTTTGCGGATTGGTCAATCCGTTCGCGAGATATGGCAGTTTGGAGGTAAGAAACGGTTGAGAAACTCAAAATTTTCGCAGTTCTGATGCTCGAAACGAATAACTGGCACCCCCTAGGGGAAAAGTACACATACCGTTTTAATCGGGCGAGTTTCTACTTTCAGATGCAACAGAAATTTTGCGGATTGGTCAATCCGTTCGCGAGATATGGCAGATTGGAGGTAAGAAACGCTTGAGAAACTCAAAATTTTCGCAGTTCTGATGCTCGAAACGAATAACCAGAACGGCCTAGGGGAAAAGTACGCATAGCGTCGTAATCGGGCGAGTTTCTACTTTTAGATGCAACAGAAATTTTTGCGGATTGATCAATCCGTTCGCGAGATGTGGCAGTTTGGAGGTAAGAAACGGTTGTGAAACTCAAAATTTTCGCAGTTCTGATGCTCGAAACGAATAACTGGCACGGCCTAGGGGAAAAGTACACATACCGTTGTAATCGGGCGAGTTTGTACTTCCAGATGCAACAGAAATTTTGCGGATTGGTCAATCCGTTCGCGAGATATTTGTAAGTAAGAAACGCTTGAGAAACTCAAAATTTTCGCAGTTCTGATGCTCGAATCGAATAACTAGAACGGCCTAAGGGAAAAGTACACATACCGTTGTAATCGGGCGAGTTTCTACTTTCAGATGCAACAGAAATTTTGCGGATGGGTTAATCCTTTCGCGAGATATGGCAGTTTGGAGGTTAGAAACGCTTGAGAAACTCAAAATTTTCGCAGTTCTGATGCTCGAAACGAATAACCAGAACGGCCTAGGGGAAAAGTACGCATAGCGTCGTAATCGGGCGAGTTTCTACTTAGAGATGCAACAGAAATTTTGCGGATTGATCAATCCGTTCGCGAGAAATGGCAGTTTGGATGTAAGAAACGGTTGAGAAACTCAAAATTTTCGCAGTTCTGATGCTCGAAACGAATAACCAGAACGGCCTAGGGGAAAAGTACGCAAACCGTCGTAATCGGGCGAGTTTCTACTTTCAGATGCAACAGAAATTTTGCGGATTGGCCAATCCGTTCGCGAGATGTGGCAGTTTGTAAGTAAGAAACGCTTTAGAAACTAAAAATTTTCGCAGTTCTGATGCTCGAAACGAATAACTAGAACGGCCTACAGGAAAAGTACGCATACCGTTGTAATCGGGCGGGTTTCTGCTTTCAGATGCAGCAGAAATTTTGCGGATTGGTCAATCCGTTCGCGAGATATGGGATTTTGGAGGTAAGAAACACTTGAGAAACTCAAAATTTTCGCAGTTCTGGTGCTCGACAAGCATAACAAGAACGGCCTAGGGGAAAAGTACGCATACAGTTGTAATCGGGCGAGTTTCTACTTTCAGATGCAACATAAATTTTGCGGATTGGTCAATCCGTTCGCGAGATATGGCAGTTTGGAGGTAAGAAACGCTTTTAGAAACTAAAAATTCTCGCAGTTCTGATGCTCGAAACGAATAACTAGAACGGCCCACAGGAAAAGTACGCATACCGTTGTAATCGGGCGGGTTTCTGCTTTCAGATGCAACAGAAATTTTGCGGATTGGTCAATCCGTTCGCGAGATATGGCAGTTTGGAGGTAAGAAACGGTTGAGAAACTCAAAATGTTCACAGTTCTGATGCTCGAAACGAATAACTAGAACGGCCTAGGGGAAGAGTACACATACCGTTGTAATCGGGCGAGTTTCTACTTTCAGATGCAACAGATATTTTGCGGATTGGTCAATCCTTTCGCGAGATATGGCAGTTTGGAGGTAAGAAACGCTTGAGCAACTCAAAATTTTCGCAGTTCTGATGCTCGAAACGAATAACCAGAACGGCCTAGGGGAAAAGTACGCATACCGTTGTGATCGGGCGAGTTTCTACTTTCAGATGCAACAGAAATTTTGCGGATTGGTCAATCCGTTCGCGAGATATGGGAGCTTGGAGGTAAGAAACACATGAGAAAATCAAAATTTTCGCAGTTCTGATGCTCGACAAGCATAACTAGAACGGCCTATGGGAAAAGTACGCATACCGTTGTAATCGGGCGAGTTTCTACATTCAGATGCATCAGAAATTTTGCGGATTGGTCAATCCGTTCGCGAGATATGGCAGTTTGGAGGTAAGAAACGGTTGAGAAACTCAAAATTTTCGCAGTTCTGATGCTCGAAACGAATAACTGGCACCGCCTAGGGGAAAAGTACACATACCGTTTTAATCGGGCGAGTTTCTACTTTCAGATGCAACAGAAATTTTGCGGATTGGTCAATCCGTTCGCGAGATATGGCAGATTGGAGGTAAGAAACGCTTGAGAAACTCAAAATTTTCGCAGTTCTGATGCTCGAAACGAATAACTGGCACCGCCTAGGGGAAAAGTACACATACCGTTGTAATCGGGCGAGTTTCTACTTTCAGATGCAACAGAAATTTTGCGGATTGGTCAATCCGTTCGCGAGATGTGGCAGTTTGTAAGTAAGAAACGCTTGAGAAACTAAAAATTTTCGCAGTTCTGATGCTCGAACCGAATAACTAGAACGGCCTAGGGGAAAAGTACGCATACAGTTGTAATCGGGCGTGTTTCAACTTTCAGATGCAACAGAAATTTTGCGGATTGGTCAATCCGTTCGCGAGGTATGGCAGTTTGGAAGTAAGAAACGCTTGAAAAACTCAAAATTTTCGCAGTTCTGATGCTCGAAACGAATAACCTGAACGGCCTAGGGGAAAACTACGCATACCGTTGTAATCGGGCGAGTTTCTACTTTCAGATGCAACAGACACTTTGCGGATTGGTCAATCCGTTCGCGAGATATGGCAGTTTGGAGGTAAGAAACGCTTGAGAAACTCAAAATTTTCGCAGTTCTGATGCTCGAAACGAATAACTAGAACGGCCTACAGGAAAAGTACGTATACCGTTGTAATCGGGCGGGTTTCTGCTTTCAGATGCAGCAGAAATTTTGCGGATTGGTCAATCCGTTCGCGAGATATGGGATTTTGGAGGTAAGAAACACTTGAGAAACTCAAAATTTTCGCAATGTTCTGGTGCTCGACAAGCATAACAAGTACGGCCTAGGGGAAAAGTACGCATACAGTTGTAATCGGGCGAGTTTCTACTTTCAGATGCAACATAAATTTTGCGGATTGGTCAATCCGTTCGCGAGATATGGCAGTTTGGAGGTAAGAAACGCTTTTAGAAACAAAAAATTTTCGCAGTTCTGATGCTCGAAACGAATAACTAGAACGGCCCACAGGAAAAGTACGCATACCGTTGTAATCGGGCGGGTTTCTGCTTTCAGATGCAACAGAAATTTTGCGGATTGGTCAATCCGTTCGCGAGATATGGCAGTTTGGAGGTAAGAAACGGTTGAGAAACTCAAAATGTTCACAGTTCTGATGCTCGAAACGAATAACTAGAACGGCCTAGGGGAAGAGTACACATACCGTTGTAATCGGGCGAGTTTCTACTTTCAGATGCAACAGAAATTTTGCGGATTGGTCAATCCTTTCGCGAGATATGGCAGTTTGGAGGTAAGAAACGCTTGAGCAACTCAAAATTTTCGCAGTTCTGATGCTCGAAACGAATAACCAGAACGGCCTAGGGGAAAAGTACGCATACCGTTGTGATCGGGCGAGTTTCTACTTTCAGATGCAACAGAAATTTTGCGGATTGGTCAATCCGTTCGCGAGATATGGGAGCTTGGAGGTAAGAAACACATGAGAAAATCAAAATTTTCGCAGTTCTGATGCTCGACAAGCATAACTAGAACGGCCTATGGGAAAAGTACGCATACCGTTGTAATCGGGCGAGTTTCTACATTCAGATGCATAAGAAATTTTGCGGATTGGTCAATCCGATCGCGAGATATGGCAGTTTGGAGGTAAGAAACGGTTGAGAAACTCAAAATTTTCGCAGTTCTGATGCTCGAAATGAATAACTGGCACCGCCTAGGGGAAAAGTACACATACCGTTTTAATCGGGCGAGTTTCTACTTTCAGATGCAACAGAAATTTTGCGGATTGGTCAATCCGTTCGCGAGATATGGCAGTTTGGAGGTAAGAAACGCTTGAGAAACTAAAAATTTTCGCAGTTCTGATGCTCGAAACGAATAACTAGAACGGCCTACAGGAAAAGTACGTATACCGTTGTAATCGGGCGGGTTTCTGCTTTCAGATGCAGCAGAAATTTTGCGGATTGGTCAATCCGTTCGCGAGATATGGGATTTTGGAGGTAAGAAACACTTGAGAAACTCAAAATTTTCGCAATGTTCTGGTGCTCGACAAGCATAACAAGTACGGCCTAGGGGAAAAGTACGCATACAGTTGTAATCGGGCGAGTTTCTACTTTCAGATGCAACATAAATTTTGCGGATTGGTCAATCCGTTCGCGAGATATGGCAGTTTGGAGGTAAGAAACGCTTTTAGAAACAAAAAATTTTCGCAGTTCTGATGCTCGAAACGAATAACTAGAACGGCCCACAGGAAAAGTACGCATACCGTTGTAATCGGGCGGGTTTCTGCTTTCAGATGCAACAGAAATTTTGCGGATTGGTCAATCCGTTCGCGAGATATGGCAGTTTGGAGGTAAGAAACGGTTGAGAAACTCAAAATGTTCACAGTTCTGATGCTCGAAACGAATAACTAGAACGGCCTAGGGGAAGAGTACACATACCGTTGTAATCGGGCGAGTTTCTACTTTCAGATGCAACAGAAATTTTGCGGATTGGTCAATCCTTTCGCGAGATATGGCAGTTTGGAGGTAAGAAACGCTTGAGCAACTCAAAATTTTCGCAGTTCTGATGCTCGAAACGAATAACCAGAACGGCCTAGGGGAAAAGTACGCATACCGTTGTGATCGGGCGAGTTTCTACTTTCAGATGCAACAGAAATTTTGCGGATTGGTCAATCCGTTCGCGAGATATGGGAGCTTGGAGGTAAGAAACACATGAGAAAATCAAAATTTTCGCAGTTCTGATGCTCGACAAGCATAACTAGAACGGCCTATGGGAAAAGTACGCATACCGTTGTAATCGGGCGAGTTTCTACATTCAGATGCATAAGAAATTTTGCGGATTGGTCAATCCGTTCGCGAGATATGGCAGTTTGGAGGTAAGAAACGGTTGAGAAACTCAAAATTTTCGCAGTTCTGATGCTCGAAATGAATAACTGGCACCGCCTAGGGGAAAAGTACACATACCGTTTTAATCGGGCGAGTTTCTACTTTCAGATGCAACAGAAATTTTGCGGATTGGTCAATCCGTTCGCGAGATATGGCAGATTGGAGGTAAGAAACGCTTGAGAAACTCAAAATTTTCGCAGTTCTGATGCTCGAACCGAATAACTAGAACGGCCTAGGGGAAAAGTACGCATACATTTGTAATCGGGCGAGTTTCTACTTTCAGATGCATCAGAAATTTTGCGGATTGGTCAATCCGTTCGCGAGATATGGCAGTTTGGAGGTAAGAAACGGTTGAGAAACTCAAAATGTTCACAGTTCTGATGCTCGAAACGAATAACTAGAACGGCCTAGGGGAAGAGTACACATACCGTTGTAATCGGGCGAGTTTCTACTTTCAGATGCAACAGAAATTTTGCGGATTGGTCAATCCTTTCGCGAGATATGGCAGTTTGGAGGTAAGAAACGGTTGAGAAACTCAAAATGTTCACAGTTCTGATGCTCGAAACGAATAACCAGAACGGCCTAGGGGAAAAGTACGCATACCGTTGTGATCGGGCGAGTTTCTACTTTCAGATGCAACAGAAATTTTGCGGATTGGTCAATCCGTTCGCGAGATATGGGAGCTTGGAGGTAAGAAACACATGAGAAAATCAAAATTTTCGCAGTTCTGATGCTCGACAAGCATAACTAGAACGGCCTATGGGAAAAGTACGCATACCGTTGTAATCGGGCGAGTTTCTACATTCAGATGCATAAGAAATTTTGCGGATTGGTCAATCCGTTCGCGAGATATGGCAGTTTGGAGGTAAGAAACGGTTGAGAAACTCAAAATTTTCGCAGTTCTGATGCTCGAAATGAATAACTGGCACCGCCTAGGGGAAAAGTACACATACCGTTTTAATCGGGCGAGTTTCTACTTTCAGATGCAACAGAAATTTTGCGGATTGGTCAATCCGTTCGCGAGATATGGCAGTTTGGAGGTAAGAAACGCTTGAGAAACTAAAAATTTTCGCAGTTCTGATGCTCGAAACGAATAACTAGAACGGCCTACAGGAAAAGTACGTATACCGTTGTAATCGGGCGGGTTTCTGCTTTCAGATGCCGCAGAAATTTTGCGGATTGGTCAATCCGTTCGCGAGATATGGGATTTTGGAGGTAAGAAACACTTGAGAAACTCAAAATTTTCGCAATGTTCTGGTGCTCGACAAGCATAACAAGTACGGCCTAGGGGAAAAGTACGCATACAGTTGTAATCGGGCGAGTTTCTACTTTCAGATGCAACATAAATTTTGCGGATTGGTCAATCCGTTCGCGAGATATGGCAGTTTGGAGGTAAGAAACGCTTTTAGAAACAAAAAATTTTCGCAGTTCTGATGCTCGAAACGAATAACTAGAACGGCCCACAGGAAAAGTACGCATACCGTTGTAATCGGGCGGGTTTCTGCTTTCAGATGCAACAGAAATTTTGCGGATTGGTCAATCCGTTCGCGAGATATGGCAGTTTGGAGGTAAGAAACGGTTGAGAAACTCAAAATGTTCACAGTTCTGATGCTCGAAACGAATAACTAGAACGGCCTAGGGGAAGAGTACACATACCGTTGTAATCGGGCGAGTTTCTACTTTCAGATGCAACAGAAATTTTGCGGATTGGTCAATCCTTTCGCGAGATATGGCAGTTTGGAGGTAAGAAACGCTTGAGCAACTCAAAATTTTCGCAGTTCTGATGCTCGAAACGAATAACCAGAACGGCCTAGGGGAAAAGTACGCATACCGTTGTGATCGGGCGAGTTTCTACTTTCAGATGCAACAGAAATTTTGCGGATTGGTCAATCCGTTCGCGAGATATGGGAGCTTGGAGGTAAGAAACACATGAGAAAATCAAAATTTTCGCAGTTCTGATGCTCGACAAGCATAACTAGAACGGCCTATGGGAAAAGTACGCATACCGTTGTAATCGGGCGAGTTTCTACATTCAGATGCATAAGAAATTTTGCGGATTGGTCAATCCGTTCGCGAGATATGGCAGTTTGGAGGTAAGAAACGGTTGAGAAACTCAAAATTTTCGCAGTTCTGATGCTCGAAATGAATAACTGGCACCGCCTAGGGGAAAAGTACACATACCGTTTTAATCGGGCGAGTTTCTACTTTCAGATGCAACAGAAATTTTGCGGATTGGTCAATCCGTTCGCGAGATATGGCAGATTGGAGGTAAGAAACGCTTGAGAAACTCAAAATTTTCGCAGTTCTGATGCTCGAACCGAATAACTAGAACGGCCTAGGGGAAAAGTACGCATACAGTTGTAATCGGGCGAGTTTCTACTTTCAGATGCATCAGAAATTTTGCGGATTGGTCAATCCGTTCGCGAGATATGGCAGTTTGGAGGTAAGAAACGGTTGAGAAACTCAAAATGTTCACAGTTCTGATGCTCGAAACGAATAACTAGAACGGCCTAGGGGAAAGGTACGCATACCGTTGTAATCGGGCGAGTTTCTACTTTCAGATGCTACAGAAATTTTGCGGATTGGTCAATCCGTTCGCGAGATATGGCAGTTTGGAGGTAAGAAACGCTTGAGAAACTAAAAATTTTCGCAGTTCTGATGCTCGAAACGAATAACTAGAACGGCCTACAGGAAAAGTAGGCATACCGTTGTAATCGGGCGGGTTTCTGCTTTCAGATGCAGCAGAAATTTTGCGGATTGGTCAATCCGTTCGCGAGATATGGGATTTTGGAGGTAAGAAACACTTGAGAAACTCAAAATTTTCGCAGTTCTGGTGCTCGACAAGCATAACAAGAACGGCCTAGGGGAAAAGTACGCATACAGTTGTAATCGGGCGAGTTTCTACTTTCAGATGCAACATAAATTTTGCGGATTGGTCAATCCGTTCGCGAGATATGGCAGTTTGGAGGTAAGAAACGCTTTTAGAAACTAAAAATTTTTGCAGTTCTGATGCTCGAAACGAATAACTAGAACGGCCCACAGGAAAAGTACGCATACCGTTGTAATCGGGCGGGTTTCTGCTTTCAGATGCAACAGAAATTTTGCGGATTGGTCAATCCGTTCGCGAGATATGGCAGTTTGGAGGTAAGAAACGGTTGAGAAACTCAAAATGTTCACAGTTCTGATGCTCGAAACGAATAACTAGAACGGCCTAGGGGAAGAGTACACATACCGTTGTAATCGGGCGAGTTTCTACTTTCAGATGCAACAGAAATTTTGCGGATTGGTCAATCCTTTCGCGAGATATGGCAGTTTGGAGGTAAGAAACGCTTGAGCAACTCAAAATTTTCGCAGTTCTGATGCTCGAAACGAATAACCAGAACGGCCTAGGGGAAAAGTACGCATACCGTTGTGATCGGGCGAGTTTCTACTTTCAGATGCAACAGAAATTTTGCGGATTGGTCAATCCGTTCGCGAGATATGGCAGATTGGAGGTAAGAAACGCTTGAGAAACTCAAAATTTTCGCAGTTCTGATGCTCGAAACGAATAACCAGAACGGCCTAGGGGAAAAGTACGCATAGCGTCGTAATCGGGCGAGTTTCTACTTTTAGATGCAACAGAAATTTTGCGGATTGATCAATCCGTTCGCGAGATGTGGCAGTTTGGAGGTAAGAAACGGTTGTGAAACTCAAAATTTTCGCAGTTCTGATGCTCGAAACGAATAACTGGAACGGCCTAGAGGAAAAGTACACATACCGTTGTAATCGGGCGAGTTTCTACTTTCAGATGCAACAGACACTTTGCGGATTGGTCAATCCGTTCGCGAGATGTGGCAGTTTGTAAGTAAGAAACGCTTGAGAAACACAAAATTTTCGCAGTTCTGATGCTCGAAACGAATAACTAGAACGGCCTAGGGGAAAAGTACGCATACCGTTGCAATCGGGCGAGTTTCTGCTTTCAGATGCAGCAGAAATTTTGCGGATTGGTCAATCCGTTCGCGAGATATGGGATTTTGGAGGTAAGAAACACTTGAGAAACTCAAAATTTTCGCAGTTCTGGTGCTCGACAAGCATAACAAGAACGGCCTAGGGGAAAAGTACGCATACAGTTGTAATCGGGCGAGTTTCTACTTTCAGATGCAACATAAATTTTGCGGATTGGTCAATCCGTTCGCGAGATATGGCAGTTTGGAGGTAAGAAACGCTTTTAGAAACTAAAAATTTTCGCAGTTCTGATGCTCGAAACGAATAACTAGAACGGCCCACAGGAAAAGTACGCATACCGTTGTAATCGGGCGAGTTTCTACATTCAGATGCATCAGAAATTTTGCGGATTGGTCAATCCGTTCGCGAGATATGGCAGTTTGGAGGTAAGAAACGGTTGAGAAACTCAAAATTTTCGCAGTTCTGATGCTCGAAATGAATAACTGGCACCGCCTAGGGGAAAAGTACACATACCGTTTTAATCGGGCGAGTTTCTACTTTCAGATGCAAGAGACACTTTGCGGATTGGTCAATCCGTTCGCGAGATGTGGCAGTTTGTAAGTAAGAAACGCTTGAGAAACTCAAAATTTTCGCAGTTCTGATGCTCGAAACGAATAACCAGAACGGCCTAGGGGAAAAGTACGCATAGCGTCGTAATCGGGCGAGTTTCTACTTTTAGATGCAACAGAAATTTTGCGGATTGATCAATCCGTTCGCGAGATGTGGCAGTTTGGAGGTAAGAAACGGTTGTGAAACTCAAAATTTTCGCAGTTCTGATGCTCGAAACGAATAACTGGAACGGCCTAGAGGAAAAGTACACATACCGTTGTAATCGGGCGAGTTTCTACTTTCAGATGCAAGAGACACTTTGCGGATTGGTCAATCCGTTCGCGAGATGTGGCAGTTTGTAAGTAAGAAACGCTTGAGAAACACAAAATTTTCGCAGTTCTGGTGCTCGAAACGAATAACTAGAACGGCCTAGGGGAAAAGTACGCATACCGTTGCAATCGGGCGAGTTTCTACTTTCAGATGCAACAGAAATTTTGCGGATTGGTCAATCCGTTCGCGAGATATGGCAGTTTGGAGGTAAGAAACGGTTGAGAAACTCAAAATTTTCGCAGTTCTGATGCTCGAAATGAATAACTGGCACCGCCTAGGGGAAAAGTACACATACCGTTTTAATCGGGCGAGTTTCTACTTTCAGATGCAACAGAAATTTTGCGGATTGGTCAATCCGTTCGCGAGATATGGCAGATTGGAGGTAAGAAACGCTTGAGAAACTCAAAATTTTCGCAGTTCTGATGCTCGAACCGAATAACTAGAACGGCCTAGGGGAAAAGTACGCATACAGTTGTAATCGGGCGAGTTTCTACTTTCAGATGCATCAGAAATTTTGCGGATTGGTCAATCCGTTCGCGAGATATGGCAGTTTGGAGGTAAGAAACGGTTGAGAAACTCAAAATGTTCACAGTTCTGATGCTCGAAACGAATAACTAGAACGGCCTAGGGGAAAGGTACGCATACCGTTGTAATCGGGCGAGTTTCTACTTTCAGATGCTACAGAAATTTTGCGGATTGGTCAATCCGTTCGCGAGATATGGCAGTTTGGAGGTAAGAAACGCTTGAGAAACACAAAATTTTCGCAGTTCTGGTGCTCGAAACGAATAACTAGAACGGCCTAGGGGAAAAGTACGCATACAGTTGTAATCGGGCGAGTTTCTACTTTCAGATGCAACATAAATTTTGCGGATTGGTCAATCCGTTCGCGAGATATGGCAGTTTGGAGGTAAGAAACGCTTTTAGAAACTAAAAATTTTCGCAGTTCTGATGCTCGAAACGAATAACTAGAACGGCCCACAGGAAAAGTACGCATACCGTTGTAATCGGGCGGGTTTCTGCTTTCAGATGCAACAGAAATTTTGCGGATTGGTCAATCCGTTCGCGAGATATGGCAGTTTGGAGGTAAGAAACGGTTGAGAAACTCAAAATGTTCACAGTTCTGATGCTCGAAACGAATAACTAGAACGGCCTAGGGGAAGAGTACACATACCGTTGTAATCGGGCGAGTTTCTACTTTCAGATGCAACAGAAATTTTGCGGATTGGTCAATCCTTTCGCGAGATATGGCAGTTTGGAGGTAAGAAACGCTTGAGCAACTCAAAATTTTCGCAGTTCTGATGCTCGAAACGAATAACCAGAACGGCCTAGGGGAAAAGTACGCATACCGTTGTGATCGGGCGAGTTTCTACTTTCAGATGCAACAGAAATTTTGCGGATTGGTCAATCCGTTCGCGAGATATAGGAGCTTGGAGGTAAGAAACACATGAGAAAATCAAAATTTTCGCTGTTCTGATGCTCGGCAAGCATAACTAGAACGGCCTATGGGAAAAGTACGCATACCGTTGTAATCGGGCGAGTTTCTACATTCAGATGCATCAGAAATTTTGCGGATTGGTCAATCCGTTCGCGAGATATGGCAGTTTGGAGGTAAGAAACGGTTGAGAAACTCAAGATTTTCGCAGTTCTGATGCTCGAAATGAATAACTGGCACCGCCTAGGGGAAAAGTACACATACCGTTTTAATCGGGCGAGTTTCTACTTTCAGATGCAACAGAAATTTTGCGGATTGGTCAATCCGTTCGCGAGATATGGCAGATTGGAGGTAAGAAACGCTTGAGAAACTCAAAATTTTCGCAGTTCTGATGCTCGAAACGAATAACCAGAACGGCCTAGGGGAAAAGTACGCATAGCGTCGTAATCGGGCGAGTTTCTACTTTTAGATGCAACAGAAATTTTGCGGATTGATCAATCCGTTCGCGAGATGTGGCAGTTTGGAGGTAAGAAACGGTTGTGAAACTCAAAATTTTCGCAGTTCTGATGCTCGAAACGAATAACTGGAACGGCCTAGAGGAAAAGTACACATACCGTTGTAATCGGGCGAGTTTCTACTTTCAGATGCAACAGACACTTTGCGGATTGGTCAATCCGTTCGCGAGATGTGGCAGTTTGTAAGTAAGAAACGCTTGAGAAACACAAAATTTTCGCAGTTCTGATGCTCGAAACGAATAACTAGAATGGCCTAGGGGAAATGTACGCATACCGTTGTAATCGGGCGAGTTTCTACTTTCAGATGCAACAGAAATTTTGCGGATTGGTCAATCCGTTCGCGAGATATGGCAGTTTGGAGGTAAGAAACGCTTGAGAAACTCAACATTTTTGCAGTTCTGATGCTCGAAACGAATAACTGGCACGGCCTAGGGGAAAAGTACACATACCGTTGTAATCGGGCGAGTTTCTACTTTCAGATGCAACAGAAATTTTGCGGATTGGCCAATCCGTTCGCGAGATATGGCAGTTTGTAAGTAAGAAACGCTTGAGAAACTCAAAGTTTTCGCAGTTCTGATGCTCGAAACGAATAACCAGCACGGCCTAGGGGAAAAGTACGCAAACCGTCGTAATCGGGCGAGTTTCTACTTTCAGATGCAACAGAAATTTTGCGGATTGGTCAATCCTTTCGCGAGATGTGGCAGTTTGTAAGTAAGAAACGCTTGAGAAACTAAAAATTTTCGCAGTTCTGATGCTCGAACCGAATAACTAGAACGGCCTAGGGGAAAAGTACGCATACAGTTGTAATCGGGCGTGTTTCAACTTTCAGATGCAACAGAAATTTTGCGGATAGGTCAATCCGTTCGCGAGGTATGGCAGTTTGGAAGTAAGAAACGCTTGAGAAACTCAAAATTTTTATCAGTTCTGATGCTCGAAATGAATAACCAGAACGGCCTAGGGGAAAACTACGCATACCGTTGTAATCGGGCGAGTTTCTACTTTCAGATGCAACAGACACTTTGCGGATTGGTCAATCCGTTCGCGAGATATGGCAGTTTGGAGGTAAGAAACGCTTGAGAAACTCAAAATTTTCGCAGTTCTGATGCTCGTACCGAATAACTAGAACGGCCTAGGGGAAAAGTACGCATACAGTTGTAATCGGGCGAGTTTCTACTTTCAGATGCATCAGAAATTTTGCGGATTGGTCAATCCGTTCGCGAGATATGGCAGTTTGGAGGTAAGAAACGCTTGAGAAACTCAAAATTTTCGCAGTTCTGATGCTCGACAAGCATAACTAGAACGGCCTAGGGGAAAGGTACGCATACCGTTGTAATCGGGCGAGTTTCTACTTTCAGATGCTACAGAAATTTTGCGGATTGGTCAATCCGTTCGCGAGATATGGCAGTTTGGAGGTAAGAAACGCTTGAGAAACTAAAAATTTTCGCAGTTCTGATGCTCGAAACGAATAACTGGCACGGCCTAGGGGAAAAGTACACATACCGTTGTAATCGGGCGAGTTTCTACTTCCAGATGCAACAGAAATTTTGCGGATTTGTCAATCCGTTCGCGAGATATGGTAGTTTGTAAGTAAGAAACGCTTGAGAAACTCAAAATTTTCGCAGTTCTGATGCTCGAATCGAATAACTAGAACGGCCTAAGGGAAAAGTACACGTACCGTTGTAATCGGGCGAGTTTCTACTTTCAGATGCAACAGAAATTTTGCGGATTGGTTAATCCTTTCGCGAGATATGGCAGTTTGGATGTTAGAAACGCTTGAGAAACTCAAAATTTTCGCAGTTCTGATGCTCGAAACGAATAACCAGAACGGCCTAGGGGAAAAGTACACATACCGTTGTAATCGGGCGAGTTTCTACTTTCAGATGCAAGAGACACTTTGCGGATTGGTCAATCCGTTCGCGAGATGTGGCAGTTTGTAAGTAAGAAACGCTTGAGAAACACAAAATTTTCGCAGTTCTGGTGCTCGAAACGAATAACTAGAACGGCCTAGGGGAAAAGTACGCATACCGTTGCAATCGGGCGAGTTTCTACTTTCAGATGCAACAGAAATTTTGCGGATTGGTCAATCCGTTCGCGAGATATGGCAGTTTGGAGGTAAGAAACGGTTGAGAAACTCAAAATTTTCGCAGTTCTGATGCTCGAAATGAATAACTGGCACCGCCTAGGGGAAAAGTACACATACCGTTTTAATCGGGCGAGTTTCTACTTTCAGATGCAACAGAAATTTTGCGGATTGGTCAATCCGTTCGCGAGATATGGCAGATTGGAGGTAAGAAACGCTTGAGAAACTCAAAATTTTCGCAGTTCTGATGCTCGAACCGAATAACTAGAACGGCCTAGGGGAAAAGTACGCATACAGTTGTAATCGGGCGAGTTTCTACTTTCAGATGCATCAGAAATTTTGCGGATTGGTCAATCCGTTCGCGAGATATGGCAGTTTGGAGGTAAGAAACGGTTGAGAAACTCAAAATGTTCACAGTTCTGATGCTCGAAACGAATAACTAGAACGGCCTAGGGGAAAGGTACGCATACCGTTGTAATCGGGCGAGTTTCTACTTTCAGATGCTACAGAAATTTTGCGGATTGGTCAATCCGTTCGCGAGATATGGCAGTTTGGAGGTAAGAAACGCTTGAGAAACACAAAATTTTCGCAGTTCTGGTGCTCGAAACGAATAACTAGAACGGCCTAGGGGAAAAGTACGCATACAGTTGTAATCGGGCGAGTTTCTACTTTCAGATGCAACATAAATTTTGCGGATTGGTCAATCCGTTCGCGAGATATGGCAGTTTGGAGGTAAGAAACGCTTTTAGAAACTAAAAATTTTCGCAGTTCTGATGCTCGAAACGAATAACTAGAACGGCCCACAGGAAAAGTACGCATACCGTTGTAATCGGGCGGGTTTCTGCTTTCAGATGCAACAGAAATTTTGCGGATTGGTCAATCCGTTCGCGAGATATGGCAGTTTGGAGGTAAGAAACGGTTGAGAAACTCAAAATGTTCACAGTTCTGATGCTCGAAACGAATAACTAGAACGGCCTAGGGGAAGAGTACACATACCGTTGTAATCGGGCGAGTTTCTACTTTCAGATGCAACAGAAATTTTGCGGATTGGTCAATCCTTTCGCGAGATATGGCAGTTTGGAGGTAAGAAACGCTTGAGCAACTCAAAATTTTCGCAGTTCTGATGCTCGAAACGAATAACCAGAACGGCCTAGGGGAAAAGTACGCATACCGTTGTGATCGGGCGAGTTTCTACTTTCAGATGCAACAGAAATTTTGCGGATTGGTCAATCCGTTCGCGAGATATAGGAGCTTGGAGGTAAGAAACACATGAGAAAATCAAAATTTTCGCTGTTCTGATGCTCGGCAAGCATAACTAGAACGGCCTATGGGAAAAGTACGCATACCGTTGTAATCGGGCGAGTTTCTACATTCAGATGCATCAGAAATTTTGCGGATTGGTCAATCCGTTCGCGAGATATGGCAGTTTGGAGGTAAGAAACGGTTGAGAAACTCAAGATTTTCGCAGTTCTGATGCTCGAAATGAATAACTGGCACCGCCTAGGGGAAAAGTACACATACTGTTTTAATCGGGCGAGTTTCTACTTTCAGATGCAACAGAAATTTTGCGGATTGGTCAATCCGTTCGCGAGATATGGCAGATTGGAGGTAAGAAACGCTTGAGAAACTCAAAATTTTCGCAGTTCTGATGCTCGAAACGAATAACCAGAACGGCCTAGGGGAAAAGTACGCATAGCGTCGTAATCGGGCGAGTTTCTACTTTTAGATGCAACAGAAATTTTGCGGATTGATCAATCCGTTCGCGAGATGTGGCAGTTTGGAGGTAAGAAACGGTTGTGAAACTCAAAATTTTCGCAGTTCTGATGCTCGAAACGAATAACTGGAACGGCCTAGAGGAAAAGTACACATACCGTTGTAATCGGACGAGTTTCTACTTTCAGATGCAACAGACACTTTGCGGATTGGTCAATCCGTTCGCGAGATGTGGCAGTTTGTAAGTAAGAAACGCTTGAGAAACACAAAATTTTCGCAGTTCTGATGCTCGAAACGAATAACTAGAATGGCCTAGGGGAAAAGTACGCATACCGTTGTAATCGGGCGAGTTTCTACTTTCAGATGCAACAGAAATTTTGCGGATTGGTCAATCCGTTCGCGAGATATGGCAGTTTGGAGGTAAGAAACGCTTGAGAAACTCAACATTTTTGCAGTTCTGATGCTCGAAACGAATAACTGGCACGGCCTAGGGGAAAAGTACACATACCGTTGTAATCGGGCGAGTTTCTACTTTCAGATGCAACAGAAATTTTGCGGATTGGCCAATCCGTTCGCGAGATATGGCAGTTTGTAAGTAAGAAACGCTTGAGAAACTCAAAGTTTTCGCAGTTCTGATGCTCGAAACGAATAACCAGCACGGCCTAGGGGAAAAGTACGCAAACCGTCGTAATCGGGCGAGTTTCTACTTTCAGATGCAACAGAAATTTTGCGGATTGGTCAATCCTTTCGCGAGATGTGGCAGTTTGTAAGTAAGAAACGCTTGAGAAACTAAAAATTTTCGCAGTTCTGATGCTCGAAACGAATAACCAGAACGGCCTAGGGGAAAAGTACGCATAGCGTCGTAATCGTGCGAGTTTCTACTTTCAGATGCAACAGAAATTTTGCGGATTGGTCAATCCGTTCGCGAGATATGGCAGTTTGTAAGTAAGAAACGCTTGAGAAACTCAAAGTTTTCGCAGTTCTGATGCTCGAAACGAATAACCAGCACGGCCTAGGGGAAAAGTACGCATACCGTTGTAATCGGGCGAGTTTCTACATTCAGATGCAACAGAAATTTTGCGGATTGGTCAATCCGTTCGCGAGATATGGCAGTTTGGATGTAAGAAACGGTTGAGAAACTCAAAATTTTCGCAGTTCTGATGCTCGAAACGAATAACTGGCACCGCCTAGTGGAAATGTACACATACCGTTTTAATCGGGCGAGTTTCTACTTTCAGATGCAACAGACACTTTGCGGATTGGTCAATCCGTTCGCGAGATATGGCAGTTTGGAGGTAAGAAACGCTTGAGAAACTCAAAATTTTCGCAGTTCTGATGCTCGAACCGAATAACTAGAACGGCCTAGGGGAAAAGTACGCATACAGTTGTAATCGGGCGAGTTTCTACTTTCAGATGCATCAGAAATTTTGCGGATTGGTCAATCCGTTCGCGAGATATGGCAGTTTGGAGGTAAGAAACGCTTGAGAAACTCAAAATTTTCGCAGTTCTGATGCTCGACAAGCATAACTAGAACGGCCTAGGGGAAAGGTACGCATACCGTTGTAATCGGGCGAGTTTCTACTTTCAGATGCTACAGAAATTTTGCGGATTGGTCAATCCGTTCGCGAGATATGGCAGTTTGGAGGTAAGAAACGCTTGAGAAACTAAAAATTTTCGCAGTTCTGATGCTCGAAACGAATAACTAGAACGGCCTACAGGAAAAGTACGCATACCGTTGTAATCGGGCGGGTTTCTGCTTTCAGATGCAACAGAAGTTTTGCGGATTGGTCAATCTGTTCGCGAGATATGGCAGTTTGGAGGTAAGAAACGCTTGAGAAACTCAAAATTTTCGCAGTTCTGATGCTCGAATCGAATAACTAGTACGGCCCAAGGGAAAAGTACACGTACCGTTGTAATCGGGCGAGTTTCTACTTTCAGATGCAACAGAAATTTTGCGGATTGGTTAATCCTTTCGCGAGATATGGCAGATTGGATGTTAGAAACGCTT
The DNA here is from genome assembly GCF_051014685.1 of Ptiloglossa arizonensis. Classification (NCBI taxonomy): domain Eukaryota; kingdom Metazoa; phylum Arthropoda; class Insecta; order Hymenoptera; family Colletidae; genus Ptiloglossa; species Ptiloglossa arizonensis. The sequence continues at coordinate 515,859 of NW_027478544.1, forward strand.
GAGAAACTCAAAATTTTCGCAGTTCTGATGCTCGAAACGAATAACCAGAACGGCCTAGGGGAAAAGTACGCATACCGTTGTAATCGGGCGAGTTTCTACTTTCAGATGCAACAGACACTTTGCGGATTGGTCAATCCGTTCGCGAGATATGGCAGTTTGGAGGTAAGAAACGCTTGAGAAACTCAAAATTTTTGCAGTTCTGATGCTCGAAACGAATAACTGGCACGGCCTAGGGGAAAAGTACACATACCGTTGTAATCGGGCCAGTTTCTACTTTCAGATGCAACAGAAATTTTGCGGATTGGTCAATCCGTTCGCGAGATATGGCAGTTTGTAAGTAAGAAACGCTTGAGAAACTCAAAGTTTTCGCAGTTCTGATGCTCGAAACGAATAACCAGCACGGCCTACGGGAAAAGTACGCATACCGTTGTAATCGGGCGAGTTTCTACATTCAGATGCAACAGAAATTTTGCGGATTGGTCAATCCGTTCGCGAGATATGGCAGTTTGGAGGTAAGAAACGGTTGAGAAACTCAAAATTTTCGCAGTTCTGATGCTCGAAACGAATAACTGGCACCGCCTAGTGGAAGTGTACACATACCGTTTTAATCGGGCGAGTTTCTACTTTCAGATGCAACAGAAATTTTGCGGATTTGTCAATCCGTTCGCGAGATATGGCAGATTGGAGGTAAGAAACGCTTGAGAAACTCAAAATTTTCGCAGTTCTGATGCTCGAAACGAATAACCAGAACGGCCTAGGGGAAAAGTACGCATAGCGTCGTAATCGGGCGAGTTTCTACTTTTAGATGCAACAGAAATTTTGCGGATTGATCAATCCGTTCGCGAGATGTGGCAGTTTGGAGGTAAGAAACGGTTGTGAAACTCAAAATTTTCGCAGTTCTGATGCTCGAAACGAATAACTAGGACGGCCTAGGGGAAAAGTACTCATACCGTTGTAATCGGGGGTGTTTCAGCTTTCAGATGCAACAGAAATTTTGCGGATTGGTCAATCCGTTCTCGAGATATGGCAGTTTGGAGGTAAGAAACGCTTGAGCAACTCAAAATTTTCGCAGTTCTGATGCTCGAAACGAATAACCAGAACGGCCTAGGGGAAAACTACGCATACCGTTGTAATCGGGCGAGTTTCTACTTTCAGATGCAACAGACACTTTGCGGATTGGTCAATCCGTTCGCGAGATATGGCAGTTTGGAGGTAAGAAACGCTTGAGAAACTCAAAATTTTCGCAGTTCTGATGCTCGAAACGAATAACCAGAACGGCCTAGGGGAAAAGTACGCATAGCGTCGTAATAGGGCGAGTTTCTACTTTCAGATGCAACAGAAATTTTGCGGATTGGTCAATCCGTTCGCGAGATATGGCAGTTTGGAGGTAAGAAACGCTTGAGAAACTCAAAATTTTTGCAGTTCTGATGCTCGAAACGAATAACTGGCACGGCCTAGGGGAAAAGTACACATACCGTTGTAATCGGGCCAGTTTCTACTTTCAGATGCAATAGAAATTTTGCGGATTGGTCAATCCGTTCGCGAGATATGGCAGTTTGTAAGTAAGAAACGCTTGAGAAACTCAAAGTTTTCGCAGTTCTGATGCTCGAAACGAATAACCAGCACGGCCTAGGGGAAAAGTACGCAAACCGTCGTAATCGGGCGAGTTTCTTCTTTCAGATGCAACAGAAATTTTGCGGATTGGTCAATCCTTTCGCGAGATGTGGCAGTTTGTAAGTAAGAAACGCTTGAGAAACTAAAAATTTTCGCAGTTCTGATGCTTGAAACGAATAACTAGAACGGCCTACAGGAAAAGTACGCAAACCGTCGTAATCGGGCGAGTTTCTACTTTCAGATGCAACAGAAATTTTGCGGATTGGTCAATCCGTTCGCGAGATGTGGCAGTTTGTAAGTAAGAAACGCTTGAGAAACTAAAAATTTTCGCAGTTCTGATGCTCGAACCGAATAACTGGAACGGCCTAGGGGAAAAGTACGCATACAGTTGTAATCGGGCGTGTTTCAACTTTCAGATGCAACAGAAATTTTGCGGATTGGTCAATCCGTTCGCGAGGTATGGCAGTTTGGAAGTAAGAAACGCTTGAGAAAATCACAATTTTCGCAGTTCTGATGCTCGAAACGAATAACCAGAACGGCCTAGGGGAAAACTACGCATACCGTTGTAATCGGGCGAGTTTCTACTTTCAGATGCAACAGACACTTTGCGGATTGGTCAATACGTTCGCGAGATATGGCAGTTTGGAGGTAAGAAACGCTTGAGAAACTCAAAATTTTCGCAGTTCTGATGCTCGAACCGAATAACTAGAACGGCCTAGGGGAAAAGTACGCATACAGTTGTAATCGGGCGAGTTTCTACTTTCAGATGCATCAGAAATTTTGCGGATTGGTCAATCCGTTCGCGAGATATGGCAGTTTGGAGGTAACAAACGTTTGAGAAACTCAAAATTTTCGCAGTTCTGATGCACGAAACGGATAACTAGAACGGCCTAGGGGAAAAGTACGCATACCGTTGTAATCGGGCGAGCTTCTACTTTCAGATGCAACAGAAATTTTGCGGATTGGTTAATCCTTTAGCGAGATATGGCAGTTTGGATGTTAGAAACGCTTGAGAAACTCAAAATTTTCGCAGTTCTGATGCTCGAAACGAATAACCAGAACGGCCTAGGGGAAAAGTACGCATAGCGTCGTAATCGTGCGAGTTTCTACTTTCAGATGCAACAGAAATTTTGCGGATTGATCAATCCGTTCGCGAGAAATGGCAGTTTGGAGGTAAGAAACGGTTGAGAAACTCAAAATTTTCGCAGTTCTGATGCTCGAAACGAATAACTAGAACGGCCTAGGGGAAAAGTACTCATACCGTTGTGATCGGGCGAGTTTCTACTTTCAGATGCAACAGAAATTTTGCGGATTAGTCAATCCGTTCGCGAGATATGGCAGTTTGGAGGTAAGAAACGGTTGAGAAACTCAAAATGTTCACAGTTCTGATGCTCGAAACGAATAACTAGAACGGCCTAGGGGAAAAGTACTCATACCGTTGTGATCGGGCGAGTTTCTACTTTCAGATGCAACAGAAATTTTGCGGATTAGTCAATCCGTTCGCGAGATATGGCAGTTTGGAGGTAAGAAACGGTTGAGAAACTCAAAATGTTCACAGTTCTGATGCTCGTAACGAATAACTAGAACGGCCTAGGGGAAAAGCACGCATACAGTTGTAATCGGGCGAGTTTCTACTTTCAGATGCAACATAAATTTTGCGGATTGGTCAATCCGTTCGCGAGATATGGCAGTTTGGAGGTAAGAAACGCTTGAGAAACTCAAAATTTTCGCAGTTCTGATGCTCGAAACGAATAACTGGCACGGCCTAGGGGAAAAGTACACATACCGTTGTAATCGGGCGAGTTTCTACTTCCAGATGCAACAGAAATTTTGCGGATTTGTCAATCCGTTCGCGAGATATGGTAGTTTGTAAGTAAGAAACGCTTGAGAAACTCAAAATTTTCGCAGTTCTGATGCTCGAATCGAATAACTAGAACGGCCTAAGGGAAAAGTACACGTACCGTTGTAATCGGGCGAGTTTCTACTTTCAGATGCAACAGAAATTTTGCGGATTGGTTAATCCTTTCGCGAGATATGGCAGTTTGGATGTTAGAAACGCTTGAGAAACTCAAAATTTTCGCAGTTCTGATGCTCGAACCGAATAACTAGAACGGCCTAGGGGAAAAGTACGCATACAGTTGTAATCGGGCGAGTTTCTACTTTCAGATGCATCAGAAATTTTGCGGATTGGTTAATCCTTTCGCGAGATATGGCAGTTTGGATGTTAGAAACGCTTGAGAAACTCAAAATTTTCGCAGTTCTGATGCTCGAAACGAATAACCAGAACGGCCTAGGGGAAAAGTACGCATAGCGTCGTAATCGTGCGAGTTTCTACTTTCAGATGCAACAGAAATTTTGCGGATTGATCAATCCGTTCGCGAGAAATGGCAGTTTGGAGGTAAGAAACGGTTGAGAAACTCAAAATTTTCGCAGTTCTGATGCTCGAAACGAATAATTGGCACGGCCTAGGGGAAAAGTACACATACCGTTGTAATCGGGCGAGTTTCTACTTTCAGATGCAACAGAAATTTTGCGGATTGGTCAATCCGTTCGCGAGATATGGCAGTTTGGAGGTAAGAAACGGTTGAGAAACTCAAAATGTTCACAGTTCTGATGCTCGAAACGAATAACTAGAACGGCCTAGGGGAAAAGTACTCATACCGTTGTGATCGGGCGAGTTTCTACTTTCAGATGCAACAGAAATTTTGCGGATTAGTCAATCCGTTCGCGAGATATGGCAGTTTGGAGGTAAGAAACGCTTGAGAAACTCAAAATTTTCGCAGTTCTGATGCTCGAAACGAATAACCAGAACGGCCTAGGGGAAAAGTACGCATAGCGTCGTAATAGGGCGAGTTTCTACTTTCAGATGCAACAGAAATTTTGCGGATTGGTCAATCCGTTCGCGAGATATGGCAGTTTGGAGGTAAGAAACGCTTGAGAAACTCAAAATTTTTGCAGTTCTGATGCTCGAAACGAATAACTGGCACGGCCTAGGGGAAAAGTACACATACCGTTGTAATCGGGCCAGTTTGTACTTTCAGACGCAATAGAAATTTTGCGGATTGGTCAATCCGTTCGCGAGATATGGCAGTTTGTAAGTAAGAAACGCTTGAGAAACTCAAAGTTTTCGCAGTTCTGATGCTCGAAAGGAATAACCAGCACGGCCTAGGGGAAAAGTACGCAAACCGTCGTAATCGGGCGAGTTTCTTCTTTCAGATGCAACAGAAATTTTGCGGATTGGTCAATCCTTTCGCGAGATGTGGCAGTTTGTAAGTAAGAAACGCTTGAGAAACTAAAAATTTTCGCAGTTCTGATGCTTGAAACGAATAACTAGAACGGCCTACAGGAAAAGTACGCAAACCGTCGTAATCGGGCGAGTTTCTACTTTCAGATGCAACAGAAATTTTGCGGATTGGTCAATCCGTTCGCGAGATGTGGCAGTTTGTAAGTAAGAAACGCTTGAGAAACTAAAAATTTTCGCAGTTCTGATGCTCGAACCGAATAACTGGAACGGCCTAGGGGAAAAGTACGCATACAGTTGTAATCGGGCGTGTTTCAACTTTCAGATGCAACAGAAATTTTGCGGATTGGTCAATCCGTTCGCGAGGTATGGCAGTTTGGAAGTAAGAAACGCTTGAGAAACTCACAATTTTCGCAGTTCTGATGCTCGAAACGAATAACCAGAACGGCCTAGGGGAAAACTACGCATACCGTTGTAATCGGGCGAGTTTCTACTTTCAGATGCAACAGACACTTTGCGGATTGGTCAATACGTTCGCGAGATATGGCAGTTTGGAGGTAAGAAACGCTTGAGAAACTCAAAATTTTCGCAGTTCTGATGCTCGAACCGAATAACTAGAACGGCCTAGGGGAAAAGTACGCATACAGTTGTAATCGGGCGAGTTTCTACTTTCAGATGCATCAGAAATTTTGCGGATTGGTCAATCCGTTCGCGAGATATGGCAGTTTGGAGGTAACAAACGTTTGAGAAACTCAAAATTTTCGCAGTTCTGATGCTCGAAACGGATAACTAGAACGGCCTAGGGGAAAAGTACGCATACCGTTGTAATCGGGCGAGCTTCTACTTTCAGATGCAACAGAAATTTTGCGGATTGGTTAATCCTTTAGCGAGATATGGCAGTTTGGATGTTAGAAACGCTTGAGAAACTCAAAATTTTCGCAGTTCTGATGCTCGAAACGAATAACCAGAACGGCCTAGGGGAAAAGTACGCATAGCGTCGTAATCGTGCGAGTTTCTACTTTCAGATGCAACAGAAATTTTGCGGATTGATCAATCCGTTCGCGAGAAATGGCAGTTTGGAGGTAAGAAACGGTTGAGAAACTCAAAATTTTCGCAGTTCTGATGCTCGAAACGAATAACTAGAACGGCCTAGGGGAAAAGTACTCATACCGTTGTGATCGGGCGAGTTTCAACTTTCAGATGCAACAGAAATTTTGCGGATTGGTCAATCCGTTCGCGAGATATGGCAGTTTGGAGGTAAGAAACGCTTGAGAAACTAAAAATTTTCGCAGTTCTGTTGCTCGAAACGAATAACTAGAACGGCCTACAGGAAAAGTACGCATACCGTTGTAATCGGGCGGGTTTCTGCTTTCAGATGCAACAGAAATTTTGCGGATTGATCAATCCGTTCGCGAGAAATGGCAGTTTGGAGGTAAGAAACGGTTGAGAAACTCAAAATTTTCGCAGTTCTGATGCTCGAAACGAATAACCAGAACGGCCTAGGGGAAAAGTACGCAAACCGTCGTGATCGGGCGAGTTTCTACTTTCAGATGCAACAGAAATTTTGCGGATTGGTCAATCCGTTCGCGAGATATGGTAGTTTGTAAGTAAGAAACGCTTGAGAAACTTAAAATTTTCGCAGTTCTGGTGCTCGACAAGCATAACAAGAACGGCCTAGGGGAAAAGTACGCATACCGTTGTGATCGGGCGAGTTTCTACTTTCAGATGCAACAGAAATTTTGCGGATTAGTCAATCCGTTCGCGAGATATGGCAGTTTGGAGGTAAGAAACGCTTGAGAAACTCAAAATTTTCGCTGTTCTGATGCTCGAACCGAATAACTAGAACGGCCTAGGGGAAAAGTACGCACACCGTTGTAATCGGGCGAGTTTCTACTTTCAGATGCAACAGAAATTTTGCGGATTGGTCAATCCGTTCGCGAGATATGGCAGTTTGGAGGTAAGAAACGGTTGAGAAACTCAAAATTTTCACGGTTCTGATGCTCGAAACGAATAACTAGAACGGCCTAGGGGAAAAGTACTCATACCGTTGTAATCGGGCGTGTTTCAACTTTCAGATGCAACAGAAATTTTGCGGATTGGTCAATCCGTTCGCGAGATATGGCAGTTTGGATGTAAGAAACGGTTGAGAAACTCAAAATTTTCACAGCTCTGATGCTCGAAACGAATAACTAGAACGGCCTCGGGGAAAAGCACGCATACAGTTGTAATCGGGCGAGTTTCTACTTTCAGATGCAACATAAATTATGCGGATTGGTCAATCCGTTCGCGAGATATGGCAGTTTGGAGGTAAGAAACGCTTGAGAAACTAAAAATTTTCGCAGTTCTGTTGCTCGAAACGAATAACTAGAACGGCCTACAGGAAAAGTACGCATACCGTTGTAATCGGGCGGGTTTCTGCTTTCAGATGCAACAGAAATTTTGCGGATTGGTCAATCCGTTCGCGAGATATGGCAGTTTGTAAGTAAGAAACGCTTTAGAAACTAAAAATTTTCGCAGTTCTGATGCTCGAAACGAATAACCAGAACGGCCTAGGGGAAAAGTACGCATACCGTTGTAATCGGGCGAGTTTCTACTTTCAGATGCAACAGAAATTTTGCGGATTGGTTAATCCTTTCGCGAGATATGGCAGTTTGGATGTTAGAAACACTTGAGAAACTCAAAATTTTCGCAGTTCTGGTGCTCGACAAGCATAACAAGAACGGCCTAGGGGAAAAGTACGCATACAGTTGTAATCGGGCGAGTTTCTACTTTCAGATGCAACATAAATTTTGCGGATTGGTCAATCCGTTCGCGAGATATGGCAGTTTGGAGGTAAGAAACGCTTTTAGAAACTAAAAATTTTCGCAGTTCTGATGCTCGAAACGAATAACTAGAACGGCCCACAGGAAAAGTACGCATACCGTTGTAATCGGGCGGGTTTCTGCTTTCAGATGCAACAGAAATTTTGCGGATTGGTCAATCCGTTCGCGAGATATGGCAGTTTGGAGGTAAGAAACGGTTGAGAAACTCAAAATGTTCACAGTTCTGATGCTCGAAACGAATAACTAGAACGGCCTAGGGGAAGAGTACACATACCGTTGTAATCGGGCGAGTTTCTACTTTCAGATGCAACAGAAATTTTGCGGATTGGTCAATCCTTTCGCGAGATATGGCAGTTTGGAGGTAAGAAACGCTTGAGCAACTCAAAATTTTCGCAGTTCTGATGCTCGAAACGAATAACCAGAACGGCCTAGGGGAAAAGTACGCATACCGTTGTGATCGGGCGAGTTTCTACTTTCAGATGCAACAGAAATTTTGCGGATTGGTCAATCCGTTCGCGAGATATAGGAGCTTGGAGGTAAGAAACACATGAGAAAATCAAAATTTTCGCAGTTCTGATGCTCGGCAAGCATAACTAGAACGGCCTATGGGAAAAGTACGCATACCGTTGTAATCGGGCGAGTTTCTACATTCAGATGCATCAGAAATTTTGCGGATTGGTCAATCCGTTCGCGAGATATGGCAGTTTGGAGGTAAGAAACGGTTGAGAAACTCAAAATTTTCGCAGTTCTGATGCTCGAAATGAATAACTGGCACCGCCTAGGGGAAAAGTACACATACCGTTTTAATCGGGCGAGTTTCTACTTTCAGATGCAACAGAAATTTTGCAGATTGGTCAATCCGTTCGCGAGATATGGCAGATTGGAGGTAAGAAACGCTTGAGAAACTCAAAATTTTCGCAGTTCTGATGCTCGAAACGAATAACCAGAACGGCCTAGGGGAAAAGTACGCATAGCGTCGTAATCGGGCGAGTTTCTACTTTTAGATGCAACAGAAATTTTGCGGATTGATCAATCCGTTCGCGAGATGTGGCAGTTTGGAGGTAAGAAACGGTTGTGAAACTCAAAATTTTCGCAGTTCTGATGCTCGAAACGAATAACTAGAATGGCCTAGGGGAAAAGTACGCATACCGTTGTAATCGGGCGAGTTTCTACTTTCAGATGCAACAGAAATTTTGCGGATTGGCCAATCCGTTCGCGAGATATGGCAGTTTGTAAGTAAGAAACGCTTGAGAAACTCAAAGTTTTCGCAGTTCTGATGCTCGAAACGAATAACCAGCACGGCCTAGGGGAAAAGTACGCAAACCGTCGTAATCGGGCGAGTTTCTACTTTCAGATGCAACAGAAATTTTGCGGATTGGTCAATCCTTTCGCGAGATGTGGCAGTTTGTAAGTAAGAAACGCTTGAGAAACTAAAAATTTTCGCAGTTCTGATGCTCGAACCGAATAACTAGAACGGCCTAGGGGAAAAGTACGCATACAGTTGTAATCGGGCGTGTTTCAACTTTCAGATGCAACAGAAATTTTGCGGATTTGTCAATCCGTTCGCGAGATATGGTAGTTTGTAAGTAAGAAACGCTTGAGAAACTCAAAATTTTCGCAGTTCTGATGCTCGAATCGAATAACTAGAACGGCCTAAGGGAAAAGTACACGTACCGTTGTAATCGGGCGAGTTTCTACTTTCAGATGCAACAGAAATTTTGCGGATTGGTTAATCCTTTCGCGAGATATGGCAGTTTGGATGTTAGAAACGCTTGAGAAACTCAAAATTTTCGCAGTTCTGATGCTCGAACCGAATAACTAGAACGGCCTAGGGGAAAAGTACGCATACAGTTGTAATCGGGCGAGTTTCTACTTTCAGATGCATCAGAAATTTTGCGGATTGGTTAATCCTTTCGCGAGATATGGCAGTTTGGATGTTAGAAACGCTTGAGAAACTCAAAATTTTCGCAGTTCTGATGCTCGAAACGAATAACCAGAACGGCCTAGGGGAAAAGTACGCATAGCGTCGTAATCGTGCGAGTTTCTACTTTCAGATGCAACAGAAATTTTGCGGATTGATCAATCCGTTCGCGAGAAATGGCAGTTTGGAGGTAAGAAACGGTTGAGAAACTCAAAATTTTCGCAGTTCTGATGCTCGAAACGAATAATTGGCACGGCCTAGGGGAAAAGTACACATACCGTTGTAATCGGGCGAGTTTCTACTTTCAGATGCAACAGAAATTTTGCGGATTGGTCAATCCGTTCGCGAGATATGGCAGTTTGGAGGTAAGAAACGGTTGAGAAACTCAAAATGTTCACAGTTCTGATGCTCGTAACGAATAACTAGAACGGCCTAGGGGAAAAGCACGCATACAGTTGTAATCGGGCGAGTTTCTACTTTCAGATGCAACATAAATTTTGCGGATTGGTCAATCCGTTCGCGAGATATGGCAGTTTGGAGGTAAGAAACGCTTGAGAAACTAAAAATTTTCGCAGTTCTGTTGCTCGAAACGAATAACTAGAACGGCCTACAGGAAAAGTACGCATACCGTTGTAATCGGGCGGGTTTCTGCTTTCAGATGCAACAGAAATTTTGCGGATTGATCAATCCGTTCGCGAGAAATGGCAGTTTGGAGGTAAGAAACGGTTGAGAAACTCAAAATTTTCGCAGTTCTGATGCTCGAAACGAATAACCAGAACGGCCTAGGGGAAAAGTACGCAAACCGTCGTGATCGGGCGAGTTTCTACTTTCAGATGCAACAGAAATTTTGCGGATTGGTCAATCCGTTCGCGAGATATGGTAGTTTGTAAGTAAGAAACGCTTGAGAAACTTAAAATTTTCGCAGTTCTGGTGCTCGACAAGCATAACAAGAACGGCCTAGGGGAAAAGTACGCATACCGTTGTGATCGGGCGAGTTTCTACTTTCAGATGCAACAGAAATTTTGCGGATTAGTCAATCCGTTCGCGAGATATGGCAGTTTGGAGGTAAGAAACGCTTGAGAAACTCAAAATTTTCGCTGTTCTGATGCTCGAACCGAATAACTAGAACGGCCTAGGGGAAAAGTACGCACACCGTTGTAATCGGGCGAGTTTCTACTTTCAGATGCAACAGAAATTTTGCGGATTGGTCAATCCGTTCGCGAGATATGGCAGTTTGGAGGTAAGAAGCGGTTGAGAAACTCAAAATTTTCACGGTTCTGATGCTCGAAACGAATAACTAGAACGGCCTAGGGGAAAAGTACTCATACCGTTGTAATCGGGCGTGTTTCAACTTTCAGATGCAACAGAAATTTTGCGGATTGGTCAATCCGTTCGCGAGATATGGCAGTTTGGATGTAAGAAACGGTTGAGAAACTCAAAATTTTCACAGCTCTGATGCTCGAAACGAATAACTAGAACGGCCTCGGGGAAAAGCACGCATACCGTTGTAATCGGGCGGGTTTCTGCTTTCAGATGCAACAGAAATTTTGCGGATTGGTCAATCCGTTCGCGAGATATGGCAGTTTGTAAGTAAGAAACGCTTTAGAAACTAAAAATTTTCGCAGTTCTGATGCTCGAAACGAATAACCAGAACGGCCTAGGGGAAAAGTACGCATACCGTTGTAATCGGGCGAGTTTCTACTTTCAGATGCAACAGAAATTTTGCGGATTGGTTAATCCTTTCGCGAGATATGGCAGTTTGGATGTTAGAAACACTTGAGAAACTCAAAATTTTCGCAGTTCTGGTGCTCGACAAGCATAACAAGAACGGCCTAGGGGAAAAGTACGCATACAGTTGTAATCGGGCGAGTTTCTACTTTCAGATGCAACATAAATTTTGCGGATTGGTCAATCCGTTCGCGAGATATGGCAGTTTGGAGGTAAGAAACGCTTTTAGAAACTAAAAATTTTCGCAGTTCTGATGCTCGAAACGAATAACTAGAACGGCCCACAGGAAAAGTACGCATACCGTTGTAATCGGGCGGGTTTCTGCTTTCAGATGCAACAGAAATTTTGCGGATTGGTCAATCCGTTCGCGAGATATGGCAGTTTGGAGGTAAGAAACGGTTGAGAAACTCAAAATGTTCACAGTTCTGATGCTCGAAACGAATAACTAGAACGGCCTAGGGGAAGAGTACACATACCGTTGTAATCGGGCGAGTTTCTACTTTCAGATGCAACAGAAATTTTGCGGATTGGTCAATCCTTTCGCGAGATATGGCAGTTTGGAGGTAAGAAACGCTTGAGCAACTCAAAATTTTCGCAGTTCTGATGCTCGAAACGAATAACCAGAACGGCCTAGGGGAAAAGTACGCATACCGTTGTGATCGGGCGAGTTTCTACTTTCAGATGCAACAGAAATTTTGCGGATTGGTCAATCCGTTCGCGAGATATAGGAGCTTGGAGGTAAGAAACACATGAGAAAATCAAAATTTTCGCAGTTCTGATGCTCGGCAAGCATAACTAGAACGGCCTATGGGAAAAGTACGCATACCGTTGTAATCGGGCGAGTTTCTACATTCAGATGCATCAGAAATTTTGCGGATTGGTCAATCCGTTCGCGAGATATGGCAGATTGGAGGTAAGAAACGCTTGAGAAACTCAAAATTTTCGCAGTTCTGATGCTCGAAACGAATAACCAGAACGGCCTAGGGGAAAAGTACGCATAGCGTCGTAATCGGGCGAGTTTCTACTTTTAGATGCAACAGAAATTTTGCGGATTGATCAATCCGTTCGCGAGATGTGGCAGTTTGGAGGTAAGAAGCGGTTGTGAAACTCAAAATTTTCGCAGTTCTGATGCTCGAAACGAATAACTAGAATGGCCTAGGGGAAAAGTACGCATACCGTTGTAATCGGGCGAGTTTCTACTTTCAGATGCAACAGAAATTTTGCGGATTGGCCAATCCGTTCGCGAGATATGGCAGTTTGTAAGTAAGAAACGCTTGAGAAACTCAAAGTTTTCGCAGTTCTGATGCTCGAAACGAATAACCAGCACGGCCTAGGGGAAAAGTACGCAAACCGTCGTAATCGGGCGAGTTTCTACTTTCAGATGCAACAGAAATTTTGCGGATTGGTCAATCCTTTCGCGAGATGTGGCAGTTTGTAAGTAAGAAACGCTTGAGAAACTAAAAATTTTCGCAGTTCTGATGCTCGAACCGAATAACTAGAACGGCCTAGGGGAAAAGTACGCATACAGTTGTAATCGGGCGTGTTTCAACTTTCAGATGCAACAGAAATTTTGCGGATTGGTCAATCCGTTCGCGAGGTATGGCAGTTTGGAAGTAAGAAACGCTTGAGAAACTCAAAATTTTCGCAGTTCTGATGCTCGAAACGAATAACCAGAACGGCCTAGGGGAAAACTACGCATACCGTTGTAATCGGGCGAGTTTCTACTTTCAGATGCAACAGACACTTTGCGGATTGGTCAATCCGTTCGCGAGATATGGCAGTTTGGAGGTAAGAAACGCTTGAGAAACTCAAAATTTTCGAAGTTCTGATGCTCGAAACGAATAACTGGCACGGCCTAGGGGAAAAGTACACATACCGTTGTAATCGGGCGAGTTTCTAGTTCCAGATGCAACAGAAATTTTGCGGATTTGTCAATCCGTTCGCGAGATATGGTAGTTTGTAAGTAAGAAACGCTTGAGAAACTCAAAATTTTCGCAGTTCTGATGCTCGAATCGAATAACTAGAACGGCCTAAGGGAAAAGTACACGTACCGTTGTAATCGGGCGAGTTTCTACTTTAAGATGCAACAGAAATTTTGCGGATTGGTTAATCCTTTCGCGAGATATGGCAGTTTGGATGTTAGAAACGCTTGAGAAACTCAAAATTTTCGCAGTTCTGATGCTCGAACCGAATAACTAGAACGGCCTAGGGGAAAAGTACGCATACAGTTGTAATCGGGCGAGTTTCTACTTTCAGATGCATCAGAAATTTTGCGGATTGGTTAATCCTTTCGCGAGATATGGCAGTTTGGATGTTAGAAACGCTTGAGAAACTCAAAATTTTCGCAGTTCTGATGCTCGAAACGAATAACCAGAACGGCCTAGGGGAAAAGTACGCATAGCGTCGTAATCGTGCGAGTTTCTACTTTCAGATGCAACAGAAATTTTGCGGATTGATCAATCCGTTCGCGAGAAATGGCAGTTTGGAGGTAAGAAACGGTTGAGAAACTCAAAATTTTCGCAGTTCTGATGCTCGAAACGAATAATTGGCACGGCCTAGGGGAAAAGTACACATACCGTTGTAATCGGGCGAGTTTCTACTTTCAGATGCAACAGAAATTTTGCGGATTGGTCAATCCGTTCGCGAGATATGGCAGTTTGGAGGTAAGAAACGGTTGAGAAACTCAAAATGTTCACAGTTCTGATGCTCGAAACGAATAACTAGAACGGCCTAGGGGAAAAGTACTCATACCGTTGTGATCGGGCGAGTTTCTACTTTCAGATGCAACAGAAATTTTGCGGATTAGTCAATCCGTTCGCGAGATATGGCAGTTTGGAGGTAAGAAACGCTTGAGAAACTCAAAATTTTCGCAGTTCTGATGCTCGAAACGAATAACCAGAACGGCCTAGGGGAAAAGTACGCATAGCGTCGTAATCGTGCGAGTTTCTACTTTCAGATGCAACAGAAATTTTGCGGATTGATCAATCCGTTCGCGAGAAATGGCAGTTTGGAGGTAAGAAACGCTTGAGAAACTCAAAGTTTTCGCAGTTCTGATGCTCGAAACGAATAACCAGCACGGCCTAGGGGAAAAGTACGCAAACCGTCGTAATCGGGCGAGTTTCTTCTTTCAGATGCAACAGAAATTTTGCGGATTGGTCAATCCTTTCGCGAGATGTGGCAGTTTGTAAGTAAGAAACGCTTGAGAAACTAAAAATTTTCGCAGTTCTGATGCTTGAAACGAATAACTAGAACGGCCTACAGGAAAAGTACGCAAACCGTCGTAATCGGGCGAGTTTCTACTTTCAGATGCAACAGAAATTTTGCGGATTGGTCAATCCGTTCGCGAGATGTGGCAGTTTGTAAGTAAGAAACGCTTGAGAAACTAAAAATTTTCGCAGTTCTGATGCTCGAACCGAATAACTGGAACGGCCTAGGGGAAAAGTACGCATACAGTTGTAATCGGGCGTGTTTCAACTTTCAGATGCAACAGAAATTTTGCGGATTGGTCAATCCGTTCGCGAGGTATGGCAGTTTGGAAGTAAGAAACGCTTGAGAAACTCACAATTTTCGCAGTTCTGATGCTCGAAACGAATAACCAGAACGGCCTAGGGGAAAACTACGCATACCGTTGTAATCGGGCGAGTTTCTACTTTCAGATGCAACAGACACTTTGC
Source organism: Ptiloglossa arizonensis (assembly GCF_051014685.1). Classification (NCBI taxonomy): domain Eukaryota; kingdom Metazoa; phylum Arthropoda; class Insecta; order Hymenoptera; family Colletidae; genus Ptiloglossa; species Ptiloglossa arizonensis. The sequence goes on from NW_027478544.1 coordinate 530,859, forward strand.
GGATTGGTCAATACGTTCGCGAGATATGGCAGTTTGGAAGTAAGAAACGCTTGAGAAACTCAAAATTTTCGCAGTTCTGATGCTCGAACCGAATAACTAGAACGGCCTAGGGGAAAAGTACGCATACAGTTGTAATCGGGCGAGTTTCTACTTTCAGATGCATCAGAAATTTTGCGGATTGGTCAATCCGTTCGCGAGATATGGCAGTTTGGAGGTAACAAACGTTTGAGAAACTCAAAATTTTCGCAGTTCTGATGCTCGAAACGGATAACTAGAACGGCCTAGGGGAAAAGTACGCATACCGTTGTAATCGGGCGAGCTTCTACTTTCAGATGCAACAGAAATTTTGCGGATTGGTTAATCCTTTAGCGAGATATGGCAGTTTGGATGTTAGAAACGCTTGAGAAACTCAAAATTTTCGCAGTTCTGATGCTCGAAACGAATAACCAGAACGGCCTAGGGGAAAAGTACGCATAGCGTCGTAATCGTGCGAGTTTCTACTTTCAGATGCAACAGAAATTTTGCGGATTGATCAATCCGTTCGCGAGAAATGGCAGTTTGGAGGTAAGAAACGGTTGAGAAACTCAAAATTTTCGCAGTTCTGATGCTCGAAACGAATAACTAGAACGGCTTAGGGGAAAAGTACTCATACCGTTGTGATCGGGCGAGTTTCTACTTTCAGATGCAACAGAAATTTTGCGGATTAGTCAATCCGTTCGCGAGATATGGCAGTTTGGAGGTAAGAAACGGTTGAGAAACTCAAAATGTTCACAGTTCTGATGCTCGAAACGAATAACTAGAACGGCCTAGGGGAAAAGTACTCATACCGTTGTGATCGGGCGAGTTTCTACTTTCAGATGCAACAGAAATTTTGCGGATTAGTCAATCCGTTCGCGAGATATGGCAGTTTGGAGGTAAGAAACGGTTGAGAAACTCAAAATGTTCACAGTTCTGATGCTCGTAACGAATAACTAGAACGGCCTAGGGGAAAAGCACGCATACAGTTGTAATCGGGCGAGTTTCTACTTTCAGATGCAACATAAATTTTGCGGATTGGTCAATCCGTTCGCGAGATATGGCAGTTTGGAGGTAAGAAACGCTTGAGAAACTAAAAATTTTCGCAGTTCTGTTGCTCGAAACGAATAACTAGAACGGCCTACAGGAAAAGTACGCATACCGTTGTAATCGGGCGGGTTTCTGCTTTCAGATGCAACAGAAATTTTGCGGATTGATCAATCCGTTCGCGAGAAATGGCAGTTTGGAGGTAAGAAACGGTTGAGAAACTCAAAATTTTCGCAGTTCTGATGCTCGAAACGAATAACCAGAACGGCCTAGGGGAAAAGTACGCAAACCGTCGTGATCGGGCGAGTTTCTACTTTCAGATGCAACAGAAATTTTGCGGATTGGTCAATCCGTTCGCGAGATATGGTAGTTTGTAAGTAAGAAACGCTTGAGAAACTTAAAATTTTCGCAGTTCTGGTGCTCGACAAGCATAACAAGAACGGCCTAGGGGAAAAGTACGCATACCGTTGTGATCGGGCGAGTTTCTACTTTCAGATGCAACAGAAATTTTGCGGATTAGTCAATCCGTTCGCGAGATATGGCAGTTTGGAGGTAAGAAACGCTTGAGAAACTCAAAATTTTCGCTGTTCTGATGCTCGAACCGAATAACTAGAACGGCCTAGGGGAAAAGTACGCACACCGTTGTAATCGGGCGAGTTTCTACTTTCAGATGCAACAGAAATTTTGCGGATTGGTCAATCCGTTCGCGAGATATGGCAGTTTGGAGGTAAGAAACGGTTGAGAAACTCAAAATTTTCACGGTTCTGATGCTCGAAACGAATAACTAGAACGGCCTAGGGGAAAAGTACTCATACCGTTGTAATCGGGCGAGTTTCAACTTTCAGATGCAACAGAAATTTTGCGGATTGGTCAATCCGTTCGCGAGATATGGCAGTTTGGATGTAAGAAACGGTTGAGAAACTCAAAATTTTCACAGCTCTGATGCTCGAAACGAATAACTAGAACGGCCTCGGGGAAAAGCACGCATACAGTTGTAATCGGGCGAGTTTCTACTTTCAGATGCAACATAAATTATGCGGATTGGTCAATCCGTTCGCGAGATATGGCAGTTTGGAGGTAAGAAACGCTTGAGAAACTAAAAATTTTCGCAGTTCTGTTGCTCGAAACGAATAACTAGAACGGCCTACAGGAAAAGTACGCATACCGTTGTAATCGGGCGGGTTTCTGCTTTCAGATGCAACAGAAATTTTGCGGATTGGTCAATCCGTTCGCGAGATATGGCAGTTTGTAAGTAAGAAACGCTTTAGAAACTAAAAAATTTCGCAGTTCTGATGCTCGAAACGAATAACCAGAACGGCCTAGGGGAAAAGTACGCATACCGTTGTAATCGGGCGAGTTTCTACTTTCAGATGCAACAGAAATTTTGCGGATTGGTTAATCCTTTCGCGAGATATGGCAGTTTGGATGTTAGAAACACTTGAGAAACTCAAAATTTTCGCAGTTCTGGTGCTCGACAAGCATAACAAGAACGGCCTAGGGGAAAAGTACGCATACAGTTGTAATCGGGCGAGTTTCTACTTTCAGATGCAACATAAATTTTGCGGATTGGTCAATCCGTTCGCGAGATATGGCAGTTTGGAGGTAAGAAACGCTTTTAGAAACTAAAAATTTTCGCAGTTCTGATGCTCGAAACGAATAACTAGAACGGCCCACAGGAAAAGTACGCATACCGTTGTAATCGGGCGGGTTTCTGCTTTCAGATGCAACAGAAATTTTGCGGATTGGTCAATCCGTTCGCGAGATATGGCAGTTTGGAGGTAAGAAACGGTTGAGAAACTCAAAATGTTCACAGTTCTGATGCTCGAAACGAATAACTAGAACGGCCTAGGGGAAGAGTACACATACCGTTGTAATCGGGCGAGTTTCTACTTTCAGATGCAACAGAAGTTTTGCGGATTGGTCAATCCTTTCGCGAGATATGGCAGTTTGGAGGTAAGAAACGCTTGAGCAACTCAAAATTTTCGCAGTTCTGATGCTCGAAACGAATAACCAGAACGGCCTAGGGGAAAAGTACGCATACCGTTGTGATCGGGCGAGTTTCTACTTTCAGATGCAACAGAAATTTTGCGGATTGGTCAATCCGTTCGCGAGATATAGGAGCTTGGAGGTAAGAAACACATGAGAAAATCAAAATTTTCGCAGTTCTGATGCTCGGCAAGCATAACTAGAACGGCCTATGGGAAAAGTACGCATACCGTTGTAATCGGGCGAGTTTCTACATTCAGATGCATCAGAAATTTTGCGGATTGGTCAATCCGTTCGCGAGATATGGCAGTTTGGAGGTAAGAAACGGTTGAGAAACTCAAAATTTTCGCAGTTCTGATGCTCGAAATGAATAACTGGCACCGCCTAGGGGAAAAGTACACATACCGTTTTAATCGGGCGAGTTTCTACTTTCAGATGCAACAGAAATTTTGCAGATTGGTCAATCCGTTCGCGAGATATGGCAGATTGGAGGTAAGAAACGCTTGAGAAACTCAAAATTTTCGCAGTTCTGATGCTCGAAACGAATAACCAGAACGGCCTAGGGGAAAAGTACGCATAGCGTCGTAATCGGGCGAGTTTCTACTTTTAGATGCAACAGAAATTTTGCGGATTGATCAATCCGTTCGCGAGATGTGGCAGTTTGGAGGTAAGAAACGGTTGTGAAACTCAAAATTTTCGCAGTTCTGATGCTCGAAACGAATAACTAGAATGGCCTAGGGGAAAAGTACGCATACCGTTGTAATCGGGCGAGTTTCTACTTTCAGATGCAACAGAAATTTTGCGGATTGGCCAATCCGTTCGCGAGATATGGCAGTTTGTAAGTAAGAAACGCTTGAGAAACTCAAAGTTTTCGCAGTTCTGATGCTCGAAACGAATAACCAGCACGGCCTAGGGGAAAAGTACGCAAACCGTCGTAATCGGGCGAGTTTCTACTTTCAGATGCAACAGAAATTTTGCGGATTGGTCAATCCTTTCGCGAGATGTGGCAGTTTGTAAGTAAGAAACGCTTGAGAAACTAAAAATTTTCGCAGTTCTGATGCTCGAACCGAATAACTAGAACGGCCTAGGGGAAAAGTACGCATACAGTTGTAATCGGGCGTGTTTCAGCTTTCAGATGCAACAGAAATTTTGCGGATTGGTCAATCCGTTCGCGAGGTATGGCAGTTTGGAAGTAAGAAACGCTTGAGAAACTCAAAATTTTCGCAGTTCTGATGCTCGAAACGAATAACCAGAACGGCCTAGGGGAAAACTACGCATACCGTTGTAATCGGGCGAGTTTCTACTTTCAGATGCAACAGACTCTTTGCGGATTGGTCAATCCGTTCGCGAGATATGGCAGTTTAGAGGTAAGAAACGCTTGAGAAACTCAAAATTTTCGAAGTTCTGATGCTCGAAACGAATAACTGGCACGGCCTAGGGGAAAAGTACACATACCGTTGTAATCGGGCGAGTTTCTACTTCCAGATGCAACAGAAATTTTGCGGATTTGTCAATCCGTTCGCGAGATATGGTAGTTTGTAAGTAAGAAACGCTTGAGAAACTCAAAATTTTCGCAGTTCTGATGCTCGAATCGAATAACTAGAACGGCCTAAGGGAAAAGTACACGTACCGTTGTAATCGGGCGAGTTTCTACTTTCAGATGCAACAGAAATTTTGCGGATTGGTTAATCCTTTCGCGAGATATGGCAGTTTGGATGTTAGAAACGCTTGAGAAACTCAAAATTTTCGCAGTTCTGATGCTCGAACCGAATAACTAGAACGGCCTAGGGGAAAAGTACGCATACAGTTGTAATCGGGCGAGTTTCTACTTTCAGATGCATCAGAAATTTTGCGGATTGGTTAATCCTTTCGCGAGATATGGCAGTTTGGATGTTAGAAACGCTTGAGAAACTCAAAATTTTCGCAGTTCTGATGCTCGAAACGAATAACCAGAACGGCCTAGGGGAAAAGTACGCATAGCGTCGTAATCGTGCGAGTTTCTACTTTCAGATGCAACAGAAATTTTGCGGATTGATCAATCCGTTCGCGAGAAATGGCAGTTTGGAGGTAAGAAACGGTTGAGAAACTCAAAATTTTCGCAGTTCTGATGCTCGAAACGAATAATTGGCACGGCCTAGGGGAAAAGTACACATACCGTTGTAATCGGGCGAGTTTCTACTTTCAGATGCAACAGAAATTTTGCGGATTGGTCAATCCGTTCGCGAGATATGGCAGTTTGGAGGTAAGAAACGGTTGAGAAACTCAAAATGTTCACAGTTCTGATGCTCGAAACGAATAACTAGAACGGCCTAGGGGAAAAGTACTCATACCGTTGTGATCGGGCGAGTTTCTACTTTCAGATGCAACAGAAATTTTGCGGATTAGTCAATCCGTTCGCGAGATATGGCAGTTTGGAGGTAAGAAACGCTTGAGAAACTCAAAATTTTCGCAGTTCTGTTGCTCGAAACGAATAACTAGAACGGCCTACAGGAAAAGTACGCATACCGTTGTAATCGGGCGGGTTTCTGCTTTCAGATGCAACAGAAATTTTGCGGATTGATCAATCCGTTCGCGAGAAATGGCAGTTTGGAGGTAAGAAACGGTTGAGAAACTCAAAATTTTCGCAGTTCTGATGCTCGAAACGAATAACCAGAACGGCCTAGGGAAAAAGTACGCAAACCGTCGTGATCGGGCGAGTTTCTACTTTCAGATGCAACAGAAATTTTGCGGATTGGTCAATCCGTTCGCGAGATATGGTAGTTTGTAAGTAAGAAACGCTTGAGAAACTTAAAATTTTCGCAGTTCTGGTGCTCGACAAGCATAACAAGAACGGCCTAGGGGAAAAGTACGCATACCGTTGTGATCGGGCGAGTTTCTACTTTCAGATGCAACAGAAATTTTGCGGATTAGTCAATCCGTTCGCGAGATATGGCAGTTTGGAGGTAAGAAACGCTTGAGAAACTCAAAATTTTCGCTGTTCTGATGCTCGAACCGAATAACTAGAACGGCCTAGGGGAAAAGTACGCACACCGTTGTAATCGGGCGAGTTTCTACTTTCAGATGCAACAGAAATTTTGCGGATTGGTCAATCCGTTCGCGAGATATGGCAGTTTGGAGGTAAGAAACGGTTGAGAAACTCAAAATTTTCACGGTTCTGATGCTCGAAACGAATAACTAGAACGGCCTAGGGGAAAAGTACTCATACCGTTGTAATCGGGCGTGTTTCAACTTTCAGATGCAACAGAAATTTTGCGGATTGGTCAATCCGTTCGCGAGATATGGCAGTTTGTAAGTAAGAAACGCTTTAGAAACTAAAAATTTTCGCAGTTCTGATGCTCGAAACGAATAACCAGAACGGCCTAGGGGAAAAGTACGCATACCGTTGTAATCGGGCGAGTTTCTACTTTCAGATGCAACAGAAATTTTGCGGATTGGTTAATCCTTTCGCGAGATATGGCAGTTTGGATGTTAGAAACACTTGAGAAACTCAAAATTTTCGCAGTTCTGGTGCTCGACAAGCATAACAAGAACGGCCTAGGGGAAAAGTACGCATACAGTTGTAATCGGGCGAGTTTCTACTTTCAGATGCAACATAAATTTTGCGGATTGGTCAATCCGTTCGCGAGATATGGCAGTTTGGAGGTAAGAAACGCTTTTAGAAACTAAAAATTTTCGCAGTTCTGATGCTCGAAACGAATAACTAGAACGGCCCACAGGAAAAGTACGCATACCGTTGTAATCGGGCGGGTTTCTGCTTTCAGATGCAACAGAAATTTTGCGGATTGGTCAATCCGTTCGCGAGATATGGCAGTTTGGATGTAAGAAACGGTTGAGAAACTCAAAATGTTCACAGTTCTGATGCTCGAAACGAATAACTAGAACGGCCTAGGGGAAGAGTACACATACCGTTGTAATCGGGCGAGTTTCTACTTTCAGATGCAACAGAAATTTTGCGGATTGGTCAATCCTTTCGCGAGATATGGCAGTTTGGAGGTAAGAAACGCTTGAGCAACTCAAAATTTTCGCAGTTCTGATGCTCGAAACGAATAACCAGAACGGCCTAGGGGAAAAGTACGCATACCGTTGTGATCGGGCGAGTTTCTACTTTCAGATGCAACAGAAATTTTGCGGATTGGTCAATCCGTTCGCGAGATATAGGAGCTTGGAGGTAAGAAACACATGAGAAAATCAAAATTTTCGCAGTTCTGATGCTCGGCAAGCATAACTAGAACGGCCTATGGGAAAAGTACGCATACCGTTGTAATCGGGCGAGTTTCTACATTCAGATGCATCAGAAATTTTGCGGATTGGTCAATCCGTTCGCGAGATATGGCAGTTTGGAGGTAAGAAACGGTTGAGAAACTCAAAATTGTCGCAGTTCTGATGCTCGAAATGAATAACTGGCACCGCCTAGGGGAAAAGTACACATACCGTTTTAATCGGGCGAGTTTCTACTTTCAGATGCAACAGAAATTTTGCAGATTGGTCAATCCGTTCGCGAGATATGGCAGATTGGAGGTAAGAAACGCTTGAGAAACTCAAAATTTTCGCAGTTCTGATGCTCGAAACGAATAACCAGAACGGCCTAGGGGAAAAGTACGCATAGCGTCGTAATCGGGCGAGTTTCTACTTTTAGATGCAACAGAAATTTTGCGGATTGATCAATCCGTTCGCGAGATGTGGCAGTTTGGAGGTAAGAAACGGTTGTGAAACTCAAAATTTTCGCAGTTCTGATGCTCGAAACGAATAACTAGAATGGCCTAGGGGAAAAGTACGCATACCGTTGTAATCGGGCGAGATTCTACTTTCAGATGCAACAGAAATTTTGCGAATTGGCCAATCCGTTCGCGAGATATGGCAGTTTGTAAGTAAGAAACGCTTGAGAAACTCAAAGTTTTCGCAGTTCTGATGCTCGAAACGAATAACCAGCACGGCCTAGGGGAAAAGTACGCAAACCGTCGTAATCGGGCGAGTTTCTACTTTCAGATGCAACAGAAATTTTGCGGATTGGTCAATCCTTTCGCGAGATGTGGCAGTTTGTAAGTAAGAAACGCTTGAGAAACTAAAAATTTTCGCAGTTCTGATGCTCGAACCGAATAACTAGAACGGCCTAGGGGAAAAGTACGCATACAGTTGTAATCGGGCGTGTTTCAACTTTCAGATGCAACAGAAATTTTGCGGATTGGTCAATCCGTTCGCGAGGTATGGCAGTTTGGAAGTAAGAAACGCTTGAGAAACTCAAAATTTTCGCAGTTCTGATGCTCGAAACGAATAACCAGAACGGCCTAGGGGAAAACTACGCATACCGTTGTAATCGGGCGAGTTTCTACTTTCAGATGCAACAGACACTTTGCGGATTGGTCAATCCGTTCGCGAGATATGGCAGTTTGGAGGTAAGAAACGCTTGAGAAACTAAAAATTTTCGAAGTTCTGATGCTCGAAACGAATAACTGGCACGGCCTAGGGGAAAAGTACACATACCGTTGTAATCGGGCGAGTTTCTACTTCCAGATGCAACAGAAATTTTGCGGATTTGTCAATCCGTTCGCGAGATATGGTAGTTTGTAAGTAAGAAACGCTTGAGAAACTCAAAATTTTCGCAGTTCTGATGCTCGAATCGAATAACTAGAACGGCCTAAGGGAAAAGTACACGTACCGTTGTAATCGGGCGAGTTTCTACTTTCAGATGCAACAGAAATTTTGCGGATTAGTCAATCCGTTCGCGAGATATGGCAGTTTGGAGGTAAGAAACGCTTGAGAAACTCAAAATTTTCGCTGTTCTGATGCTCGAACCGAATAACTAGGACGGCCTAGGGGAAAAGTACTCATACCGTTGTAATCGGGCGTGTTTCAACTTTCAGATGCAACAGAAATTTTGCGGATTGGTCAATCCGTTCGCGAGATATGGCAGTTTGTAAGTAAGAAACGCTTTAGAAACTAAAAATTTTCGCAGTTCTGATGCTCGAAACGAATAACCAGAACGGCCTAGGGGAAAAGTACGCATAGCGTCGTAATCGGGCGAGTTTCTACTTTCAGATGCAACAGAAATTTTGCGGATTGATCAATCCGTTCGCGAGAAATGGCAGTTTGGAGGTAAGAAACGGTTGAGAAACTCAAAATTTTCGCAGTTCTGATGCTCGAAACGAATAACCAGAACGGCCTAGGGGAAAAGTACGCAAACCGTCGTGATCGGGCGAGTTTCTACTTTCAGATGCAACAGAAATTTTGCGGATTGGTCAATCCGTTCGCGAGATATGGCAGTTTGGAGGTAAGAAACGGTTGAGAAACTCAAAATGTTCACAGTTCTGATGCTCGAAACGAATAACTAGAACGGCCTAGGGGAAAAGTACTCATACCGTTGTGATCGGGCGAGTTTCTACTTTCAGATGCAACAGAAATTTTGCGGATTAGTCAATCCGTTCGCGAGATATGGCAGTTTGGAGGTAAGAAACGCTTGAGAAACTCAAAATTTTCGCTGTTCTGATGCTCGAACCGAATAACTAGGACGGCCTAGGGGAAAAGTACTCATACCGTTGTAATCGGGCGTGTTTCAACTTTCAGATGCAACAGAAATTTTGCGGATTGGTCAATCCGTTCGCGAGATATGGCAGTTTGTAAGTAAGAAACGCTTTAGAAACTAAAAATTTTCGCAGTTCTGATGCTCGAAACGAATAACCAGAACGGCCTAGGGGAAAAGTACGCATAGCGTCGTAATCGGGCGAGTTTCTACTTTCAGATGCAACAGAAATTTTGCGGATTGATCAATCCGTTCGCGAGAAATGGCAGTTTGGAGGTAAGAAACGGTTGAGAAACTCAAAATTTTCGCAGTTCTGATGCTCGAAACGAATAACCAGAACGGCCTAGGGGAAAAGTACGCAAACCGTCGTGATCGGGCGAGTTTCTACTTTCAGATGCAACAGAAATTTTGCGGATTGGTCAATCCGTTCGCGAGATATGGTAGTTTGTAAGTAAGAAACGCTTGAGAAACTTAAAATTTTCGCAGTTCTGGTGCTCGACAAGCATAACAAGAACGGCCTAGGGGAAAAGTACGCAAACCGTCGTGATCGGGCGAGTTTCTACTTTCAGATGCAACAGAAATTTTGCGGATTGGTCAATCCGTTCGCGAGATATGGCAGTTTGGAGGTAAGAAACGGTTGAGAAACTCAAAATGTTCACAGTTCTGCTGCTCGAAACGAATAACTAGAACGGCCTAGGGGAAAAGTACTCATACCGTTGTGATCGGGCGAGTTTCTACTTTCAGATGCAACAGAAATTTTGCGGATTAGTCAATCCGTTCGCGAGATATGGCAGTTTGGAGGTAAGAAACGCTTGAGAAACTCAAAATTTTCGCTGTTCTGATGCTCGAACCGAATAACTAGGACGGCCTAGGGGAAAAGTACTCATACCGTTGTAATCGGGCGTGTTTCAACTTTCAGATGCAACAGAAATTTTGCGGATTGGTCAATCCGTTCGCGAGATATGGCAGTTTGTAAGTAAGAAACGCTTTAGAAACTAAAAATTTTCGCAGTTCTGATGCTCGAAACGAATAACCAGAACGGCCTAGGGGAAAAGTACGCATAGCGTCGTAATCGGGCGAGTTTCTACTTTCAGATGCAACAGAAATTTTGCGGATTGATCAATCCGTTCGCGAGAAATGGCAGTTTGGAGGTAAGAAACGGTTGAGAAACACAAAATTTTCGCAGTTCTGATGCTCGAAACGAATAACCAGAACGGCCTAGGGGAAAAGTACGCAAACCGTCGTGATCGGGCGAGTTTCTACTTTCAGATGCAACAGAAATTTTGCGGATTGGTCAATCCGTTCGCGAGATATGGTAGTTTGTAAGTAAGAAACGCTTGAGAAACTTAAAATTTTCGCAGTTCTGGTGCTCGACAAGCATAACAAGAACGGCCTAGGGGAAAAGTACGCATACCGTTGTGATCGGGCGAGTTTCTACTTTCAGATGCAACAGAAATTTTGCGGATTAGTCAATCCGTTCGCGAGATATGGCAGTTTGGAGGTAAGAAACGCTTGAGAAACTCAAAATTTTCGCTGTTCTGATGCTCGAACCGAATAACTAGAACGGCCTAGGGGAAAAGTACGCACACCGTTGTAATCGGGCGAGTTTCTACTTTCAGATGCAACAGAAATTTTGCGGATTGGTCAATCCGTTCGCGAGATATGGCAGTTTGGAGGTAAGAAACGGCTGAGAAACTCAAAATTTTCACGGTTCTGATGCTCGAAACGAATAACTAGAACGGCCTAGGGGAAAAGTACTCATACCGTTGTAATCGGGCGTGTTTCAACTTTCAGATGCAACAGAAATTTTGCGGATTGGTCAATCCGTTCGCGAGATATGGCAGTTTGGATGTAAGAAACGGTTGAGAAACTCAAAATTTTCACAGTTCTGATGCTCGAAACGAATAACTAGAACGGCCTAGGGGAAAAGCACGCATACAGTTGTAATCGGGCGAGTTTCTACTTTCAGATGCAACATAAATTTTGCGGATTGGTCAATCCGTTCGCGGATATGGCAGTTTGGAGGTAAGAAACGCTTGAGAAACTAAAAATTTTCGCAGTTCTGTTGCTCGAAACGAATAACTAGGACGGCCTAGGGGAAAAGTACTCATACCGTTGTAATCGGGCGTGTTTCAACTTTCAGATGCAACAGAAATTTTGCGGATTGGTCAATCCGTTCGCGAGATATGGCAGTTTGTAAGTAAGAAACGCTTTAGAAACTAAAAATTTTCGCAGTTCTGATGCTCGAAACGAATAACCAGAACGGCCTAGGGGAAAAGTACGCAAACCGTCGTAATCGGGCGAGTTTCTACTTTCAGATGCAACAGAAATTTTGCGGATTGGCCAATCCGTTCGCGAGATGTGGCAGTTTGTAAGTAAGAAACGCTTTAGAAACTAAAAATTTTCGCAGTTCTGATGCTCGAAACGAATAACCAGAACGGCCTAGGGGAAAAGTACGCATAGCGTCGTAATCGGGCGAGTTTCTACTTTCAGATGCAACAGAAATTTTGCGGATTGATCAATCCGTTCGCGAGAAATGGCAGTTTGGAGGTAAGAAACGGTTGAGAAACTCAAAATTTTCGCAGTTCTGATGCTCGAAACGAATAACCAGAACGGCCTAGGGGAAAAGTACGCAAACCGTCGTGATCGGGCGAGTTTCTACTTTCAGATGCAACAGAAATTTTGCGGATTGGTCAATCCGTTCGCGAGATATGGTAGTTTGTAAGTAAGAAACGCTTGAGAAACTTAAAATTTTCGCAGTTCTGGTGCTCGACAAGCATAACAAGAACGGCCTAGGGGAAAAGTACGCATACCGTCGTAATCGGGCGAGTTTCTACTTTCAGATGCAACAGACACTTTGCGGATTGGTCAATCCGTTCGCGAGATATGGCAGTTTAGAGGTAAGAAACGCTTGAGAAACTCAAAATTTTCGCAGTTCTGATGCTCGAAACGAATAACCAGAACGGCCTAGGGGAAAAGTACGCATAGCGTCGTAATCGGGCGAGTTTCTACTTTCAGATGCAACAGAAATTTTGCGGATTGATCAATCCGTTCGCGAGAAATGGCAGTTTGGAGGTAAGAAACGGTTGAGAAACTCAAAATTTTCGCAGTTCTGATGCTCGAAACGAATAACCAGAACGGCCTAGGGGAAAAGTACGCATACCGTTGTGATCGGGCGAGTTTCTACTTTCAGATGCAACAGAAATTTTGCGGATTAGTCAATCCGTTCGCGAGATATGGCAGTTTGGAGGTAAGAAACGCTTGAGAAACTCAAAATTTTCGCTGTTCTGATGCTCGAACCGAATAACTAGAACGGCCTAGGGGAAAAGTACGCACACCGTTGTAATCGGGCGAGTTTCTACTTTCAGATGCAACAGAAATTTTGCGGATTGGTCAATCCGTTCGCGAGATATGGCAGTTTGGAGGTAAGAAACGGTTGAGAAACTCAAAATTTTCACGGTTCTGATGCTCGAAACGAATAACTAGAACGGCCTAGGGGAAAAGTACTCATACCGTTGTAATCGGGCGTGTTTCAACTTTCAGATGCAACAGAAATTTTGCGGATTGGTCAATCCGTTCGCGAGATATGGCAGTTTGGATGTAAGAAACGGTTGAGAAACTCAAAATTTTCACAGTTCTGATGCTCGAAACGAATAACTAGAACGGCCTAGGGGAAAAGCACGCATACAGTTGTAATCGGGCGAGTTTCTACTTTCAGATGCAACATAAATTTTGCGGATTGGTCAATCCGTTCGCGAGATATGGCAGTTTGGAGGTAAGAAACGCTTGAGAAACTCAAAATTTTCGCAGTTCTGATGCTCGAAACGAATAACCAGAACGGCCTAGGGGAAAAGTACGCATAGCGTCGTAATCGTGCGAGTTTCTACTTTCAGATGCAACAGAAATTTTGCGGATTGATCAATCCGTTCGCGAGAAATGGCAGTTTGGAGGTAAGAAACGGTTGAGAAACTCAAAATTTTCGCAGTTCTGATGCTCGAAACGAATAATTGGCACGGCCTAGGGGAAAAGTACACATACCGTTGTAATCGGGCGAGTTTCTACTTTCAGATGCAACAGAAATTTTGCGGATTGGTCAATCCGTTCGCGAGATATGGCAGTTTGGAGGTAAGAAACGGTTGAGAAACTCAAAATGTTCACAGTTCTGATGCTCGAAACGAATAACTAGAACGGCCTAGGGGAAAAGTACTCATACCGTCCTGATCGGGCGAGTTTCTACTTTCAGATGCAACAGAAATTTTGCGGATTGGTCAATCCGTTCGCGAGATATGGTAGTTTGTAAGTAAGAAACGCTTGAGAAACTTAAAATTTTCGCAGTTCTGGTGCTCGACAAGCATAACAAGAACGGCCTAGGGGAAAAGTATGCATACCGTTGTGATCGGGCGAGTTTCTACTTTCAGATGCAACAGAAATTTTGCGGATTAGTCAATCCGTTCGCGAGATATGGCAGTTTGGAGGTAAGAAACGCTTGAGAAACTCAAAATTTTCGCTGTTCTGATGCTCGAACCGAATAACTAGAACGGCCTAGGGGAAAAGTACGCACACCGTTGTAATCGGGCGAGTTTCTACTTTCAGATGCAACAGAAATTTTGCGGATTGGTCAATCCGTTCGCGAGATATGGCAGTTTGGAGGTAAGAAACGGTTGAGAAACTCAAAATTTTCACGGTTCTGATGCTCGAAACGAATAACTAGAACGGCCTAAGGGAAAAGTACTCATACCGTTGTAATCGGGCGTGTTTCAACTTTCAGATGCAACAGAAATTTTGCGGATTGGTCAATCCGTTCGCGACATATGGCAGTTTGGAGGTAAGAAACGGTTGAGAAACTCAAAATTTTCACAGTTCTGATGCTCGAAACGAATAACTAGAACGGCCTAGGGGAAAAGCACGCATACATTTGTAATCGGGCGAGTTTCTACTTTCAGGTGCAACAGAAATTTTGCGGATTGGTCAATCCGTTCGCGAGATATGGTAGTTTGTACGTAAGAAACGCTTGAGAAACTCAAAATTTTCGCAGTTCTGATGCTCGAATCGAATAACTAGAACGGCCTAAGGGAAAAGTACACATACCGTTGTAATCGGGCGAGTTTCTACTTTCAGATACAACAGAAACTTTGCGGATTGGTCAATCCGTTCGCGAGATATGCTAGTTTGGAGGTAAGAAACGCTTGAGAAACTCAAAATTTTCGCAGTTCTGATGCTCGAAACGAATAACTGGCACGGCCTAGGGGAAAAGTACACATACCGTTGTAATCGGGCGTGTTTCAACTTTCAGATGCAACAGAAATTTTGCGGATTGGTCAATCCGATCGCGAGATATGGGATTTTGGAGGTAAGAAACACTTGAGAAACTCAAAATTTTCGCAGTTCTGGTGCTCGTCAAGCATAAGAAGAACGGCCTAGGGGAAAAGTACGCATACAGTTGTAATCGGGCGAGTTTCTACTTTCAGATGCAACATAAATTTTGCGGATTGGTCAATCCGTTCGCGAAATATGGCAGTTTGGAGGTAAGAAACGGTTGAGAAACTCAAAATTTTTACGGTTCTGATGCTCGAAACGAATAACTAGAACGGCCTAGGGGAAAAGCACGCATACAGTTGTAATCGGGCGAGTTTCTACTTTCAGATGCAACAGAAATTTTGCGGATTGGTCAATCCGTTCGCGAGATATGGCAGTTTGGATGTAAGAAACGGTTGAGAAACTCAAAATTTTCACAGTTCTGATGCTCGAAACGAATAACTAGAACGGCCTAGGGGAAAAGCACGCATACAGTTGTAATCGGGCGAGTTTCTACTTTCAGATGCAACATAAATTTTGCGGATTGGTCAATCCGTTCGCGAGATATGGCAGTTTGGAGGTAAGAAACGCTTGAAAAACTAAAAATTTTCGCAGTTCTGATGCTCGAAACGAATAACTAGAACGGCCTACAGGAAAAGTACGCATACCGTTGTAATCGGGCGGGTTTCTGCTTTCAGATGCAACAGAAATTTTGCGGATTGGTCAATCCGTTCGCGAGATATGGTAGTTTGTAAGTAAGAAACGCTTGAGTAACTCAAAATTTTCGCAGTTCTGATGCTCGAATCGAATAACTAGAACGGCCTAAGGGAAAAGTACACATACCGTTGCAATCGGGCGAGTTTCTACTTTCAGATGCAACAGAAATTTTGCGGATTGGTTAATCCTTTCGCGAGATATGGCAGTTTGGAGGTTAGAAACGCTTGAGAAACTCAAAATTTTCGCAGTTCTGATGCTCGAAACGAATAACCAGAACGGCCTAGGGGAAAAGTACGCATAGCGTCGTAATCGGGCGAGTTTCTACTTTCAGATGCAACAGAAATTTTGCGGATTGATCAATCCGTTCGCGAGAAATGGCAGTTTGGAGGTAAGAAACGGTTGAGAAACTCAAAATTTTCGCAGTTCTGATGCTCGAAACGAATAACCAGAACGGCCTAGGGGAAAAGTACGCAAACCGTCGTAATCGGGCGAGTTTCTACTTTCAGATGCAACAGAAATTTTGCGGATTGGTCAATCCGTTCGCGAGATATGGCAGTTTGGATGTAAGAAACGGTTGAGAAACTCAAAATTTTCACAGTTCTGATGCTCGAAACGAATAACTAGAACGGCCTAGGGGAAAAGCACGCATACAGTTGTAATCGGGCGAGTTTCTACTTTCAGATGCAACATAAATTTTGCGGATTGGTCAATCCGTTCGCGAGATATGGCAGTTTGGAGGTAAGAAACGCTTGAGAAACTCAAAATTTTCACAGTTCTGATGCTCGAAACGAATAACTAGAACGGCCTAGGGGAAAAGCACGCATACAGTTGTAATCGGGCGAGTTTCTACTTTCAGATGCAATATAAATTTTGCGGATTGGTCAATCCGTTCGCGAGATATGGCAGTTTGGAGGTAAGAAACGCTTGAGAAACTAAAAATTTTCGCAGTTCTGTTGCTCGAAACGAATAACTAGAACGGCCTACAGGAAAAGTACGCATACCGTTGTAATCGGGCGGGTTTCTGCTTTCAGATGCAACAGAAATTTTGCGGATTGGTCAATCCGTTCGCGAGATATGGCAGTTTGGAGGTAAGAAACGCTTGAGAAACTCAAAATTTTCGCAGTTCTGATGCTCGAAACGAATAACTGGCACGGCCTAGGGGAAAAGTACACATACCGTTGTAATCGGGCGAGTTTCTACTTTCAGATGCAACAGAAATTTTGCGGATTGGTCAATCCGTTCGCGAGATATGGTAGTTTGTAAGTAAGAAACGCTTGAGAAACTCAAAATTTTCGCAGTTCTGATGCTCGAATCGAATAACTAGAACGGCCTAAGGGAAAAGTACTAATACCGTTGTAATCGGGCGAGTTTCTACTTTCAGATGCAACAGAAATTTTGCGGATTGGTTAATCCTTTCGCGAGATATGGCAGTTTGGAGGTTAGAAACGCTTGAGAAACTCAAAATTTTCGCAGTTCTGATGCTCGAAACGAATAACCAGAACGGCCTAGGGGAAAAGTACGCATAGCGTCGTAATCGGGCGAGTTTCTACTTTCAGATGCAACAGAAATTTTGCGGATTTATCAATCCGTTCGCGAGAAATGGCAGTTTGGATGTAAGAAACGGTTGAGAAACTCAAAATTTTCGCAGTTCTGATGCTCGAAACGAATAACCAGAACGGCCTAGGGGAAAAGTACGCAAACCGTCGTAATCGGGCGAGTTTCTACTTTCAGATGCAACAGAAATTTTGCGGATTGGCCAATCCGTTCGCGAGATGTGGCAGTTTGTAAGTAAGAAACGCTTTAGAAACTAAAAATTTTCGCAGTTCTGATGCTCGAAACGAATAACCTGAACGGCCTAGGGGAAAAGTACGCATAGCGTTGTAATCGGGCGAGTTTCTACTTTCAGATGCAACAGAAATTTTGAGGATTGATCAATCCGTTCGCGAGAAATGGCAGTTTGGAGGTAAGAAACGGTTGAGAAACTCAAAATTTTCGCAGTTCTGATGCTCGAAACGAATAACCAGAACGGCCTAGGGGAAAAGTACGCAAACCGTCGTAATCGGGCGAGTTTCTACTTTCAGATGCAACAGAAATTTTGCGGATTGGTCAATCCGTTCGCGAGATATGGTAGTTTGTAAGTAAGAAACGCTTGAGAAACTTAAAATTTTCGCAGTTCTGGTGCTGGACAAGCATAACAAGAACGGCCTAGGGGAAAAGTACCCATACCGTTGTGATCGGGCGAGTTTCTACTTTCAGATGCAACAGAAATTTTGCGGATTGGTCAATCCGTTCGCGAGATATGGCAGTTTGGAGGTAACAAACGTTTGAGAAACTCAAAATTTTCGCAGTTCTGATGCTCGAAACGGATAACTAGGAAGGCCTAGGGGAAAAGTACGCATAGCGTCGTAATCGGGCGAGTTTCTACTTTCAGATGCAACAGAAATTTTGCGGATTTATCAATCCGTTCGCGAGAAATGGCAGTTTGGAGGTAAGAAACGGTTGAGAAACTCAAAATTTTCACAGTTCTGATGCTCGAAACGAATAACTAGAACTGCCTAGGGGAAAAGCACGCATACAGTTGTAATCGGGCGAGTTTCTACTTTCAGATGCAACATAAATTTTGCGGATTGGTCATTCCGTTCGCGAGATATGGCAGTTTGGAGGTAAGAAACGCTTGAGAAACTAAAAATTTTCGCAGTTCTGTTGCTCGAAACGAATAACTAGAACGGCCTAGGGGAAAAGCACGCATACAGTTGTAATCGGGCGAGGGTCTACTTTCAGATACAACAGAAACTTTGCGGATTGGTCAATCCGTTCGCGAGATATGCTAGTTTGGAGGTAAGAAACGCTTGAGAAACTCAAAATTTTCGCAGTTCTGGTGCTCGTCAAGCATAAGAAGAACGGCCTAGGGGAAAAGTACGCATACAGTTGTAATCGGGCGAGTTTCTACTTTCAGATGCAACATAAATTTTGCGGATTGGTCAATCCGTTCGCGAGATATGGCAGTTTGGAGGTAAGAAACGGTTGAGAAACTCAAAATTTTCTCGGTTCTGATGCTCGAAACGAATAACTAGAACGGCCTAGGGGAAAAGTACTCATACCGTTGTAATCGGGCGTGTTTCAACTTTCAGATGCAACAGAAATTTTGCGGATTGGTCAATCCGTTCGCGAGATATGGCAGTTTGGAGGTAAGAAACGGTTGAGAAACTCAAAATTTTCACAGTTCTGATGCTCGAAACGAATAACTAGAACGGCCTAGGGGAAAAGCACGCATACAGTTGTAATCGGGCGAGTTTCTACTTTCAGATGCAACATAAATTTTGCGGATTGGTCAATCCGTTCGCGAGATATGGCAGTTTGGAGGTAAGAAACGCTTGAAAAACTAAAAATTTTCGCAGTTCTGATGCTCGAAACGAATAACTAGAACGGCGTACAGGAAAAGTACGCATACCGTTGTAATCGGGCGGGTTTCTGCTTTCAGATGCAACAGAAATTTTGCGGATTGGTCAATCCGTTCGCGAGATATGGTAGTTTGTAAGTAAGAAACGCTTGAGAAACTCAAAATTTTCGCAGTTCTGATGCTCTAATCGAATAACTAGAACGGCCTAAGGGAAAAGTACACATACCGTTGCAATCGGGCGAGTTTCTACTTTCAGATGCAACAGAAATTTTGCGGATTGGTTAATCCTTTCGCGAGATATGGCAGTTTGGAGGTTAGAAACGCTTGAGAAACTCAAAATTTTCGCAGTTCTGATGCTCGAAACGAATAACCAGAACGGCCTAGGGGAAAAGTACGCATAGCGTCGTAATCGGGCGAGTTTCTACTTTCAGATGCAACAGAAATTTTGCGGATTGATCAATCCGTTCGCGAGAAATGGCAGTTTGGAGGTAAGAAACGGTTGAGAAACTCAAAATTTTCGCAGTTCTGATGCTCGAAACGAATAACCAGAACGGCCTAGGGGAAAAGTACGCAAACCGTCGTAATCGGGCGAGTTTCTACTTTCAGATGCAACAGAAATTTTGCGGATTGGTCAATCCGTTCGCGAGATATGGCAGTTTGGATGTAAGAAACGGTTGAGAAACTCAAAATTTTCACAGTTCTGATGCTCGAAACGAATAACTAGAACGGCCTAGGGGAAAAGCACGCATACAGTTGTAATCGGGCGAGTTTCTACTTTCAGATGCAACATAAATTTTGCGGATTGGTCAATCCGTTCGCGAGATATGGCAGTTTGGAGGTAAGAAACGCTTGAAAAACTAAAAATTTTCGCAGTTCTGATGCTCGAAACGAATAACTAGAACGGCGTACAGGAAAAGTACGCATACCGTTGTAATCGGGCGGGTTTCTGCTTTCAGATGCAACAGAAATTTTGCGGATTGGTCAATCCGTTCGCGAGATATGGTAGTTTGTAAGTAAGAAACGCTTGAGAAACTCAAAATTTTCGCAGTTCTGATGCTCGAATCGAATAACTAGAACGGCCTAGGGAAAAGTACACATACCGTTGCAATCGGGCGAGTTTCTACTTTCAGATGCAACAGAAATTTTGCGGATTGGTTAATCCTTTCGCGAGATATGGCAGTTTGGAGGTTAGAAACGCTTGAGAAACTCAAAATTTTCGCAGTTCTGATGCTCGAAACGAATAACCAGAACGGCCTAGGGGAAAAGTACGCATAGCGTCGTAATCGGGCGAGTTTCTACTTTCAGATGCAACAGAAATTTTGCGGATTGATCAATCCGTTCGCGAGAAATGGCAGTTTGGAGGTAAGAAACGGTTGAGAAACTCAAAATTTTCGCAGTTCTGATGCTCGAAACGAATAACCAGAACGGCCTAGGGGAAAAGTACGCAAACCGTCGTAATCGGGCGAGTTTCTACTTTCAGATGCAACAGAAATTTTGCGGATTGGTCAATCCGTTCGCGAGATATGGCAGTTTGGATGTAAGAAACGGTTGAGAAACTCAAAATTTTCACAGTTCTGATGCTCGAAACGAATAACTAGAACGGCCTAGGGGAAAAGCACGCATACAGTTGTAATCGGGCGAGTTTCTACTTTCAGATGCAACATAAATTTTGCGGATTGGTCAATCCGTTCGCGAGATATGGCAGTTTGGAGGTAAGAAACGCTTGAGAATTTCAAAATTTTCGCAGTTCTGATGCTCGAAACGAATAACTGGCACGGCCTAGGGGAAAAGTACACATACCGTTGTAATCGGGCGAGTTTCTACTTTCAGATGCAACAGAAATTTTGCGGATTGGTCAATCCGTTCGCGAGATATGGTAGTTTGTAAGTAAGAAACGCTTGAGAAACTCAAAATTTTCGCAGTTCTGATGCTCGAATCGAATAACTAGAACGGCCTAAGGGAAAAGTACTAATACCGTTGTAATCGGGCGAGTTTCTACTTTCAGATGCAACAGAAATTTTGCGGATTGGTTAATCCCTTCGCGAGATATGGCAGTTTGGAGGTTAGAAACGCTTGAGAAACTCAAAATTTTCGCAGTTCTGATGCTCGAAACGAATAACCAGAACGGCCTAGGGGAAAAGTACGCATAGCGTCGTAATCGGGCGAGTTTCTACTTTCAGATGCAACAGAAATTTTGCGGATTTATCAATCCGTTCGCGAGAAATGGCAGTTTGGAGGTAAGAAACGGTTGAGAAACTCAAAATTTTCGCAGTTCTGATGCTCGAAACGAATAACCAGAACGGCCTAGGGGAAAAGTACGCAAACCGTCGTAATCGGGCGAGTTTCTACTTTCAGATGCAACAGAAATTTTGCGGATTGGCCAATCCGTTCGCGAGATGTGGCAGTTTGTAAGTAAGAAACGCTTTAGAAACTAAAAATTTTCGCAGTTCTGATGCTCGAAACGAATAACCTGAACGGCCTAGGGGAAAAGTACGCATAGCGTTGTAATCGGGCGAGTTTCTACTTTCAGATGCAACAGAAATTTTGAGGATTGATCAATCCGTTCGCGAGAAATGGCAGTTTGGAGGTAAGAAACGGTTGAGAAACTCAAAATTTTCGCAGTTCTGATGCTCGAAACGAATAACCAGAACGGCCTAGGGGAAAAGTACGCAAACCGTCGTAATCGGGCGAGTTTCTACTTTCAGATGCAACAGAAATTTTGCGGATTGGTCAATCCGTTCGCGAGATATGGTAGTTTGTAAGTAAGAAACGCTTGAGAAACTTAAAATTTTCGCAGTTCTGGTGCTCGACAAGCATAACAAGAACGGCCTAGGGGAAAAGTACGCATACCGTTGTGATCGGGCGAGTTTCTACTTTCAGATGCAACAGAAATTTTGCGGATTGGTCAATCCGTTCGCGAGATATGGCAGTTTGGAGGTAAGAAACGGTTGAGAAACTCAAAATTTTCACAGTTCTGATGCTCGAAACGAATAACTAGAACGGCCTAGGGGAAAAGCACGCATACAGTTGTAATCGGGCGAGTTTCTACTTTCAGATGCAACATAAATTTTGCGGATTGGTCAATCCGTTCGCGAGATATGGCAGTTTGGAGGTAAGAAACGCTTGAAAAACTAAAAATTTTCGCAGTTCTGATGCTCGAAACGAATAACTAGAACGGCGTACAGGAAAAGTACGCATACCGTTGTAATCGGGCGGGTTTCTGCTTTCAGATGCAACAGAAATTTTGCGGATTGGTCAATCCGTTCGCGAGATATGGTAGTTTGTAAGTAAGAAACGCTTGAGAAACTCAAAATTTTCGCAGTTCTGATGCTCGAATCGAATAACTAGAACGGCCTAAGGGAAAAGTACACATACCGTTGCAATCGGGCGAGTTTCTACTTTCAGATGCAACAGAAATTTTGCGGATTGGTTAATCCTTTCGCGAGATATGGCAGTTTGGAGGTTAGAAACGCTTGAGAAACTCAAAATTTTCGCAGTTCTGATGCTCGAAACGAATAACCAGAACGGCCTAGGGGAAAAGTACGCATAGCGTCGTAATCGGGCGAGTTTCTACTTTCAGATGCAACAGAAATTTTGCGGATTGATCAATCCGTTCGCGAGAAATGGCAGTTTGGAGGTAAGAAACGGTTGAGAAACTCAAAATTTTCGCAGTTCTGATGCTCGAAACGAATAACCAGAACGGCCTAGGGGAAAAGTACGCAAACCGTCGTAATCGGGCGAGTTTCTACTTTCAGATGCAACAGAAATTTTGCGGATTGGTCAATCCGTTCGCGAGATATGGCAGTTTGGATGTAAGAAACGGTTGAGAAACTCAAAATTTTCACAGTTCTGATGCTCGAAACGAATAACTAGAACGGCCTAGGGGAAAAGCACGCATACAGTTGTAATCGGGCGAGTTTCTACTTTCAGATGCAACATAAATTTTGCGGATTGGTCAATCCGTTCGCGAGATATGGCAGTTTGGAGGTAAGAAACGCTTGAGAATTTCAAAATTTTCGCAGTTCTGATGCTCGAAACGAATAACTGGCACGGCCTAGGGGAAAAGTACACATACCGTTGTAATCGGGCGAGTTTCTACTTTCAGATGCAACAGAAATTTTGCGGATTGGTCAATCCGTTCGCGAGATATGGTAGTTTGTAAGTAA
Organism: Ptiloglossa arizonensis; assembly: GCF_051014685.1. Lineage (NCBI taxonomy): Eukaryota > Metazoa > Arthropoda > Insecta > Hymenoptera > Colletidae > Ptiloglossa > Ptiloglossa arizonensis. The sequence continues at coordinate 554,002 of NW_027478544.1, forward strand.
GAAACGCTTGAGAAACTCAAAATTTTCGCAGTTCTGATGCTCGAATCGAATAACTAGAACGGCCTAAGGGAAAAGTACTAATACCGTTGTAATCGGGCGAGTTTCTACTTTCAGATGCAACAGAAATTTTGCGGATTGGTTAATCCTTTCGCGAGATATGGCAGTTTGGAGGTTAGAAACGCTTGAGAAACTCAAAATTTTCGCAGTTCTGATGCTCGAAACGAATAACCAGAACGGCCTAGGGGAAAAGTACGCATAGCGTCGTAATCGGGCGAGTTTCTACTTTCAGATGCAACAGAAATTTTGCGGATTTATCAATCCGTTCGCGAGAAATGGCAGTTTGGAGGTAAGAAACGGTTGACAAACTCAAAATTTTCGCAGTTCTGATGCTCGAAACGAATAACCAGAACGGCCTAGGGGAAAAGTACGCAAACCGTCGTAATCGGGCGAGTTTCTACTTTCAGATGCAACAGAAATTTTGCGGATTGGCCAATCCGTTCGCGAGATGTGGCAGTTTGTAAGTAAGAAACGCTTTAGAAACTAAAAATTTTCGCAGTTCTGATGCTCGAAACGAATAACCTGAACGGCCTAGGGGAAAAGTACGCATAGCGTTGTAATCGGGCGAGTTTCTACTTTCAGATGCAACAGAAATTTTGAGGATTGATCAATCCGTTCGCGAGAAATGGCAGTTTGGAGGTAAGAAACGGTTGAGAAACTCAAAATTTTCGCAGTTCTGATGCTCGAAACGAATAACCAGAACGGCCTAGGGGAAAAGTACGCAAACCGTCGTAATCGGGCGAGTTTCTACTTTCAGATGCAACAGAAATTTTGCGGATTGGTCAATCCGTTCGCGAGATATGGCAGTTTGGATGTAAGAAACGGTTGAGAAACTCAAAATTTTCACAGTTCTGATGCTCGAAACGAATAACTAGAACGGCCTAGGGGAAAAGCACGCATACAGTTGTAATCGGGCGAGTTTCTACTTTCAGATGCAACATAAATTTTGCGGATTGGTCAATCCGTTCGCGAGATATGGCAGTTTGGAGGTAAGAAACGCTTGAGAATTTCAAAATTTTCGCAGTTCTGATGCTCGAAACGAATAACTGGCACGGCCTAGGGGAAAAGTACACATACCGTTGTAATCGGGCGAGTTTCTACTTTCAGATGCAACAGAAATTTTGCGGATTGGTCAATCCGTTCGCGAGATATGGTAGTTTGTAAGTAAGAAACGCTTGAGAAACTCAAAATTTTCGCAGTTCTGATGCTCGAATCGAATAACTAGAACGGCCTAAGGGAAAAGTACTAATACCGTTGTAATCGGGCGAGTTTCTACTTTCAGATGCAACAGAAATTTTGCGGATTGGTTAATCCTTTCGCGAGATATGGCAGTTTGGAGGTTAGAAACGCTTGAGAAACTCAAAATTTTCGCAGTTCTGATGCTCGAAACGAATAACCAGAACGGCCTAGGGGAAAAGTACGCATAGCGTCGTAATCGGGCGAGTTTCTACTTTCAGATGCAACAGAAATTTTGCGGATTTATCAATCCGTTCGCGAGAAATGGCAGTTTGGAGGTAAGAAACGGTTGAGAAACTCAAAATTTTCGCAGTTCTGATGCTCGAAACGAATAACCAGAACGGCCTAGGGGAAAAGTACGCAAACCGTCGTAATCGGGCGAGTTTCTACTTTCAGATGCAACAGAAATTTTGCGGATTGGCCAATCCGTTCGCGAGATGTGGCAGTTTGTAAGTAAGAAACGCTTTAGAAACTAAAAATTTTCGCAGTTCTGATGCTCGAAACGAATAACCTGAACGGCCTAGGGGAAAAGTACGCATAGCGTTGTAATCGGGCGAGTTTCTACTTTCAGATGCAACAGAAATTTTGAGGATTGATCAATCCGTTCGCGAGAAATGGCAGTTTGGAGGTAAGAAACGGTTGAGAAACTCAAAATTTTCGCAGTTCTGATGCTCGAAACGAATAACCAGAACGGCCTAGGGGAAAAGTACGCAAACCGTCGTAATCGGGCGAGTTTCTACTTTCGGATGCAACAGAAATTTTGCGGATTGGTCAATCCGTTCGCGAGATATGGTAGTTTGTAAGTAAGAAACGCTTGAGAAACTTAAAATTTTCGCAGTTCTGGTGCTCGACAAGCATAACAAGAACGGCCTAGGGGAAAAGTACGCATACCGTTGTGATCGGGCGAGTTTCTACTTTCAGATGCAACAGAAATTTTGCGGATTGGTCAATCCGTTCGCGAGATATGGCAGTTTGGAGGTAACAAACGTTTGAGAAACTCAAAATTTTCGCAGTTCTGATGCTCGAAACGGATAACTAGAACGGCCTAGGGGAAAAGTACGCATAGCGTCGTAATCGGGCGAGTTTCTACTTTCAGATGCAACAGAAATTTTGCGGATTTATCAATCCGTTCGCGAGAAATGGCAGTTTGGAGGTAAGAAACGGTTGAGAAACTCAAAATTTTCACAGTTCTGATGCTCGAAACGAATAACTAGAACGGCCTAGGGGAAAAGCACGCATACAGTTGTAATCGGGCGAGTTTCTACTTTCAGATGCAACATAAATTTTGCGGATTGGTCAATCCGTTCGCGAGATATGGCAGTTTGGAGGTAAGAAACGCTTGAGAAACTAAAAATTTTCGCAGTTCTGTTGCTCGAAACGAATAACTAGAACGGCCTAGGGGAAAAGCACGCATACAGTTGTAATCGGGCGAGTTTCTACTTTCAGATGCAACATAAATTTTGCGGATTGGTCAATCCGTTCGCGAGATGTGGCAGTTTGGAGGTAAGAAACACTTGAAAAACTAAAAATTTTCGCAGTTCTGATGCTCGAGACGAATAACTAGAACGGCCTACAGGAAAAGTACGCATACCGTTGTAATCGGGCGGGTTTCTGCTTTCAGATGCAACAGAAATTTTGCGGATTGGTCAATCCGTTCGCGAGATATGGTAGTTTGTAAGTAAGAAACGCTTGAGAAACTCAAAATTTTCGCAGTTCTGATGCTCGAATGGAATAACTAGAACGGCCTAAGGGAAAAGTACACATACCGTTGCAATCGGGCGAGTTTCTACTTTCAGATGCAACAGAAATTTTGCGGATTGGTTAATCCTTTCGCGAGATATGGCAGTTTGGAGGTTAGAAACGCTTGAGAAACTCAAAATTTTCGCAGTTCTGATGCTCGAAACGAATAACCAGAACGGCCTAGGGGAAAAGTACGCATAGCGTCGTAATCGGGCGAGTTTCTACTTTCAGATGCAACAGAAATTTTGCGGATTGATCAATCCGTTCGCGAGAAATGGCAGTTTGGAGGTAAGAAACGGTTGAGAAACTCAAAATTTTCACAGTTCTGATGCTCGAAACGAATAACTAGAACGGCCTAGGGGAAAAGCACGCATACAGTTGTAATCGGGCGAGTTTCTACTTTCAGATGCAACATAAATTTTGCGGATTGGTCAATCCGTTCGCGAGATATGGCAGTTTGGAGGTAAGAAACGGTTGAGAAACTCAAAATTTTCACAGTTCTGATGCTCGAAACGAATAACTAGAACGGCCTAGGGGAAAAGCACGCATACAGTTGTAATCGGGCGAGTTTCTACTTTCAGATGCAACATAAATTTTGCGGTTTGGTCAATCCGTTCGCGAGATATGGCAGTTTGGAGGTAAGAAACGCTTGAGAAACTCAAAATTTTCGCAGTTCTGATGCTCGAAACGAATAACTGGCACGGCCTAGGGGAAAAGTACACATACCGTTGTAATCGGGCGAGTTTCTACTTTCAGATGCAACATAAATTTTGCGGATTGGTCAATCCGTTCGCGAGATATGGTAGTTTGTAAGTAAGAAACGCTTGAGAAACTCAAAATTTTCGCAGTTCTGATGCTCGAATTGAATAACTAGAACGGCCTAAGGGAAAAGTACGCATACCGTTGTAATCGGGCGGGTTTCTGCTTTCAGATGCAACAGAAATTTTGCGGATTGGTCAATCCGTTCGCGAGATATGGCAGTTTGGAGGTAAGAAACGCTTGAGAAACTCAAAATTTTCGCAGTTCTGATGCTCGAAACGAATAACTAGAACGGCCTAGGGGAAAAGTACTCATACCGTTGTAATCGGGCGTGTTTCAATTTTCAGATGCAACAGAAATTTTGCGGATTGGTCAATCCGTTCGCGAGATATGGCAGTTTGGAGGTAAGAAACGGTTGAGAAACTCAAAATTTTCACAGTTCTGATGCTCGAAACGAATAACTAGAACGGCCTAGGGGAAAAGCACGCATACAGTTGTAATCGGGCGAGTTTCTACTTTCAGATGCAACATAAATTTTGCGGATTGGTCAATCCGTTCGCGAGATATGGCAGTTTGGAGGTAAGAAACGCTTGAAAAACTAAAAATTTTCGCAGTTCTGATGCTCGAAACGAATAACTAGAACGGCCTACAGGAAAAGTACGCATACCGTTGTAATCGGGCGGGCTTCTGCTTTCAGATGCAACAGAAATTTTGCGGATTGGTCAATCCGTTCGCGAGATATGGTAGTTTGTAAGTAAGAAACGCTTGAGAAACTCAAAATTTTCGCAGTTCTGATGCTCGAAATGAATAACCAGAACGGCCTAGGGGAAAAGCACGCATAGCGTCGTAATCGGGCGAGTTTCTACTTTCAGATGCAACAGAAATTTTGCGGATTGATCAATCCGTTCGCGAGAAATGGCAGTTTGGAGGTAAGAAACGGTTGAGAAACTCAAAATTTTCGCAGTTCTGATGCTCGAAACGAATAACCAGAACGGCCTAGGGGAAAAGTACGCAAACCGTCGTAATCGGGCGAGTTTCTACTTTCAGATGCAACAGAAATTTTGCGGATTGGTCAATCCGTTCGCGAGATATGGCAGTTTGGATGTAAGAAACGTTTGAGAAACTCAAAATTTTCACAGTTCTGATGCTCGAAACGAATAACTAGAACGGCCTAGGGGAAAAGCACGCATACAGTTGTAATCGGGCGAGTTTCTACTTTCAGATGCAACATAAATTTTGCGGATTGGTCAATCCATTCGCGAGATATGGCAGTTTGGAGGTAAGAAACGCTTGAGAAACTCAAAATTTTCACAGTTCTGATGCTCGAAACGAATAACTAGAACGGCCTAGGGGAAAAGCACGCATACAGTTGTAATCGGGCGAGTTTCTACTTTCAGATGCAACATAATTTTGCGGATTGGTCAATCCGTTCGCGAGATATGGCAGTTTGGAGGTAAGAAACGCTTGAGAAACTAAAAATTTTCGCAGTTCTGTTGCACGAAACGAATAACTAGAACGGCCTACAGGAAAAGTACGCATACCGTTGTAATCGGGCGGGTTTCTGCTTTCAGATGCAACAGAAATTTTGCGGATTGGTCAATCCGTTCGCGAGATATGGCAGTTTGGAGGTAAGAAACGCTTGAGAAACTCAAAATTTTCGCAGTTCTGATGCTCGAAACGAATAACTGGCACGGCCTAGGGGAAAAGTACACATACCGTTGTAATCGGGCGAGTTTCTACTTTCAGATGCAACAGAAATTTTGCGGATTGGTCAATCCGTTCGCGAGATATGGTAGTTTGTAAGTAAGAAACGCTTGAGAAACTCAAAATTTTCGCAGTTCTGATGCTCGAATCGAATAACTAGAACGGCCTAAGGGAAAAGTACTAATACCGTTGTAATCGGGCGAGTTTCTACTTTCAGATGCAACAGAAATTTTGCGGATTGGTGAATCCTTTCGCGAGATATGGCAGTTTGGAGGTTAGAAACGCTTGAGAAACTCAAAATTTTCGCAGTTCTGATGCTCGAAACGAATAACCAGAACGGCCTAGGGGAAAAGTACGCATAGCGTCGTAATCGGGCGAGTTTCTACTTTCAGATGCAACATAAATTTTGCGGATTGGTCAATCCATTCGCGAGATATGGCAGTTTGGAGGTAAGAAACGCTTGAGAAACTCAAAATTTTCACAGTTCTGATGCTCGAAACGAATAACTAGAACGGCCTAGGGGAAAAGCACGCATACAGTTGTAATCGGGCGAGTTTCTACTTTCAGATGCAACATAATTTTGCGGATTGGTCAATCCGTTCGCGAGATATGGCAGTTTGGAGGTAAGAAACGCTTGAGAAACTAAAAATTTTCGCAGTTCTGTTGCACGAAACGAATAACTAGAACGGCCTACAGGAAAAGTACGCATACCGTTGTAATCGGGCGGGTTTCTGCTTTCAGATGCAACAGAAATTTTGCGGATTGGTCAATCCGTTCGCGAGATATGGCAGTTTGGAGGTAAGAAACGCTTGAGAAACTCAAAATTTTCGCAGTTCTGATGCTCGAAACGAATAACTGGCACGGCCTAGGGGAAAAGTACACATACCGTTGTAATCGGGCGAGTTTCTACTTTCAGATGCAACAGAAATTTTGCGGATTGGTCAATCCGTTCGCGAGATATGGTAGTTTGTAAGTAAGAAACGCTTGAGAAACTCAAAATTTTCGCAGTTCTGATGCTCGAATCGAATAACTAGAACGGCCTAAGGGAAAAGTACTAATACCGTTGTAATCGGGCGAGTTTCTACTTTCAGATGCAACAGAAATTTTGTGGATTGGTGAATCCTTTCGCGAGATATGGCAGTTTGGAGGTTAGAAACGCTTGAGAAACTCAAAATTTTCGCAGTTCTGATGCTCGAAACGAATAACCAGAACGGCCTAGGGGAAAAGTACGCATAGCGTCGTAATCGGGCGAGTTTCTACTTTCAGATGCAACAGAAATTTTGCGGATTTATCAATCCGTTCGCGAGAAATGGCAGTTTGGAGGTAAGAAACGGTTGAGAAACTCAAAATTTTCGCAGTTCTGATGCTCGAAACGAATAAACAGAACGGCCTAGGGGAAAAGTACGCAAACCGTCGTAATCGGGCGAGTTTCTACTTTCAGATGCAACAGAAATTTTGCGGATTGGCCAATCCGTTCGCGAGATGTGGCAGTTTGTAAGTAAGAAACGCTTTAGAAACTAAAAATTTTCGCAGTTCTGATGCTCGAAACGAATAACCAGAACGGCCTAGGGGAAAAGTACGCATAGCGTTGTAATCGGGCGAGTTTCTACTTTCAGATGCAACAGAAATTTTGAGGATTGATCAATCCGTTCGCGAGAAATGGCAGTTTGGAGGTAAGAAACGGTTGAGAAACTCAAAATTTTCGCAGTTCTGATGCTCGAAACGAATAACCAGAACGGCCTAGGGGAAAAGTACGCAAACCGTCGTAATCGGGCGAGTTTCTACTTTCAGATGCAACAGAAATTTTGCGGATTGGTCAATCCGTTCGCGAGATATGGTAGTTTGTAAGTAAGAAACGCTTGAGAAACTTAAAATTTTCGCAGTTCTGGTGCTCGACAAGCATAACAAGAACGGCCTAGGGGAAAAGTACGCATACCGTTGTGATCGGGCGAGTTTCTACTTTCAGATGCAACAGAAATTTTGCGGATTGGTCAATCCGTTCGCGAGATATGGCAGTTTGGAGGTAACAAACGTTTGAGAAACTCAAAATTTTCGCAGTTCTGATGCTCGAAACGGATAACTAGAACGGCCTAGGGGAAAAGTACGCATAGCGTCGTAATCGGGCGAGTTTCTACTTTCAGATGCAACAGAAATTTTGCGGATTTATCAATCCGTTCGCGAGAAATGGCAGTTTGGAGGTAAGAAACGCTTGAGAAACTCAAAATTTTCGCAGTTCTGATGCTCGAATCGAATAACTAGAACGGCCTAAGGGAAAAGTACACATACCGTTGCAATCGGGCGAGTTTCTACTTTCAGATGCAACAGAAATTTTGCGGATTGGTTAATCCTTTCGCGAGATATGGCAGTTTGGAGGTTAGAAACGCTTGAGAAACTCAAAATTTTCGCAGTTCTGATGCTCGAAACGAATAACCAGAACGGCCTAGGGGAAAAGTACGCATAGCGTCGTAGTCGGGCGAGTTTCTACTTTCAGATGCAACAGAAATTTTGCGGATTGATCAATCCGTTCGCGAGAAATGGCAGTTTGGAGGTAAGAAACGGTTGAGAAACTCAAAATTTTCGCAGTTCTGATGCTCGAAAAGAATAACCAGAACGGCCTAGGGGAAAAGTACGCAAACCGTCGTAATCGGGCGAGTTTCTACTTTCAGATGCAACAGAAATTTTGCGGATTGGTCAATCCGTTCGCGAGATATGGCAGTTTGGATGTAAGAAACGGTTGAGAAACTCAAAATTTTCACAGTTCTGATGCTCGAAACGAATAACTAGAACGGCCTAGGGGAAAAGCACGCATACAGTTGTAATCGGGCGAGTTTCTACTTTCAGATGCAACATAAATTTTGCGGATTGGTCAATCCGTTCGCGAGATATGGCAGTTTGGAGGTAAGAAACGGTTGAGAAACTCAAAATTTTCACAGTTCTGATGCTCGAAACGAATAACTAGAACGGCCTAGGGGAAAAGCACGCATACAGTTGTAATCGGGCGAGTTTCTACTTTCAGATGCAACATAAATTTTGCGGATTGGTCAATCCGTTCGCGAGATATGGCAGTTTGGAGGTAAGAAACGCTTGAGAAACTAAAAATTTTCGCAGTTCTGTTGCTCGAAACGAATAACTAGAACGGCCTACAGGAAAAGTACGCATACCGTTGTAATCGGGCGGGTTTCTGCTTTCAGATGCAACAGAAATTTTGCGGATTGGTCAATCCGTTCGCGAGATATGGCAGTTTGGAGGTAAGAAACGCTTGAGAAACTCAAAATTTTCGCAGTTCTGATGCTCGAAACGAATAACTGGCACGGCCTAGGGGAAAAGTACACATACCGTTGTAATCGGGCGAGTTTCTACTTTCAGATGCAACAGAAATTTTGCGGATTGGTCAATCCGTTCGCGAGATATGGTAGTTTGTAAGTAAGAAACGCTTGAGAAACTCAAAATTTTCGCAGTTCTGATGCTCGAATCGAATAACTAGAACGGCCTAAGGGAAAAGTACTAATACCGTTGTAATCGGGCGAGTTTCTACTTTCAGATGCAACAGAAATTTTGCGGATTGGTTAATCCTTTCGCGAGATATGGCAGTTTGGAGGTTAGAAACGCTTGAGAAACTCAAAATTTTCGCAGTTCTGATGCTCGAAACGAATAACCAGAACGGCCTAGGGGAAAAGTACGCATAGCGTCGTAATCGGGCGAGTTTCTAGTTTCAGATGCAACAGAAATTTTGCGGACTTATCAATCCGTTCGCGAGAAATGGCAGTTTGGAGGTAAGAAACGGTTGAGAAACTCAAAATTTTCGCAGTTCTGATGCTCGAAACGAATAACTAGGACGGCCTAGGGGAAAAGCACGCATACAGTTGTAATCGGGCGAGTTTCTACTTTCAGATGCAACATAAATTTTGCGGATTGGTCAATCCGTTCGCGAGATATGGTAGTTTGTAAGTAAGAAACGCTTGAGATACTCAAAATTTTCGCAGTTCTGATGCTCGAATCGAATAACTAGAACGGCCTAAGGGAAAAGTACTAATACCGTTGTAATCGGGCGAGTTTCTACTTTCAGATGCAACAGAAATTTTGCGGATTGGTTAATCCTTTCGCGAGATATGGCAGTTTGGAGGTTAGAAACGCTTGAGAAACTCAAAATTTTCGCAGTTCTGATGCTCGAAACGAATAACCAGAACGGCCTAGGGGAAAAGTACGCATAGCGTCGTAATCGGGCGAGTTTCTAGTTTCAGATGCAACAGAAATTTTGCGGACTTATCAATCCGTTCGCGAGAAATGGCAGTTTGGAGGTAAGAAACGGTTGAGAAACTCAAAATTTTCGCAGTTCTGATGCTCGAAACGAATAACTAGAACGGCCTAGGGGAAAAGTACGCACACCGTTGTAATCGGGCGAGTTTCTACTTTCAGATGCAACAGAAATTTTGCGGATTGGTCAATCCGTTCGCGAGATATGGTACTTTGTAAGTAAGAAACGCTTGAGAAACTTAAAATTTTCGCAGTTCTGGTGCTCGACAAGCATAACAAGAACGGCCTAGGGGAAAAGTACGCACACCGTTGTAATCGGGCGAGTTTCTACTTTCAGATGCAACAGAAATTTTGCGGATTGGTCAATCCGTTCGCGAGATATGGTAGTTTGTAAGTAAGAAACGCTTGAGAAACTCAAAATTTTCGCAGTTCTGATGCTCGAATCGAATAACTAGAACGGCCTAAGGGAAAAGTACTAATACCGTTGCAATCGGGCGAGTTTCTACTTTCAGATGCAACAGAAATTTTGCGGATTGGCCAATCCGTTCGCGAGATGTGGCAGTTTGTAAGTAAGAAACGCTTTAGAAACTAAAAATTTTCGCAGTTCTGATGCTCGAAACGAATAACCAGAACGGCCTAGGGGAAAAGTACGCATAGCGTTGTAATCGGGCGAGTTTCTACTTTCAGATGCAACAGAAATTTTGAGGATTGATCAATCCGTTCGCGAGAAATGGCAGTTTGGAGGTAAGAAACGGTTGAGAAACTCAAAATTTTCGCAGTTCTGATGCTCGAAACGAATAACCAGAACGGCCTAGGGGAAAAGTACGCAAACCGTCGTAATCGGGCGAGTTTCTACTTTCAGATGCAACAGAAATTTTGCGGATTGGTCAATCCGTTCGCGAGATATGGTACTTTGTAAGTAAGAAACGCTTGAGAAACTTAAAATTTTCGCAGTTCTGGTGCTCGACAAGCATAACAAGAACGGCCTAGGGGAAAAGTACGCATACCGTTGTGATCGGGCGAGTTTCTACTTTCAGATGCAACAGAAATTTTGCGGATTAGTCAATCCGTTCGCGAGATATGGCAGTTTGGAGGTAAGAAACGCTTGAGAAACTCAAAATTTTCGCTGTTCTGATGCTCGAACCGAATAACTAGAACGGCCTAGGGGAAAAGTACGCACACCGTTGTAATCGGGCGAGTTTCTACTTTCAGATGCAACAGAAATTTTGCGGATTGGTCAATCCGTTCGCGAGATATGGCAGTTTGGAGGTAAGAAACGGTTGAGAAACTCAAAATTTTCACGGTTCTGATGCTCGAAACGAATAACCAGAACGGCCTAGGGGAAAAGTACGCATACCGTTGTGATCGGGCGAGTTTCTACTTTCAGATGCAATAGAAATTTTGCGGATTGGTCAATCCGTTCGCGAGATATGGCAGTTTGGAGGTAAGAAACGGTTGAGAAACTCAAAATTTTCACGGTTCTGATGCTCGAAACGAATAACTAGAACGGCCTAGGGGAAAAGTACTCATACCGTTGTAATCGGGCGTGTTTCAACTTTCAGATGCAACAGAAATTTTGCGGATTGGTCAATCCGTTCGCGAGATATGGCAGTTTGGAGGTAAGAAACGGTTGAGAAACTCAAAATTTTCACAGTTCTGATGCTCGAAACGAATAACTAGAACGGCCTAGGGGAAAAGCACGCATACAGTTGTAATCGGGCGAGTTTCTACTTTCAGATGCAACAGAAATTTTGCGGATTGGCCAATCCGTTCGCGAGATGTGGCAGTTTGTAAGTAAGAAACGCTTTAGAAACTAAAAATTTTCGCAGTTCTGATGCTCGAAACGAATAACTAGAACGGCCTACAGGAAAAGTACGCATACCGTTGCAATCGGGCGGGTTTCTGCTTTCAGATGCAGCAGAAATTTTGCGGATTGGTCAATCCGTTCGCGAGATATGGGATTTTGGAGGTAAGAAACACTTGAGAAACTCAAAATTTTCGCAGTTCTGGTGCTCGACAAGCATAACAAGAACGGCCTAGGGGAAAAGTACGCATACAGTTGTAATCGGGCGAGTTTCTACTTTCGGATGCAACATAAATTTTGCGGATTGGTCAATCCGTTCGCGAGATATGGCAGTTTGGAGGTAAGAAACGCTTGAGAAACTAAAAATTTTCGCAGTTCTGATGCTCGAAACGAATAACTAGAACGGCCCACAGGAAAAGTACGCATACCGTTAAAATCGGGCGGGTTTCTGCTTTCAGATGCAGCAGAAATTTTGCGGATTGGTCAATTCGTTCGCGAGATATGGGATTTTGGAGGTAAGAAACACTTGAGAAACTCAAAATTTTCGCAGTTCTGGTGCTCGACAAGCATAACAAGAACGGCCTAGGGGAAAAGTACGCATACAGTTGTAATCGGGCGAGTTTCTACTTTCGGATGCAACATAAATTTTGCGGATTGGTCAATCCGTTCGCGAGATATGGCAGTTTGGAGGTAAGAAACGCTTGAGAAACTAAAAATTTTCGCAGTTCTGATGCTCGAAACGAATAACTAGAACGGCCCACAGGAAAAGTACGCATACCGTTAAAATCGGGCGGGTTTCTGCTTTCAGATGCAGCAGAAATTTTGCGGATTGGTCAATTCGTTCGCGAGATATGGGATTTTGGAGGTAAGAAACACTTGAGAAACTCAAAATTTTCGCAGTTCTGGTGCTCGACAAGCATAACAAGAACGGCCTAGGGGAAAAGTACGCATACAGTTGTAATCGGGCGAGTTTCTACTTTCAGATGCAACAGAAATTTTGCGGATTGGTCAATCCGTTCGCGAGATATGGCAGTTTGGAGGTAAGAAACGGTTGAGAAACTCAAAATTTTCACAGTTCTGATGCTCGAAACGAATAACTAGAACGGCCTAGGGGAAAAGCACGCATACAGTTGTAATCGGGCGAGTTTCTACTTTCAGATGCAACAGAAATTTTGCGGATTGGCCAATCCGTTCGCGAGATGTGGCAGTTTGTAAGTAAGAAACGCTTTAGAAACTAAAAATTTTCGCAGTTCTGATGCTCGAAACGAATAACTAGAACGGCCTACAGGAAAAGTACGCATACCGTTGCAATCGGGCGGGTTTCTGCTTTCAGATGCAGCAGAAATTTTGCGGATTGGTCAATCCGTTCGCGAGATATGGGATTTTGGAGGTAAGAAACACTTGAGAAACTCAAAATTTTCGCAGTTCTGGTGCTCGACAAGCATAACAAGAACGGCCTAGGGGAAAAGTACGCATACAGTTGTAATCGGGCGAGTTTCTACTTTCGGATGCAACATAAATTTTGCGGATTGGTCAATCCGTTCGCGAGATATGGCAGTTTGGAGGTAAGAAACGCTTGAGAAACTAAAAATTTTCGCAGTTCTGATGCTCGAAACGAATAACTAGAACGGCCCACAGGAAAAGTACGCATACCGTTAAAATCGGGCGGGTTTCTGCTTTCAGATGCAGCAGAAATTTTGCGGATTGGTCAATTCGTTCGCGAGATATGGGATTTTGGAGGTAAGAAACACTTGAGAAACTCAAAATTTTCGCAGTTCTGGTGCTCGACAAGCATAACAAGAACGGCCTAGGGGAAAAGTACGCATACAGTTGTAATCGGGCGAGTTTCTACTTTCGGATGCAACATAAATTTTGCGGATTGGTCAATCCGTTCGCGAGATATGGCAGTTTGGAGGTAAGAAACGCTTGAGAAACTAAAAATTTTCGCAGTTCTGATGCTCGAAACGAATAACTAGAACGGCCCACAGGAAAAGTACGCATACCGTTAAAATCGGGCGGGTTTCTGCTTTCAGATGCAGCAGAAATTTTGCGGATTGGTCAATTCGTTCGCGAGATATGGGATTTTGGAGGTAAGAAACACTTGAGAAACTCAAAATTTTCGCAGTTCTGGTGCTCGACAAGCATAACAAGAACGGCCTAGGGGAAAAGTACGCATACAGTTGTAATCGGGCGAGTTTCTACTTTCAGATGCAACAGAAATTTTGCGGATTGGTCAATCCGTTCGCGAGATATGGCAGTTTGGAGGTAAGAAACGGTTGAGAAACTCAAAATTTTCACAGTTCTGATGCTCGAAACGAATAACTAGAACGGCCTAGGGGAAAAGCACGCATACAGTTGTAATCGGGCGAGTTTCTACTTTCAGATGCAACAGAAATTTTGCGGATTGGCCAATCCGTTCGCGAGATGTGGCAGTTTGTAAGTAAGAAACGCTTTAGAAACTAAAAATTTTCGCAGTTCTGATGCTCGAAACGAATAACTAGAACGGCCTACAGGAAAAGTACGCATACCGTTGCAATCGGGCGGGTTTCTGCTTTCAGATGCAGCAGAAATTTTGCGGATTGGTCAATCCGTTCGCGAGATATGGGATTTTGGAGGTAAGAAACACTTGAGAAACTCAAAATTTTCGCAGTTCTGGTGCTCGACAAGCATAACAAGAACGGCCTAGGGGAAAAGTACGCATACAGTTGTAATCGGGCGAGTTTCTACTTTCGGATGCAACATAAATTTTGCGGATTGGTCAATCCGTTCGCGAGATATGGCAGTTTGGAGGTAAGAAACGCTTGAGAAACTAAAAATTTTCGCAGTTCTGATGCTCGAAACGAATAACTAGAACGGCCCACAGGAAAAGTACGCATACCGTTAAAATCGGGCGGGTTTCTGCTTTCAGATGCAGCAGAAATTTTGCGGATTGGTCAATTCGTTCGCGAGATATGGGATTTTGGAGGTAAGAAACACTTGAGAAACTCAAAATTTTCGCAGTTCTGGTGCTCGACAAGCATAACAAGAACGGCCTAGGGGAAAAGTACGCATACAGTTGTAATCGGGCGAGTTTCTACTTTCAGATGCAACAGAAATTTTGCGGATTGGTCAATCCGTTCGCGAGATATGGCAGTTTGGAGGTAAGAAACGCTTGAGAAACTCAAAATTTTCGCTGTTCTGATGCTCGAAACGAATAACTAGAACGGCCTAGGGGAAAAGTACTCATACCGTTGTAATCGGGCTTGTTTCATCTTTCAGATGCAACAGAAATTTTGCGGATTGGTCAATCCGTTCGCGAGATATGGCAGTTTGGAGGTAAGAAACGCTTGAGCAACTCAAAATTTTCGCAGTTCTGTTGCTCGACAAGCATAACTAGAACAGCCTAGGGGAAAGGTACGCATACCGTTGTAATCGGGCGAGTTTCTACTTTCAGATGCTACAGAAATTTTGCGGATTGGTCAATCCTTTCGCGAGATGTGGCAGTTTGTAAGTAAGAAACGCTTGAGAAACTCAAAATTTTCGCAGTTCTGATGCTCGAAACGAATAACCAGAACGGCCTAGGGGAAAACCACGCATACCGTTGTAATCGGGCGAGTTTCTACTTTCAGATGCAACAGACACTTTGCGGATTGGTCAATCCGTTCGCGAGATATGGCAGTTTGGAGGTAAGAAACGCTTGAGAAACTCAAAATTTTCGCAGTTCTGATGCTCGAACCGAATAACAAGGACGGCCTAGCGGAAAAGTACGCATACAGTTGTAATCGGGCGAGTTTCTACTTTCAGACGCAACAGAAATTTTGCGGATTGGTCAATCCGTTCTCGAAATATGGCAGTTTGGAGGTAAGAAACGCTTGAGAAACTCAAAATTTTCGCAGTTCTGATGCTCGAACCGAATAACTAGAACGACCTAGGGGAAAAGTACGCATACAGTTGTAATCGGGCGAGTTTCTACTTTCAGATGCATCAGAAATTTTGCGGATTGGTCAATCCGTTCGCGAGATATGGCAGTTTGGAGGTAAGAAACGCTTGAGAAACTCAAAATTTTCGCAGTTCTGATGCTCGACAAGCATAACTAGAACAGCCTAGGGGAAAGGTACGCATACCGTTGTAATCGGGCGAGTTTCTACTTTCAGATGCTACAGAAATTGTGCGGATTGGTCAATCCGTTCGCGAGATATGGCAGTTTGGAGGTAAGAAACGCTTGAGCAACTCAAAATTTTCGCAGTTCTGTTGCTCGACAAGCATAACTAGAACAGCCTAGGGGAAAGGTACGCATACAGTTGTAATCGGGCGAGTTTCTACTTTCAGATGCAACAGAAATTTTGCGGATTGGTCAATCCGTTCGCGAGATATGGCAGTTTGGAGGTAAGAAACGCTTGAGAAACTCAAAATTTTCGCTGTTCTGATGCTCGAAACGAATAACTAGAACGGCCTAGGGGAAAAGTACTCATACCGTTGTAATCGGGCTTGTTTCATCTTTCAGATGCAACAGAAATTTTGCGGATTGGTCAATCCGTTCGCGAGATATGGCAGTTTGGAGGTAAGAAACGCTTGAGCAACTCAAAATTTTCGCAGTTCTGTTGCTCGACAAGCATAACTAGAACAGCCTAGGGGAAAGGTACGCATACCGTTGTAATCGGGCGAGTTTCTACTTTCAGATGCTACAGAAATTTTGCGGATTGGTCAATCCTTTCGCGAGATGTGGCAGTTTGTAAGTAAGAAACGCTTGAGAAACTCAAAATTTTCGCAGTTCTGATGCTCGAAACGAATAACCAGAACGGCCTAGGGGAAAACCACGCATACCGTTGTAATCGGGCGAGTTTCTACTTTCAGATGCAACAGACACTTTGCGGATTGGTCAATCCGTTCGCGAGATATGGCAGTTTGGAGGTAAGAAACGCTTGAGAAACTCAAAATTTTCGCAGTTCTGATGCTCGAACCGAATAACTAGAACGACCTAGGGGAAAAGTACGCATACAGTTGTAATCGGGCGAGTTTCTACTTTCAGATGCATCAGAAATTTTGCGGATTGGTCAATCCGTTCGCGAGATATGGCAGTTTGGAGGTAAGAAACGCTTGAGAAACTCAAAATTTTCGCAGTTCTGATGCTCGACAAGCATAACTAGAACAGCCTAGGGGAAAGGTACGCATACCGTTGTAATCGGGCGAGTTTCTACTTTCAGATGCTACAGAAATTGTGCGGATTGGTCAATCCGTTCGCGAGATATGGCAGTTTGGAGGTAAGAAACGCTTGAGAAACTCAAAATTTTCGCTGTTCTGATGCTCGAAACGAATAACTAGAACGGCCTAGGGGAAAAGTACTCATACCGTTGTAATCGGGCTTGTTTCATCTTTCAGATGCAACAGAAATTTTGCGGATTGGTCAATCCGTTCGCGAGATATGGCAGTTTGGAGGTAAGAAACGCTTGAGGAACTCAAAATTTTCGCAGTTCTGATGCTCGAAACGAATAACCAGAACGGCCTAGGGGAAAACTACGCATACCGTTGTAATCGGGCGAGTTTCTACTTTCAGATGCAACAGACACTTTGCGGATTGGTCAATCCGTACGCGAGATATGGCAGTTTGGAGGTAAGAAACGCTTGAGAAACTCAAAATTTTCGCAGTTCTGATGCTCGAACCGAATAACAAGGACGGCCTAGCGGAAAAGTACGCATACAGTTGTAATCGGGCGAGTTTCTACTTTCAGATGCAACAGAAATTTTGCGGATTGGTCAATCCGTTCGCGAAATATGGCAGTTTGGAGGTAAGAAACGCTTGAGAAACTCAAAATTTTCGCAGTTCTGATGCTCGACAAGCATAACTAGAACGGCCTAGGGGAAAGGTACGCATACCGTTGTAATCGGGCGAGTTTCTACTTTCAGATGCAACAGAAATTTTGCGGATTGGTCAATCCGAGATGTGGCAGTTTGTAAGTAAGAAACGCTTGAGAAACTCAAAATTTTCGCAGTTCTGATGCTCGAAACGAATAACCAGAACGGCCTAGGCGAAAAGTACGCATAGCGTCGTAATCGGGCGAGTTTCTACTTTCAGATGCAACAGAAATTTTGCGGATTGATCAATCCGTTCGCGAGAAATGGCAGTTTGGAGGTAAGAAACGGTTGAGAAACTCATAATTTTCGCAGTTCTGATGCTCGAAACGAATAACCAGAACGGCCTAGGGGAAAAGTACGCAAACTGTCGTAATCGGGCGAGTTTCTACTTTCAGATGCAACAGAAATTTTGCGGATTGGTCAATCCGTTCGCGAGATGTGGCAGTTTGTAAGTAAGAAACGCTTGAGAAACTAAAAATTTTCGCAGTTCTGATGCTCGAAACGAATAACTAGAACGGCCTACAGGAAAAGTACGCATACCGTTGTAATCGGGCGGGTTTCTGCATTCAGATGCAACAGAAATTTTGCGGATTGGTCAATCCGTTCGCGAGATATGGGATTTTGGATGTAAGAAACACTTGAGAAACTCAAAATTTTCGCAGTTCTGGTGCTCGACAAGCATAACAAGAACGGCCTAGGGGAAAAGTACGCATACCGTTGTAATCGGGCGAGTTTCTACTTTCAGATGCAACAGAAATTTTGCGGATTGGTCAATCCGTTTGCGAGATATGGCAGTTTGGAGGTAAGAAACGGTTGAGAAACTCAAAATGTTCACAGTTATGATGCTCGAAACGAATAACTAGAACGGCCTAGGGGAAAAGTACTCATACCGTTGTGATCGGGCGAGTTTCTACTTTCAGATGCAACAGAAATTTTGCGGATTAGTCAATCCGTTCGCGAGATATGGCAGTTTGGAGGTAAGAAACGCTTGAGAAACTCAAAATTTTCGCTGTTCTGATGCTCGAACCGAATATCTAGAACGGCCTAGGGGAAAAGTACGCATACAGTTGTAATCGGGCGAGTTTCTACTTTCAGATGCAACAGACATTTTGCGGATTGGCCAATCCGTTCGCGAGATATGGCAGTTTGTAAGTAAGAAACGCTTCAGAAACTCAAAATTTTCGCAGTTCTGATGCTCGAAACGAATAACTGGCACGGCCTAGGGGAGAAGTACACATACCGTTGTAATCGGGCGAGTTTCTGCTTCAGATGCAACAGAAATTTTGCGGATTGGCCAATCCGTTCGCGAGATATGGCAGTTTGTAAGTAAGAAACGTTGAGAAACTCAAAATTTTCGCAGTTCTGATGCTCGAAACGAATAACTAGAACGGCCTAGTGGAAAAGTACACATACCGTTGTAATCGGGCGAGTTTCTACTTTCAGATGCAACAGAAATTTTGCGGATTGGTCAATCCGTTCGCGAGATATGGCAGTTTGGGGGTAAGAAACGCTTGAGAAACTCAAAATTTTCGCTGTTCTGATGCTCGAAACGAATAACTAGAACGGCCTAGGGGAAGAGTACACATACAGTTGTAATCGGGCGAGTTTCTACTTTCAGATGCAACAGAAATTTTGCGGATTGATCAATCCGTTCGCGAGAAATGGCAGTTTGGAGGTAAGAAACGGTTGAGAAACTCAAAATTTTCGTAGTTCTGATGCTCGAAACGAATAACCAGAACGGCCTAGGAGAAAAGTACGCAAACTGTCGTAATCGGGCGAGTTTCTACTTTCAGATGCAACAGAAATTTTGCGGATTGGTCAATCCGTTCGCGAGATGTGGCAGTTTGTAAGTAAGAAACGCTTGAGAAACTAAAAATTTTCGCAGTTCTGATGCTCGAAACGAATAACTAGAACGGCCTACAGGAAAAGTACTCATACCGCTGTAATCGGGCGGGTTTCTGCTTTCAGATGCAACAGAAATTTTGCGGATTGGTCAATCCGTTCGCGAGATATGGCAGTTTGGAGGTAAGAAACGCTTGAGCAACTCAAAATTTTCGCAGTTCTGTTGCTCGACAAGCATAACTAGAACAGCCTAGGGGAAAGGTACGCATACCGTTGTAATCGGGCGAGTTTCTACTTTCAGATGCTACAGAAATTTTGCGGATTGGTCAATCCTTTCGCGAGATGTGGCAGTTTGTAAGTAAGAAACGCTTGAGAAACTCAAAATTTTCGCAGTTCTGATGCTCGAAACGAATAACCAGAACGGCCTAGGGGAAAACCACGCATACCGTTGTAATCGGGCGAGTTTCTACTTTCAGATGCAACAGACACTTTGCGGATTGGTCAATCCGTTCGCGAGATATGGCAGTTTGGAGGTAAGAAACGCTTGAGAAACTCAAAATTTTCGCAGTTCTGATGCTCGAACCGAATAACAAGGACGGCCTAGCGGAAAAGTACGCATACAGTTGTAATCGGGCGAGTTTCTACTTTCAGACGCAACAGAAATTTTGCGGATTGGTCAATCCGTTCTCGAAATATGGCAGTTTGGAGGTAAGAAACGCTTGAGAAACTCAAAATTTTCGCAGTTCTGATGCTCGAACCGAATAACTAGAACGACCTAGGGGAAAAGTACGCATACAGTTGTAATCGGGCGAGTTTCTACTTTCAGATGCATCAGAAATTTTGCGGATTGGTCAATCCGTTCGCGAGATATGGCAGTTTGGAGGTAAGAAACGCTTGAGAAACTCAAAATTTTCGCAGTTCTGATGCTCGACAAGCATAACTAGAACAGCCTAGGGGAAAGGTACGCATACCGTTGTAATCGGGCGAGTTTCTACTTTCAGATGCTACAGAAATTGTGCGGATTGGTCAATCCGTTCGCGAGATATGGCAGTTTGGAGGTAAGAAACGCTTGAGAAACTCAAAATTTTCGCTGTTCTGATGCTCGAAACGAATAACTAGAACGGCCTAGGGGAAAAGTACTCATACCGTTGTAATCGGGCTTGTTTCATCTTTCAGATGCAACAGAAATTTTGCGGATTGGTCAATCCGTTCGCGAGATATGGCAGTTTGGAGGTAAGAAACGCTTGAGGAACTCAAAATTTTCGCAGTTCTGATGCTCGAAACGAATAACCAGAACGGCCTAGGGGAAAACTACGCATACCGTTGTAATCGGGCGAGTTTCTACTTTCAGATGCAACAGACACTTTGCGGATTGGTCAATCCGTACGCGAGATATGGCAGTTTGGAGGTAAGAAACGCTTGAGAAACTCAAAATTTTCGCAGTTCTGATGCTCGAACCGAATAACAAGGACGGCCTAGCGGAAAAGTACGCATACAGTTGTAATCGGGCGAGTTTCTACTTTCAGATGCAACAGAAATTTTGCGGATTGGTCAATCCGTTCGCGAAATATGGCAGTTTGGAGGTAAGAAACGCTTGAGAAACTCAAAATTTTCGCAGTTCTGATGCTCGACAAGCATAACTAGAACGGCCTAGGGGAAAGGTACGCATACCGTTGTAATCGGGCGAGTTTCTACTTTCAGATGCAACAGAAATTTTGCGGATTGGTCAATCCGAGATGTGGCAGTTTGTAAGTAAGAAACGCTTGAGAAACTCAAAATTTTCGCAGTTCGGATGCTCGAAACGAATTACTAGAACTGCCTACGGGAAAAGTACGCATACTGTTGTAATCGGGCGGGTTTCTGCTTTCAGATGCAACAGAAATTTTGCGGATTGGTCATTCCGTTCGCGAGATATGGGAGTTTGGAGGTAAGAAACACTTGAGAAACTCAAAATTTTCGCAGTTCTGGTGCTCGACAAGCATAACTAGAACGGCCTAGGGGAAAATTACGCATACCGTTGTGATCGGGCGAGTTTCTACATTCAGATGCAACAGAAATTTTGCGGATTGGTCAATCCGTTCGCGAGATATGGCAGTTTGGAGGTAAGAAGCGGTTGAGAAACTCAAAATTTTCGCAGGTCTGATGCTCGAAACGAATAACTGGCACGGCCTAGGGGAAAAGTACACATACCGTTCTAATCGGGCGAGTTTCTACTTTCAGATGCAACAGAAATTTTGCGGATTGGTCAATCCGTTCGCGAGATATGGCAGTTTGTAGGTAAGAAACGCTTGAGAAACTCAAAATTTTCGCAGTTCTGATGCTCGAAACGAATAACTAGAACGGCCTAGGGGAAAAGTACACATACCGTTGTAATCGGGCGAGTTTCTACTTTCAGATGCAACAGAAATTTTGCAGATTGGTTAATCCTTTCGCGAGATATGGCAGTTTGGAGGTTAGAAACGCTTGAGAAACTCAAAATTTTCGCAGTTCTGATGCTCGAAACGAATAACCAGAACGGCCTAGGCGAAAAGTACGCATAGCGTCGTAATCGGGCGAGTTTCTACTTTCAGATGCAACAGAAATTTTGCGGATTGATCAATCCGTTCGCGAGAAATGGCAGTTTGGAGGTAAGAAACGGTTGAGAAACTCAAAATTTTCGCAGTTCTGATGCTCGAAACGAATAACCAGAACGGCCTAGGGGAAAAGTACGCAAACTGTCGTAATCGGGCGAGTTTCTACTTTCAGATGCAACAGAAATTTTGCGGATTGGTCAATCCGTTCGCGAGATGTGGCAGTTTGTAAGTAAGAAACGCTTGAGAAACTAAAAATTTTCGCAGTTCTGATGCTCGAAACGAATAACTAGAACGGCCTACAGGAAAAGTACGCATACCGTTGTAATCGGGCGGGTTTCTGCATTCAGATGCAACAGAAATTTTGCGGATTGGTCAATCCGTTCGCGAGATATGGGATTTTGGATGTAAGAAACACTTGAGAAACTCAAAATTTTCGCAGTTCTGGTGCTCGACAAGCATAACAAGAACGGCCTAGGGGAAAAGTACGCATACCGTTGTAATCGGGCGAGTTTCTACTTTCAGATGCAACAGAAATTTTGCGGATTGGTCAATCCGTTTGCGAGATATGGCAGTTTGGAGGTAAGAAACGGTTGAGAAACTCAAAATGTTCACAGTTATGATGCTCGAAACGAATAACTAGAACGGCCTAGGGGAAAAGTACTCATACCGTTGTGATCGGGCGAGTTTCTACTTTCAGATGCAACAGAAATTTTGCGGATTAGTCAATCCGTTCGCGAGATATGGCAGTTTGGAGGTAAGAAACGCTTGAGAAACTCAAAAT
The DNA here is from genome assembly GCF_051014685.1 of Ptiloglossa arizonensis. Taxonomy (NCBI): domain Eukaryota; kingdom Metazoa; phylum Arthropoda; class Insecta; order Hymenoptera; family Colletidae; genus Ptiloglossa; species Ptiloglossa arizonensis. The sequence continues at coordinate 576,584 of NW_027478544.1, forward strand.
TTTCGCAGTTCTGATGCTCGAACCGAATAACTAGAACGACCTAGGGGAAAAGTACGCATACAGTTGTAATCGGGCGAGTTTCTACTTTCAGATGCATCAGAAATTTTGCGGATTGGTCAATCCGTTCGCGAGATATGGCAGTTTGGAGGTAAGAAACGCTTGAGAAACTCAAAATTTTCGCAGTTCTGATGCTCGACAAGCATAACTAGAACAGCCTAGGGGAAAGGTACGCATACCGTTGTAATCGGGCGAGTTTCTACTTTCAGATGCTACAGAAATTGTGCGGATTGGTCAATCCGTTCGCGAGATATGGCAGTTTGGAGGTAAGAAACGCTTGAGAAACTCAAAATTTTCGCTGTTCTGATGCTCGAAACGAATAACTAGAACGGCCTAGGGGAAAAGTACTCATACCGTTGTAATCGGGCTTGTTTCATCTTTCAGATGCAACAGAAATTTTGCGGATTGGTCAATCCGTTCGCGAGATATGGCAGTTTGGAGGTAAGAAACGCTTGAGGAACTCAAAATTTTCGCAGTTCTGATGCTCGAAACGAATAACCAGAACGGCCTAGGGGAAAACTACGCATACCGTTGTAATCGGGCGAGTTTCTACTTTCAGATGCAACAGACACTTTGCGGATTGGTCAATCCGTACGCGAGATATGGCAGTTTGGAGGTAAGAAACGCTTGAGAAACTCAAAATTTTCGCAGTTCTGATGCTCGAACCGAATAACAAGGACGGCCTAGCGGAAAAGTACGCATACAGTTGTAATCGGGCGAGTTTCTACTTTCAGATGCAACAGAAATTTTGCGGATTGGTCAATCCGTTCGCGAAATATGGCAGTTTGGAGGTAAGAAACGCTTGAGAAACTCAAAATTTTCGCAGTTCTGATGCTCGACAAGCATAACTAGAACGGCCTAGGGGAAAGGTACGCATACCGTTGTAATCGGGCGAGTTTCTACTTTCAGATGCAACAGAAATTTTGCGGATTGGTCAATCCGAGATGTGGCAGTTTGTAAGTAAGAAACGCTTGAGAAACTCAAAATTTTCGCAGTTCGGATGCTCGAAACGAATTACTAGAACTGCCTACGGGAAAAGTACGCATACTGTTGTAATCGGGCGGGTTTCTGCTTTCAGATGCAACAGAAATTTTGCGGATTGGTCATTCCGTTCGCGAGATATGGGAGTTTGGAGGTAAGAAACACTTGAGAAACTCAAAATTTTCGCAGTTCTGGTGCTCGACAAGCATAACTAGAACGGCCTAGGGGAAAATTACGCATACCGTTGTGATCGGGCGAGTTTCTACATTCAGATGCAACAGAAATTTTGCGGATTGGTCAATCCGTTCGCGAGATATGGCAGTTTGGAGGTAAGAAGCGGTTGAGAAACTCAAAATTTTCGCAGGTCTGATGCTCGAAACGAATAACTGGCACGGCCTAGGGGAAAAGTACACATACCGTTCTAATCGGGCGAGTTTCTACTTTCAGATGCAACAGAAATTTTGCGGATTGGTCAATCCGTTCGCGAGATATGGCAGTTTGTAGGTAAGAAACGCTTGAGAAACTCAAAATTTTCGCAGTTCTGATGCTCGAAACGAATAACTAGAACGGCCTAGGGGAAAAGTACACATACCGTTGTAATCGGGCGAGTTTCTACTTTCAGATGCAACAGAAATTTTGCAGATTGGTTAATCCTTTCGCGAGATATGGCAGTTTGGAGGTTAGAAACGCTTGAGAAACTCAAAATTTTCGCAGTTCTGATGCTCGAAACGAATAACCAGAACGGCCTAGGCGAAAAGTACGCATAGCGTCGTAATCGGGCGAGTTTCTACTTTCAGATGCAACAGAAATTTTGCGGATTGATCAATCCGTTCGCGAGAAATGGCAGTTTGGAGGTAAGAAACGGTTGAGAAACTCAAAATTTTCGCAGTTCTGATGCTCGAAACGAATAACCAGAACGGCCTAGGGGAAAAGTACGCAAACTGTCGTAATCGGGCGAGTTTCTACTTTCAGATGCAACAGAAATTTTGCGGATTGGTCAATCCGTTCGCGAGATGTGGCAGTTTGTAAGTAAGAAACGCTTGAGAAACTAAAAATTTTCGCAGTTCTGATGCTCGAAACGAATAACTAGAACGGCCTACAGGAAAAGTACGCATACCGTTGTAATCGGGCGGGTTTCTGCATTCAGATGCAACAGAAATTTTGCGGATTGGTCAATCCGTTCGCGAGATATGGGATTTTGGATGTAAGAAACACTTGAGAAACTCAAAATTTTCGCAGTTCTGGTGCTCGACAAGCATAACAAGAACGGCCTAGGGGAAAAGTACGCATACCGTTGTAATCGGGCGAGTTTCTACTTTCAGATGCAACAGAAATTTTGCGGATTGGTCAATCCGTTTGCGAGATATGGCAGTTTGGAGGTAAGAAACGGTTGAGAAACTCAAAATGTTCACAGTTATGATGCTCGAAACGAATAACTAGAACGGCCTAGGGGAAAAGTACTCATACCGTTGTGATCGGGCGAGTTTCTACTTTCAGATGCAACAGAAATTTTGCGGATTAGTCAATCCGTTCGCGAGATATGGCAGTTTGGAGGTAAGAAACGCTTGAGAAACTCAAAATTTTCGCTGTTCTGATGCTCGAACCGAATATCTAGAACGGCCTAGGGGAAAAGTACGCATACAGTTGTAATCGGGCGAGTTTCTACTTTCAGATGCAACAGACATTTTGCGGATTGGCCAATCCGTTCGCGAGATATGGCAGTTTGTAAGTAAGAAACGCTTCAGAAACTCAAAATTTTCGCAGTTCTGATGCTCGAAACGAATAACTGGCACGGCCTAGGGGAGAAGTACACATACCGTTGTAATCGGGCGAGTTTCTGCTTCAGATGCAACAGAAATTTTGCGGATTGGCCAATCCGTTCGCGAGATATGGCAGTTTGTAAGTAAGAAACGTTGAGAAACTCAAAATTTTCGCAGTTCTGATGCTCGAAACGAATAACTAGAACGGCCTAGTGGAAAAGTACACATACCGTTGTAATCGGGCGAGTTTCTACTTTCAGATGCAACAGAAATTTTGCGGATTGGTCAATCCGTTCGCGAGATATGGCAGTTTGGGGGTAAGAAACGCTTGAGAAACTCAAAATTTTCGCAGTTCTGATGCTCGAAACGAATAACTGGCACGGCCTAGGGGAAAAGTACACATACCGTTGTAATCGGGCGAGTTTCTACTTTCAGATGCAACAGAAATTTTGCGGATTGGTCAATCCGTTCGCGAGATATGGCAGATTGGAGGTAAGAAACGCTTGAGAAACTCAAAATTTTCGCTATTCTGATGCTCGAAACGAATAACTAGAACGGCCTAGGGGAAGAGTACACATACAGTTGTAATCGGGCGAGTTTCTACTTTCAGATGCAACAGAAATTTTGCGGATTGATCAATCCGTTCGCGAGAAATGGCAGTTTGGAGGTAAGAAACGGTTGAGAAACTCAAAATTTTCGTAGTTCTGATGCTCGAAACGAATAACCAGAACGGCCTAGGAGAAAAGTACGCAAACTGTCGTAATCGGGCGAGTTTCTACTTTCAGATGCAACAGAAATTTTGCGGATTGGTCAATCCGTTCGCGAGATGTGGCAGTTTGTAAGTAAGGAAACGCTTGAGAAACTAAAAATTTTCGCAGTTCTGATGCTCGAAACGAATAACTAGAACGGCCTACAGGAAAAGTACTCATACCGCTGTAATCGGGGCGGGTTTCTGCTTTCAGATGCAACAGAAATTTTGCGGATTGGTCAATCCGTTCGCGCGATATGGGATTTTTGGAGGTAAGAAACACTTGAGAAACTCAAAATTTTCGCAGTTCTGGTGCTCGACAAGCATAACAAGAACGGCCTAGGGGAAAAGTACGCATACCGTTGTAATCGGGCGAGTTTCTACTTTCAGATGCAACAGGAATTTTGCGGATTGGTCAATCCGTTCGCGAGATATGGCAGTTTGGAGGTAAGAAACGCTTGAGAAACTCAAAACTTTCGCAGTTCTGATGCTCGAACGCGAATAACTAGATCGGCCTAGGGGAAAAGTACGCACACAGTTGTAATCGGGCGAGTTTCTACTTTCAGATGCAAAAGAAATTTTGCGGATTGGTCAATCCGTTAGCGAGATATGGCAGTTTGGGGGTAAGAAAACGCTTGAGAAACTCAAAATGTTCACAGTTCTGATGCTCGAAACGAATAACTAGAACGGCCTTAGGGGAAAAGTACTCATACCGTTGTGATCGGGCGAGTTTCTACTTTCAGATGCAACAGAAATTTTGCGGATTAGTCAATCCGTTCGGCGAGATATGGCAGTTTGGAGGTAAGAAACGCTTGAGAAACTCAAAATTTTCGCTGTTCTGATGCTCGAACCGAATATCTAGAACGGCCTAGGGGAAAAGTACGCATACAGTTGTAATCGGGCGAGTTTCTACTTTCAGATGCAACAGACATTTTGCGGATTGGCCAATCCGTTCGCGAGATATGGCAGTTTGTAAGTAAGAAACGCTTCAGAAACTCAAAATTTTCGCAGTTCTGATGCTCGAAACGAATAACTGGCACGGCCTAGGGGAGAAGTACACATACCGTTGTAATCGGGCGAGTTTCTGCTTTCAGATGCAACAGAAATTTTGCGGATTGGTCAAGTAAGAAACACTTGAGAAACTCAAAAATTTTCGCAGTTTCTGGTGCTCGACAAGCATAACTAGAAACGGCCTAGGGGGAAAAAGTACGCATACCGGTTTGTAATCGGGCGAGTTTCTAACTTTCAGAATGCAACAGAAATTTTGGGATTGGTCAATCCGTTCGCGAGATATGGCAGTTTTGGAGGTAAGAAAACGGTTGAGAAACTCAAAAATGTTCACAGTTCTGATGCTCGAAACGAATAACTAGAAACGGCCTAGAGGAAAAGTACACATACCGTTTGTAATCGGGCGAGTTTCTACTTTCAGATGCAACAGAAATTTTGCGGATTGGCCAATCCGTTCGCGAGATATGGCAGTTTGTAAGTAAGAAACGTTGAGAAACTCAAAATTTTCGCAGGTTCTGATGCTCGAAACGAATAACTAGAACGGCCTAGTGGAAAAGTACAACATACCGTTGTAATCGGCGACGTTTTCTACTTTCAGATGCAACAGAAATTTTGCGGATTGGTCAATCCGTTCGCGAGATATGGCAGATTGGAGGTAAGAAACGCTTGAGAAAACTCAAAAATTTTCGCTGTTCTGATGCTCGAAACGAATAACTAGAACGGCCTAGGGGAAAAGTACACATACCGTTGTTAATCGGGCGAGTTTCTACTTTCAGATGCAACAGAAATTTTGCGGATTGGTCAATCGTTCGCGAGATATGCAGTTTGTAAGTAAGAAAACGCTTGAGAAACTCAAAATTTTCGCAGTTCTGATGCTCGAAACGAATAACTAGAACGGACCTAGGGGAAAAGTACGCATACCGTTGTAATCGGGCGAGTTTCTACTTTCAGATGCAACAGAAATTTTGCGGATTGGTCAATCCGTTCGCGAGATATGGCAGTTTGGGGGTAAGAAACGCTTGAGAAACTTCAAAATTTCGCAGTTCTGATGCTCGAAACGAATAACTGGCACGGCCTAGGAGGAAAAGTACACATACCGTTGTAATCGGCGAGTTTCTACTTTCAGATGCAACAGAAAATTTTGGCGGATTGGTCAATCCGTTCGCGAGATATGGCAGATTGGAGGTAAGAAAACGCTTGAGAAACTCAAAATTTTTCGCTGTTCTGATGCTCGAAACGAATAACTAGAAACGGGCCTATGGGGAAGAGTACATCATACAGTTGTAATCGGGCGAGTTTCTACTTTCAGATGCAAACAGAAATTTTGCGGATTGAATCAAGTCTTTCGCGAGAAATGGCAGTTTGGAGGTAAGAAACGGTTGAAGAAACTCAAAAATTTTCGCAGTTCTGATGCTCGAAACGAATAACCAGAAACCGCCTAGGAGAAAAGTACGCAAACTGTCGTAATCGGGCGAGTTTCTACTTTTCAGATGCAACAGAAATTTTGCGGATTGGTCAATCCGTTCGCGAGATGTGGCAGTTTGTAAGTAAGAAACGCTTGAGAAACTAAAAAATTTTCGCAGTTCTGATGCTCGAAACGAATAACTAGAACGGCCTACAGGAAAAGTACGCACACAGTTGTAATCGGGCGAGTTTCTACACTTTTCAGATGCAACAGAAATTTTGCGGATTGGTCAATCCGTTAGCGAGATATGGCAGTTTGGGGGTAAGAAAACGCTTGAGAAACTCAAAATGTTCACAGTTCTGATGCTCGAAACGAATAACTAGAACGGCCCTAGGGGAAAAGTACGCATACTGTTGTAATCGGGCGGGTTTCTGCTTTCAGATGCAACAGAAATTTTGCGGATTGGTCAATCCGTTCGCGAGATATGGGAGTTTGGAGGTAAGAAAACACTTGAGAAACTCAAAATTTTCGCAGTTCTGGTGCTCGAACAAGCATAACTAGAACGGCCTAGGGGAAAAGTACGCATACCGTTGTAATCGGGCGAGTTTCTACTTTCAGATGCAACAGAAATTTTGCGGATTGGTCAATCCGTTCGCGAGATATGGCAGTTTGGAGGTAAGAAACGGTTGAGAAGCTCAAAATGTTCACAGTTCTGATACTCGAAACGAATAACTAGAACGGCCTAGGGGTAAAGTACGCATACCGTTGTAATCGGGCGAGTTTCTACATTCAGATGCAATAGAAATTTTGCGGATTGGTCAATCCGTTCGCGAGATATGGCAGTTTGGAGGTAAGAAACGCTTGAGAAACTCAAAATTTTCGCAGTTCTGATGCTCGAAACGAATAACTGGCACGGCCTAGGGGAAAAGTACACATACCGTTGTAATCGGGCGAGTTTCTACTTTCAGATGCAACAGAAATTTTGCGGATTGGTCAATCCGTTCGCGAGATATGGCAGATTGGAGGTAAGAAACGCATGAGAAACTCAAAATTTTCGCTGTTCTGATGCTCGAAACGAATAACTAGAACGGCCTAGAGGAAAAGTACACATAGCGTTGTAATCGGGCGAGTTTCTACTTTCAGATGCAACAGAAATTTTGCGGATTGGTCAATCCGTTCGCGAGATATGGCAGTTTGGATGTAAGAAACGGTTGAGAAACTCAAAATTTTCACAGTTCTGATGCTCGAAACGAATAACTAGAACGGCCTAGGGGAAAAGTACTCATACCGTTGTAATCGGGGGTGTATCAACTTTCAGATGCAACAGAAATCTTGCGGATTGGTCAATCCGTTCGCGAGATATGGCAGTTTGGAGGTAAGAAACGCTTGAGCAACTCAAAACTTTCGCAGTTCTGATGCTCGAAACGAATAACCAGAACGGCCTAGGGGAAAACTACGCATACCGTTGCAATCGGGCGAGTTTCTACTTTCAGATGCAACAGACACTTTGCTGATTGGTCAATCCGTTCGCGAGATATTGCAGTTTGGAGGTAAGAAACGCTTGAGAAACTCAAAAGTTTCGCAGTTCTGATGCTCGAGACGAATAACTAGAACGGCCTAGGGGAAAAGTACGCGTACCGTTGTAATCGGGCGGGTTTCTACTTTCAGATGCAACAGAAATTTTGCGGATTGGTCAATCAGTTCGCGAGATATGGCAGTTTGGAGGTAAGAAACGGTTGAGAAACTCAAAATTTTCACAGTTCTGATGCTCGAAACGAATAACTAGAACGGCCTAGGGGGAAAGTACGCATACCGTTCTTATCGGGCGAGTTTCTACTTTCAGATGCAACAGAAATTTTGCGGATTGGTCTATCCGTTCGCGAGATATTGCAGTTTGGAAGTAAGAAACGCTTGAGAAACTCAAAAGTTTCGCAGTTCTGATGCTCGAGACGAATAACTAGAACGGCCTAGGGGAAAAGTACGCGTACCGTTGTAATCGGGCGGGTTTCTTCTTTCAGATGCAACAGAAATTTTGCGGATTGGTCAATCAGTTCGCGAGATATGGCAGTTTGGAGGTAAGAAACGGTTGAGAAACTCAAAATTTTCACAGTTCTGATGCTCGAAACGAATAACTAGAACGGCCTAGGGGAAAAGTACTCATACCTTTGTAATCGGGCGTGTATCAACTTTCAGGTGCAACAGAAATCTTGCGGATTGGTCAATCCGTTCGCGAGATATGGCAGTTTGGAGGTAAGAAACGCTTCAGAAACTCAAAATTTTCGCAGTTCTGATGCTCGAAACGAATAAATGGCACGGCCTAGGGGAAAAGTACTCATACCTTTGTAATCGGGCGTGTATCAACTTTCAGGTGCAACAGAAATCTTGCGGATTGGTCAATCCGTTCGCGAGATATGGCAGTTTGGAGGTAAGAAACGCTTGAGCAACTCAAAACTTTCGCAGTTCTGATGCTCGAAACGAATAACCAGAACGGCCTAGGGGAAAACTACGCATACCGTTGTAATCGGGCGAGCTTCTACTTTCAGATGCAACAGACACTTTGCGGATTGGTCAATCCGTTCGCGAGATATGGCAGTTTAGAGGTAAGAAACGCTTGAGAAACTCAAAATTTTCGCAGTTCTGATGCTCGAACGGAATAACTGGAACGGTCTAGGGGAAAAGTACGCATACAGTTGTAATCGGGCGAGTTTCTACTTTCAGATGCAACAGAAATTTTGCGGATTGGTCTATCCGTTCGCGAGATATGGCAGTTTGGAGGTAAGAAACGCTAGAGAAACTCAAAATTTTCGCAGTTCTGATGCTCGAAACGAATAACTAGAACGGCCTAGGGGGAAAGTACGCATACCGTTCTTATCGGGCGAGTTTCTACTTTCAGATGCAACAGAAATTTTGCGGATTGGTCTATCCGTTCGCGAGATATTGCAGTTTGGAAGTAAGAAACGCTTGAGAAACTCAAAAGTTTCGCAGTTCTGATGCTCGAGACGAATAACTAGAACGGCCTAGGGGAAAAGTACGCGTACCGTTGTAATCGGGCGGGTTTCTACTTTCAGATGCAACAGAAATTTTGCGGATTGGTCAGTCAGTTCGCGAGATATTGCAGTTTGGAGGTAAGAAACGCTTGAGAAACTCAAGAGTTTCGCAGTTCTGATGCTCGAGACGAATAACTAGGACGGCCTAGGGGAAAAGTACGCGTACTGTTGTAATCGGACGAGTTTCTACTTTCAGATGCAACAGAAATTTTGCGGATTGGTCAATCAGTTCGCGAGATATGGCAGTTTGGAGGTAAGAAACGCTTGAGAAACTCAAAATTTTCGCTGTTCTGATGCTCGAACCGAATAACTAGAACGGCCTAGGGGAAAAGTACGCATACAGTTGTAATCGGGCGAGATTCTACTTTCAGATGCAACAGAAATTTTGAGGATTGGTCAATCCTTTCTCGAGATATGGCAGTTTGGAAGTAAGAAACTCTTGAGAAACTCAAAATTTTCACAGTTCTGATGCTCGAAACGAATAACTAGAACGGCCTAGGGGAAAAGTACTCATACCGTTGTAATCGGGCGTGTATCAACTTTCAGATGCAACAGAAATCTTGCGGATTGGTCAATCCGTTCGGGAGATATGGCAGTTTGGAGGTAAGAAACGCTTGAGCAACTCAAAACTTTCGCAGTTCTGATGCTCGAAACGAATAACCAGAACGGCCTAGGGGAAAACTACGCATACCGTTGTAATCGGGCGAGTTTCTACTTTCAGATGCAACAGACACTTTGCGGATTGGTCAATCCGTTCGCGAGATATGGCAGTTTAGAGGTAAGAAACGCTTGAGAAACTCAAAATTTTCGCAGTTCTGATGCTCGAACCGAATAACTGGAACGGTCTAGGGGAAAAGTACGCATACAGTTGTAATCGGGCGAGTTTCTACTTTCAGATGCAACAGAAATTTTGCGGATTGGTCTATCCGTTCGCGAGATATGGCAGTTTGGAGGTAAGAAACGCTTGAGAAACTCAAAATTTTCGCAGTTCTGATGCTCGAAACGAATAACTAGAACGGCCTAGGGGGAAAGTACGCATACCGTTCTTATCGGGCGAGTTTCTACTTTCAGATGCAACAGAAATTTTGCGGATTGGTCTATCCGTTCGCGAGATATTGCAGTTTGGAAGTAAGAAACGCTTGAGAAACTCAAAAGTTTCGCAGTTCTGATGCTCGAGACGAATAACTAGAACGGCCTAGGGGAAAAGTACGCGTACCGTTGTAATCGGGCGGGTTTCTACTTTCAGATGCAACAGAAATCTTGCGGATTGGTCAATCCGTTCGGGAGATATAGCAGTTTGGAGGTAAGAAACGCTTGAGCAACTCAAAACTTTCGCAGTTCTGATGCTCGAAACGAATAACCAGAACGGTCTAGGGGAAAACTACGCATACCGTTGTAATCGGGCGAGTTTCTACTTTCAGATGCAACAGAAATTTTGCGGATTGGTCAATCCGTTCGCGAGATATGGCAGTTTGGAGGTAAGAAACGCTTGAGCAACTCAAAACTTTCGCAGTTCTGATGCTCGAAACGAATAACCAGAACGGCCTAGGGGAAAACTACGCATACCGTTGTAATCGGGCGAGTTTCTACTTTCAGATGCAACAGACACTTTGCGGATTGGTCAATCCGTTCGCGAGATATGGCAGTTTAGAGGTAAGAAACGCTTGAGAAACTCAAAATTTTCGCAGTTCTGATGCTCGAACCGAATAACTGGAACGGTCTAGGGGAAAAGTACGCATACAGTTGTAATCGGGCGAGTTTCTACTTTCAGATGCAACAGAGATTTTGCGGATTGGTCTATCCGTTCGCGAGATATGGCAGTTTGGAGGTAAGAAACGCTTGAGAAACTCAAAATTTTCGCAGTTCTGATGCTCGAAACGAATAACTAGAACGGCCTAGGGGGAAAGTACGCATACCGTTCTTATCGGGCGAGTTTCTACTTTCAGATGCAACAGAAATTTTGCGGATTGGTCTATCCGTTCGCGAGATATTGCAGTTTGGAAGTAAGAAACGCTTGAGAAACTCAAAAGTTTCGCAGTTCTGATGCTCGAGACGAATAACTAGAACGGCCTAGGGGAAAAGTACGCGTACCGTTGTAATCGGGCGGGTTTCTACTTTCAGATGCAACACAAATTTTGCGGATTGGTCAGTCAGTTCGCGAGATATTGCAGTTTGGAGGTAAGAAACGCTTGAGAAACTCAAGAGTTTCGCAGTTCTGATGCTCGAGACGAATAACTAGGACGGCCTAGGGGAAAAGTACGCGTACTGTTGTAATCGGACGAGTTTCTACTTTCAGATGCAACAGAAATTTTGCGGATTGGTCAATCAGTTCGCGAGATATGGCAGTTTGGAGGTAAGAAACGCTTGAGAAACTCAAAATTTTCGCTGTTCTGATGCTCGAACCGAATAACTAGAACGGCCTAGGGGAAAAGTACGCATACAGTTGTAATCGGGCGAGATTCTACTTTCAGATGCAACAGAAATTTTGAGGATTGGTCAATCCTTTCTCGAGATATGGCAGTTTGGAAGTAAGAAACTCTTGAGAAACTCAAAATTTTCACAGTTCTGATGCTCGAAACGAATAACTAGAACGGCCTAGGGGAAAAGTACTCATACCGTTGTAATCGGGCGTGTATCAACTTTCAGATGCAACAGAAATCTTGCGGATTGGTCAATCCGTTCGGGAGATATGGCAGTTTGGAGGTAAGAAACGCTTGAGCAACTCAAAACTTTCGCAGTTCTGATGCTCGAAACGAATAACCAGAACGGCCTAGGGGAAAACTACGCATACCGTTGTAATCGGGCGAGTTTCTACTTTCAGATGCAACAGACACTTTGCGGATTGGTCAATCCGTTCGCGAGATATGGCAGTTTAGAGGTAAGAAACGCTTGAGAAACTCAAAATTTTCGCAGTTCTGATGCTCGAACCGAATAACTGGAACGGTCTAGGGGAAAAGTACGCATACAGTTGTAATCGGGCGAGTTTCTACTTTCAGATGCAACAGAAATTTTGCGGATTGGTCTATCCGTTCGCGAGATATGGCAGTTTGGAGGTAAGAAACGCTTGAGAAACTCAAAATTTTCGCAGTTCTGATGCTCGAAACGAATAACTAGAACGGCCTAGGGGGAAAGTACGCATACCGTTCTTATCGGGCGAGTTTCTACTTTCAGATGCAACAGAAATTTTGCGGATTGGTCTATCCGTTCGCGAGATATTGCAGTTTGGAAGTAAGAAACGCTTGAGAAACTCAAAAGTTTCGCAGTTCTGATGCTCGAGACGAATAACTAGAACGGCCTAGGGGAAAAGTACGCGTACCGTTGTAATCGGGCGGGTTTCTACTTTCAGATGCAACAGAAATCTTGCGGATTGGTCAATCCGTTCGGGAGATATAGCAGTTTGGAGGTAAGAAACGCTTGAGCAACTCAAAACTTTCGCAGTTCTGATGCTCGAAACGAATAACCAGAACGGTCTAGGGGAAAACTACGCATACCGTTGTAATCGGGCGAGTTTCTACTTTCAGATGCAACAGAAATTTTGCGGATTGGTCAATCCGTTAGCGAGATATGGCAGTTTGGAGGTAAGAAACGCTTGAGAAACTCAAAATTTTCGCAGTTCTGATGCTCGAAACGAATAACTAGAATGGCCTAGGGGAAAAGTACACATACCGTTGTAATTGGCCGAGTTTCTACTTTCAGATACCACAGAAATTTTGCGGATTGGTCGATCCGTTCGCGAGATGTGGCAGTTTGTAAGTAAGAAACGCTTGAGGAACTCAAAACTTTCGCAGTTCTGATGCTCGAAACGAATAACCAGAACGGCCTAGGGGAAAAGTACGCATACCGTTGTGATCGGGCGAGTTTCTACTTTCAGATGCAATAGAAATTTTGCGGTTTGGTCAATCCGTTCGCGAGATATGGCAGTTTGGAGGTAAGAAACGCTTGAGCAACACAAAATTTTCGAAGTTCTGATGCTCGAAACGAATAACCAGAACGGCCTAGGGGAAAAGTACGCATACCGTTGTGATCGGGCGAGTTTCTACTTTCAGATGCAATAGAAATTTTGCGGTTTGGTCAATCCGTTCGCGAGATATGGCAGTTTGGAGGTAAGAAACGCTTGAGCAACACAAAATTTTCGCAGTTCTGATGCTCGAAACGAATAACTAGAACGGCCTAGGGGAAAAGTACGCATACCGTTCTAATCGGGCGAGTTTCTACTTTCAGATGCAACAGAAATTTTGCGGATTGGTCTATCCGTTCGCGAGATATTGCAGTTTGGAGGTAAGAAACGCTTGAGAAACTCAAAAGTTTCGCAGTTCTGATGCTCGAGACGAATAACTAGAACGGCCTAGGGGAAAAGTACGCGTACCGTTGTAATCGGGCGAGTTTCTACTTTCAGATGCAACAGAAATTTTGCAGATTGGTCAATCAGTTCGCGAGATATGGCAGTTTGGAGGTAAGAAACGCTTGAGAAACTCAAAATTTTCGCTGTTCTGATGCTCGAAACGAATAACTAGAACGGCCCAGGGGAAGACTACACATACCGTTGTAATCGGGCGAGTTTCTACTTTCAGATGCAACAGAAATTTTGCGGATTGGTCAATCCTTTCGCGAGATATGGCAGTTTGGAGGTAAGAAACGCTTCAGAAACTCAAAATTTTCGCAGTTCTGATGCTCGAAACGAATAAATGGCACGGCCTAGGGGAAAAGTACACATACCGTTGTAATCGGGCGAGTTTCTACTTTCAGACGCAACAGAAATTTTGCGGATTGGTCAATCCGTTCGCAAGATATGGCAGATTGGAGGTAAGAAACGCTTGAGAAACTCAAAATTTTCGCTGTTCTGATGCTCGAAACGAATAACTAGAACGGCCTAGAGGAAAAGTACACATACCGTTGTAATCGGGCGAGTTTCTACTTTCAGATGCAACAGAAATTTTGCGGATTGGTCAATCCGTTCGCGAGATATGGCAGTTTGGATGTAAGAAACGGTTGAGAAACTCAAAATTTTCACAGTTCTGATGCTCGAAACGAATAACTAGAACGGCCTAGGGGAAAAGTACTCATACCGTTGTAATCGGGGGTGTATCAACTTTCAGATGCAACAGAAATCTTGCGGATTGGTCAATCCGTTCGCGAGATATGGCAGTTTGGAGGTAAGAAACGCTTGAGCAACTCAAAACTTTCGCAGTTCTGATGCTCGAAATGAATAACCAGAACGGCCTAGGGGAAAACTACGCATACCGTTGTAATCGGGCGAGTTTCTACTTTCAGATGCAACAGACACTTTGCTGATTGGTCAATCCGTTCGCGAGATATGGCAGTTTGGAGGTAAGAAACGCTTGAGAAACTCAAAATTTTCGCAGTTCTGATGCTCGAACCGAATAACTGGAACGGTCTAGAGGAAAAGTACACATACCGTTGTAATCGGGCGAGTTTCTACTTTCAGATGCAACAGAAATTTTGCGGTTTGGTCAATCCGTTCGCGAGATATGGCAGTTTGGAGGTAAGAAACGCTTGAGAAACTCAAAATTTTCGCAGTTCTGATGCTCGAAACGAATAACTGGCACGGCCTAGGGGAAAAGTACACATACCGTTGTAATCGGGCGAGTTTCTACTTTCAGATGCAACAGAAATTTTGCGGATTGGTCAATCCGTTCGCGAGATGTGGCAGTTTGTAAGTAAGAAACGCTTGAGAAACTAAAAATTTTCGCAGTTCTGATGCTCGAAACGAATAACTAGAACGGCCTACAGGAAAAGTACGCACACAGTTGTAATCGGGCGAGTTTCTACTTTCAGATGCAACAGAAATTTTGCGGATTGGTCAATCCGTTAGCGAGATATGGCAGTTTGGGGGTAAGAAACGCTTGAGAAACTCAAAATGTTCACAGTTCTGATGCTCGAAACGAATAACTAGAACGGCCTAGGGGAAAAGTACGCATACTGTTGTAATCGGGCGGGTTTCTGCTTTCAGATGCAACAGAAATTTTGCGGATTGGTCAATCCGTTCGCGAGATATGGGAGTTTGGAGGTAAGAAACACTTGAGAAACTCAAAATTTTCGCAGTTCTGGTGCTCGACAAGCATAACTAGAACGGCCTAGGGGAAAAGTACGCATACCGTTGTAATCGGGCGAGTTTCTACTTTCAGATGCAACAGAAATTTTGCGGATTGGTCAATCCGTTCGCGAGATATGGCAGTTTGGAGGTAAGAAACGGTTGAGAAGCTCAAAATGTTCACAGTTCTGATACTCGAAACGAATAACTAGAACGGCCTAGGGGTAAAGTACGCATACCGTTGTAATCGGGCGAGTTTCTACATTCAGATGCAATAGAAATTTTGCGGATTGGTCAATCCGTTCGCGAGATATGGCAGTTTGGAGGTAAGAAACGCTTGAGAAACTCAAAATTTTCGCAGTTCTGATGCTCGAAACGAATAACTGGCACGGCCTAGGGGAAAAGTACACATACCGTTGTAATCGGGCGAGTTTCTACTTTCAGATGCAACAGAAATTTTGCGGATTGGTCAATCCGTTCGCGAGATATGGCAGATTGGAGGTAAGAAACGCATGAGAAACTCAAAATTTTCGCTGTTCTGATGCTCGAAACGAATAACTAGAACGGCCTAGAGGAAAAGTACACATAGCGTTGTAATCGGGCGAGTTTCTACTTTCAGATGCAACAGAAATTTTGCGGATTGGTCAATCCGTTCGCGAGATATGGCAGTTTGGATGTAAGAAACGGTTGAGAAACTCAAAATTTTCACAGTTCTGATGCTCGAAACGAATAACTAGAACGGCCTAGGGGAAAAGTACTCATACCGTTGTAATCGGGGGTGTATCAACTTTCAGATGCAACAGAAATCTTGCGGATTGGTCAATCCGTTCGCGAGATATGGCAGTTTGGAGGTAAGAAACGCTTGAGCAACTCAAAACTTTCGCAGTTCTGATGCTCGAAACGAATAACCAGAACGGCCTAGGGGAAAACTACGCATACCGTTGCAATCGGGCGAGTTTCTACTTTCAGATGCAACAGACACTTTGCTGATTGGTCAATCCGTTCGCGAGATATTGCAGTTTGGAGGTAAGAAACGCTTGAGAAACTCAAAAGTTTCGCAGTTCTGATGCTCGAGACGAATAACTAGAACGGCCTAGGGGAAAAGTACGCGTACCGTTGTAATCGGGCGGGTTTCTACTTTCAGATGCAACAGAAATTTTGCGGATTGGTCAATCAGTTCGCGAGATATGGCAGTTTGGAGGTAAGAAACGGTTGAGAAACTCAAAATTTTCACAGTTCTGATGCTCGAAACGAATAACTAGAACGGCCTAGGGGGAAAGTACGCATACCGTTCTTATCGGGCGAGTTTCTACTTTCAGATGCAACAGAAATTATGCGGATTGGTCTATCCGTTCGCGAGATATTGCAGTTTGGAAGTAAGAAACGCTTGAGAAACTCAAAAGTTTCGCAGTTCTGATGCTCGAGACGAATAACTAGAACGGCCTAGGGGAAAAGTACGCGTACCGTTGTAATCGGGCGGGTTTCTACTTTCAGATGCAACAGAAATTATGCGGATTGGTCTATCCGTTCGCGAGATATTGCAGTTTGGAAGTAAGAAACGCTTGAGAAACTCAAAATTTTCACAGTTCTGATGCTCGAAACGAATAACTAGAACGGCCTAGGGGGAAAGTACGCATACCGTTCTTATCGGGCGAGTTTCTACTTTCAGATGCAACAGAAATTATGCGGATTGGTCTATCCGTTCGCGAGATATTGCAGTTTGGAAGTAAGAAACGCTTGAGAAACTCAAAAGTTTCGCAGTTCTGATGCTCGAGACGAATAACTAGAACGGCCTAGGGGAAAAGTACGCGTACCGTTGTAATCGGGCGGGTTTCTACTTTCAGATGCAACAGAAATTTTGCGGATTGGTCAATCAGTTCGCGAGATATGGCAGTTTGGAGGTAAGAAACGGTTGAGAAACTCAAAATTTTCACAGTTCTGATGCTCGAAACGAATAACTAGAACGGCCTAGGGGAAAAGTACTCATACCTTTGTAATCGGGCGTGTATCAACTTTCAGGTGCAACAGAAATCTTGCGGATTGGTCAATCCGTTCGCGAGATATGGCAGTTTGGAGGTAAGAAACGCTTCAGAAACTCAAAATTTTCGCAGTTCTGATGCTCGAAACGAATAAATGGCACGGCCTAGGGGAAAAGTACTCATACCTTTGTAATCGGGCGTGTATCAACTTTCAGGTGCAACAGAAATCTTGCGGATTGGTCAATCCGTTCGCGAGATATGGCAGTTTGGAGGTAAGAAACGCTTGAGCAACTCAAAACTTTCGCAGTTCTGATGCTCGAAACGAATAACCAGAACGGCCTAGGGGAAAACTACGCATACCGTTGTAATCGGGCGAGCTTCTACTTTCAGATGCAACAGACACTTTGCGGATTGGTCAATCCGTTCGCGAGATATGGCAGTTTAGAGGTAAGAAACGCTTGAGAAACTCAAAATTTTCGCAGTTCTGATGCTCGAACCGAATAACTGGAACGGTCTAGGGGAAAAGTACGCATACAGTTGTAATCGGGCGAGTTTCTACTTTCAGATGCAACAGAAATTTTGCGGATTGGTCTATCCGTTCGCGAGATATGGCAGTTTGGAGGTAAGAAACGCTAGAGAAACTCAAAATTTTCGCAGTTCTGATGCTCGAAACGAATAACTAGAACGGCCTAGGGGGAAAGTACGCATACCGTTCTTATCGGGCGAGTTTCTACTTTCAGATGCAACAGAAATTTTGCGGATTGGTCTATCCGTTCGCGAGATATTGCAGTTTGGAAGTAAGAAACGCTTGAGAAACTCAAAAGTTTCGCAGTTCTGATGCTCGAGACGAATAACTAGAACGGCCTAGGGGAAAAGTACGCGTACCGTTGTAATCGGGCGGGTTTCTACTTTCAGATGCAACAGAAATTTTGCGGATTGGTCAGTCAGTTCGCGAGATATTGCAGTTTGGAGGTAAGAAACGCTTGAGAAACTCAAGAGTTTCGCAGTTCTGATGCTCGAGACGAATAACTAGGACGGCCTAGGGGAAAAGTACGCGTACTGTTGTAATCGGACGAGTTTCTACTTTCAGATGCAACAGAAATTTTGCGGATTGGTCAATCAGTTCGCGAGATATGGCAGTTTGGAGGTAAGAAACGCTTGAGAAACTCAAAATTTTCGCTGTTCTGATGCTCGAACCGAATAACTAGAACGGCCTAGGGGAAAAGTACGCATACAGTTGTAATCGGGCGAGATTCTACTTTCAGATGCAACAGAAATTTTGAGGATTGGTCAATCCTTTCTCGAGATATGGCAGTTTGGAAGTAAGAAACTCTTGAGAAACTCAAAATTTTCACAGTTCTGATGCTCGAAACGAATAACTAGAACGGCCTAGGGGAAAAGTACTCATACCGTTGTAATCGGGCGTGTATCAACTTTCAGATGCAACAGAAATCTTGCGGATTGGTCAATCCGTTCGGGAGATATGGCAGTTTGGAGGTAAGAAACGCATGAGCAACTCAAAACTTTCGCAGTTCTGATGCTCGAAACGAATAACCAGAACGGCCTAGGGGAAAACTACGCATACCGTTGTAATCGGGCGAGTTTCTACTTTCAGATGCAACAGACACTTTGCGGATTGGTCAATCCGTTCGCGAGATATGGCAGTTTAGAGGTAAGAAACGCTTGAGAAACTCAAAATTTTCGCAGTTCTGATGCTCGAACCGAATAACTGGAACGGTCTAGGGGAAAAGTACGCATACAGTTGTAATCGGGCGAGTTTCTACTTTCAGATGCAACAGAAATTTTGCGGATTGGTCTATCCGTTCGCGAGATATGGCAGTTTGGAGGTAAGAAACGCTTGAGAAACTCAAAATTTTCGCAGTTCTGATGCTCGAAACGAATAACTAGAACGGCCTAGGGGGAAAGTACGCATACCGTTCTTATCGGGCGAGTTTCTACTTTCAGATGCAACAGAAATTTTGCGGATTGGTCTATCCGTTCGCGAGATATTGCAGTTTGGAAGTAAGAAACGCTTGAGAAACTCAAAAGTTTCGCAGTTCTGATGCTCGAGACGAATAACTAGAACGGCCTAGGGGAAAAGTACGCGTACCGTTGTAATCGGGCGGGTTTCTACTTTCAGATGCAACAGAAATCTTGCGGATTGGTCAATCCGTTCGGGAGATATAGCAGTTTGGAGGTAAGAAACGCTTGAGCAACTCAAAACTTTCGCAGTTCTGATGCTCGAAACGAATAACCAGAACGGTCTAGGGGAAAACTACGCATACCGTTGTAATCGGGCGAGTTTCTACTTTCAGATGCAACAGAAATTTTGCGGATTGGTCAATCCGTTCGCGAGATATGGCAGTTTGGAGGTAAGAAACGCTTGAGCAACTCAAAACTTTCGCAGTTCTGATGCTCGAAACGAATAACCAGAACGGCCTAGGGGAAAACTACGCATACCGTTGTAATCGGGCGAGTTTCTACTTTCAGATGCAACAGACACTTTGCGGATTGGTCAATCCGTTCGCGAGATATGGCAGTTTAGAGGTAAGAAACGCTTGAGAAACTCAAAATTTTCGCAGTTCTGATGCTCGAACCGAATAACTGGAACGGTCTAGGGGAAAAGTACGCATACAGTTGTAATCGGGCGAGTTTCTACTTTCAGATGCAACAGAGATTTTGCGGATTGGTCTATCCGTTCGCGAGATATGGCAGTTTGGAGGTAAGAAACGCTTGAGAAACTCAAAATTTTCGCAGTTCTGATGCTCGAAACGAATAACTAGAACGGCCTAGGGGGAAAGTACGCATACCGTTCTTATCGGGCGAGTTTCTACTTTCAGATGCAACAGAAATTTTGCGGATTGGTCTATCCGTTCGCGAGATATTGCAGTTTGGAAGTAAGAAACGCTTGAGAAACTCAAAAGTTTCGCAGTTCTGATGCTCGAGACGAATAACTAGAACGGCCTAGGGGAAAAGTACGCGTACCGTTGTAATCGGGCGGGTTTCTACTTTCAGATGCAACACAAATTTTGCGGATTGGTCAGTCAGTTCGCGAGATATTGCAGTTTGGAGGTAAGAAACGCTTGAGAAACTCAAGAGTTTCGCAGTTCTGATGCTCGAGACGAATAACTAGGACGGCCTAGGGGAAAAGTACGCGTACTGTTGTAATCGGACGAGTTTCTACTTTCAGATGCAACAGAAATTTTGCGGATTGGTCAATCAGTTCGCGAGATATGGCAGTTTGGAGGTAAGAAACGCTTGAGAAACTCAAAATTTTCGCTGTTCTGATGCTCGAACCGAATAACTAGAACGGCCTAGGGGAAAAGTACGCATACAGTTGTAATCGGGCGAGATTCTACTTTCAGATGCAACAGAAATTTTGAGGATTGGTCAATCCTTTCTCGAGATATGGCAGTTTGGAAGTAAGAAACTCTTGAGAAACTCAAAATTTTCACAGTTCTGATGCTCGAAACGAATAACTAGAACGGCCTAGGGGAAAAGTACTCATACCGTTGTAATCGGGCGTGTATCAACTTTCAGATGCAACAGAAATCTTGCGGATTGGTCAATCCGTTCGGGAGATATGGCAGTTTGGAGGTAAGAAACGCTTGAGCAACTCAAAACTTTCGCAGTTCTGATGCTCGAAACGAATAACCAGAACGGCCTAGGGGAAAACTACGCATACCGTTGTAATCGGGCGAGTTTCTACTTTCAGATGCAACAGACACTTTGCGGATTGGTCAATCCGTTCGCGAGATATGGCAGTTTAGAGGTAAGAAACGCTTGAGAAACTCAAAATTTTCGCAGTTCTGATGCTCGAACCGAATAACTGGAACGGTCTAGGGGAAAAGTACGCATACAGTTGTAATCGGGCGAGTTTCTACTTTCAGATGCAACAGAAATTTTGCGGATTGGTCTATCCGTTCGCGAGATATGGCAGTTTGGAGGTAAGAAACGCTTGAGAAACTCAAAATTTTCGCAGTTCTGATGCTCGAAACGAATAACTAGAACGGCCTAGGGGGAAAGTACGCATACCGTTCTTATCGGGCGAGTTTCTACTTTCAGATGCAACAGAAATTTTGCGGATTGGTCTATCCGTTCGCGAGATATTGCAGTTTGGAAGTAAGAAACGCTTGAGAAACTCAAAAGTTTCGCAGTTCTGATGCTCGAGACGAATAACTAGAACGGCCTAGGGGAAAAGTACGCGTACCGTTGTAATCGGGCGGGTTTCTACTTTCAGATGCAACAGAAATCTTGCGGATTGGTCAATCCGTTCGGGAGATATAGCAGTTTGGAGGTAAGAAACGCTTGAGCAACTCAAAACTTTCGCAGTTCTGATGCTCGAAACGAATAACCAGAACGGTCTAGGGGAAAACTACGCATACCGTTGTAATCGGGCGAGTTTCTACTTTCAGATGCAACAGAAATTTTGCGGATTGGTCAATCCGTTAGCGAGATATGGCAGTTTGGAGGTAAGAAACGCTTGAGAAACTCAAAATTTTCGCAGTTCTGATGCTCGAAACGAATAACTAGAATGGCCTAGGGGAAAAGTACACATACCGTTGTAATTGGCCGAGTTTCTACTTTCAGATACCACAGAAATTTTGCGGATTGGTCGATCCGTTCGCGAGATGTGGCAGTTTGTAAGTAAGAAACGCTTGAGGAACTCAAAACTTTCGCAGTTCTGATGCTCGAAACGAATAACCAGAACGGCCTAGGGGAAAAGTACGCATACCGTTGTGATCGGGCGAGTTTCTACTTTCAGATGCAATAGAAATTTTGCGGTTTGGTCAATCCGTTCGCGAGATATGGCAGTTTGGAGGTAAGAAACGCTTGAGCAACACAAAATTTTCGAAGTTCTGATGCTCGAAACGAATAACCAGAACGGCCTAGGGGAAAAGTACGCATACCGTTGTGATCGGGCGAGTTTCTACTTTCAGATGCAATAGAAATTTTGCGGTTTGGTCAATCCGTTCGCGAGATATGGCAGTTTGGAGGTAAGAAACGCTTGAGCAACACAAAATTTTCGCAGTTCTGATGCTCGAAACGAATAACTAGAACGGCCTAGGGGAAAAGTACGCATACCGTTCTAATCGGGCGAGTTTCTACTTTCAGATGCAACAGAAATTTTGCGGATTGGTCTATCCGTTCGCGAGATATTGCAGTTTGGAGGTAAGAAACGCTTGAGAAACTCAAAAGTTTCGCAGTTCTGATGCTCGAGACGAATAACTAGAACGGCCTAGGGGAAAAGTACGCGTACCGTTGTAATCGGGCGAGTTTCTACTTTCAGATGCAACAGAAATTTTGCAGATTGGTCAATCAGTTCGCGAGATATGGCAGTTTGGAGGTAAGAAACGCTTGAGAAACTCAAAATTTTCGCTGTTCTGATGCTCGAAACGAATAACTAGAACGGCCCAGGGGAAGACTACACATACCGTTGTAATCGGGCGAGTTTCTACTTTCAGATGCAACAGAAATTTTGCGGATTGGTCAATCCTTTCGCGAGATATGGCAGTTTGGAGGTAAGAAACGCTTCAGAAACTCAAAATTTTCGCAGTTCTGATGCTCGAAACGAATAAATGGCACGGCCTAGGGGAAAAGTACACATACCGTTGTAATCGGGCGAGTTTCTACTTTCAGACGCAACAGAAATTTTGCGGATTGGTCAATCCGTTCGCAAGATATGGCAGATTGGAGGTAAGAAACGCTTGAGAAACTCAAAATTTTCGCTGTTCTGATGCTCGAAACGAATAACTAGAACGGCCTAGAGAAAAAGTACACATACCGTTGTAATCGGGCGAGTTTCTACTTTCAGATGCAACAGAAATTTTGCGGATTGGTCAATCCGTTCGCGAGATATGGCAGTTTGGATGTAAGAAACGGTTGAGAAACTCAAAATTTTCACAGTTCTGATGCTCGAAACGAATAACTAGAACGGCCTAGGGGAAAAGTACTCATACCGTTGTAATCGGGGGTGTATCAACTTTCAGATGCAACAGAAATCTTGCGGATTGGTCAATCCGTTCGCGAGATATGGCAGTTTGGAGGTAAGAAACGCTTGAGCAACTCAAAACTTTCGCAGTTCTGATGCTCGAAATGAATAACCAGAACGGCCTAGGGGAAAACTACGCATACCGTTGTAATCGGGCGAGTTTCTACTTTCAGATGCAACAGACACTTTGCTGATTGGTCAATCCGTTCGCGAGATATGGCAGTTTGGAGGTAAGAAACGCTTGAGAAACTCAAAATTTTCGCAGTTCTGATGCTCGAACCGAATAACTGGAACGGTCTAGAGGAAAAGTACACATACCGTTGTAATCGGGCGAGTTTCTACTTTCAGATGCAACAGAAATTTTGCGGTTTGGTCAATCCGTTCGCGAGATATGGCAGTTTGGAGGTAAGAAACGCTTGAGCAACACAAAATTTTCGCAGTTCTGATGCTCGAAACGAATAACTAGAACGGCCTAGGGGAAAAGTACGCATACCGTTCTAATCGGGCGAGTTTCTACTTTCAGATGCAACAGAAATTTTGCGGATTGGTCTATCCGTTCGCGAGATATTGCAGTTTGGAGGTAAGAAACGCTTGAGAAACTCAAAAGTTTCGCAGTTCTGATGCTCGAGACGAATAACTAGAACGGCCTAGGGGAAAAGTACGCGTACCGTTGTAATCGGGCGAGTTTCTACTTTCAGATGCAACAGAAATTTTGCAGATTGGTCAATCAGTTCGCGAGATATGGCAGTTTGGAGGTAAGAAACGCTTGAGAAACTCAAAATTTTCGCTGTTCTGATGCTCGAAACGAATAACTAGAACGGCCCAGGGGAAGACTACACATACCGTTGTAATCGGGCGAGTTTCTACTTTCAGATGCAACAGAAATTTTGCGGATTGGTCAATCCTTTCGCGAGATATGGCAGTTTGGAGGTAAGAAACGCTTCAGAAACTCAAAATTTTCGCAGTTCTGATGCTCGAAACGAATAAATGGCACGGCCTAGGGGAAAAGTACACATACCGTTGTAATCGGGCGAGTTTCTACTTTCAGACGCAACAGAAATTTTGCGGATTGGTCAATCCGTTCGCAAGATATGGCAGATTGGAGGTAAGAAACGCTTGAGAAACTCAAAATTTTCGCTGTTCTGATGCTCGAAACGAATAACTAGAACGGCCTAGAGGAAAAGTACACATACCGTTGTAATCGGGCGAGTTTCTACTTTCAGATGCAACAGAAATTTTGCGGATTGGTCAATCCGTTCGCGAGATATGGCAGTTTGGATGTAAGAAACGGTTGAGAAACTCAAAATTTTCACAGTTCTGATGCTCGAAACGAATAACTAGAACGGCCTAGGGGAAAAGTACTCATACCGTTGTAATCGGGGGTGTATCAACTTTCAGATGCAACAGAAATCTTGCGGATTGGTCAATCCGTTCGCGAGATATGGCAGTTTGGAGGTAAGAAACGCTTGAGCAACTCAAAACTTTCGCAGTTCTGATGCTCGAAATGAATAACCAGAACGGCCTAGGGGAAAACTACGCATACCGTTGTAATCGGGCGAGTTTCTACTTTCAGATGCAACAGACACTTTGCTGATTGGTCAATCCGTTCGCGAGATATGGCAGTTTGGAGGTAAGAAACGCTTGAGAAACTCAAAATTTTCGCAGTTCTGATGCTCGAACCGAATAACTGGAACGGTCTAGGGGAAAAGTACGCATACAGTTGTAATCGGGCGAGTTTCTACTTTCAGATGCAACAGAAATTTTGCGGATTGGTGTATCCGTTCGCGAGATATGGCAGTTTGGAGGTAAGAAACGCTTGAGAAACTCAAAATTTTCGCAGTTCTGATGCTCGAAATGAATAACTAGAACGGCCTAGGGGAAAAGTACGCATACCGTTCTAATCGGGCGAGTTTCTACTTTCAGATGCAACAGAAATTTTGCGGATTGGTCTATCCGTTCGCGAGATATTGCAGTTTGGAGGTAAGAAACGCTTGAGAAACTCAAAAGTTTCGCAGTTCTGATGCTCGAGACGAATAACTAGAACGGCCTAGGGGAAAAGTACGCGTACCGTTGTAATCGGGCGGGTTTCTACTTTCAGATGCAACAGAAATTTTGCGGATTGGTCAATCAGTTCGCGAGATATGGCAGTTTGGAGGTAAGAAACGGTTGAGAAACTCAAAATTTTCACAGTTCTGATGCTCGAAACGAATAACTAGAACGGCCTAGGGGAAAAGTACTCATACCTTTGTAATCGGGCGTGTATCAACTTTCAGGTGCAACAGAAATCTTGCGGATTGGTCAATCCGTTCGCGAGATATGGCAGTTTGGAGGTAAGAAACGCTTGAGCAACTCAAAACTTTCGCAGTTCTGATGCTCGAAACGAATAACCAGAACGGCCTAGGGGAAAACTACGCATACCGTTGTAATCGGGCGAGTTTCTACTTTCAGATGCAACAGACACTTTGCGGATTGGTCAATCCGTTCGCGAGATATGGCAGTTTAGAGGTAAGAAACGCTTGAGAAACTCAAAATTTTCGCAGTTCTGATGCTCGAACCGAATAACTGGAACGGTCTAGGGGAAAAGTACGCATACAGTTGTAATCGGGCGAGTTTCTACTTTCAGATGCAACAGAAATTTTGCGGATTGGTCTATCCGTTCGCGAGATATGGCAGTTTGGAGGTAAGAAACGCTTGAGAAACTCAAAATTTTCGCAGTTCTGTTGCTCGAAACGAATAACTAGAACGGCCTAGGGGGAAAGTACGCATACCGTTCTTATCGAGCGAGTTTCTACTTTCAGATGCAACAGAAATTTTGCGGATTGGTCAGTCAGTTCGCGAGATATGGCAGTTTGGAGGTAAGAAACGCTTGAGAAAGTCAAAATTTTCGCAGTTCTGATGCTCGAAACGAATAACTAGAACGGCCTAGCGGAAAAGTACGCATACCGTTGTAATCGGGCGAGTTTCTACTTTCAGATGCAACAGAAATTTTGCGGATTGGTCAATCCGTTCGCGAGATATGGCAGTTTGGAGGTAAGAAACGCTTGAGAAACTCAAAATTTTCGCAGTTCTGATGCTCGAAACGAATAACTAGAACGGCCTAGGGGAAAAGTACGCATACCGTTCTAATCGGGCGAGTTTCTACTTTCAGATGCAACAGAAATTTTGCGGATTGGTCTATCCGTTCGCGAGATATTGCAGTTTGGAGGTAAGAAACGCTTGAGAAACTCAAAAGTTTCGCAGTTCTGATGCTCGAGACGAATAACTAGAACGGCCTAGGGGAAAAGTACGCGTACCGTTGTAATCGGGCGAGTTTCTACTTTCAGATGCAACAGAAATTTTGCGGATTGGTCAATCAGTTCGCGAGATATGGCAGTTTGGAGGTAAGAAACGCTTGAGAAACTCAAAATTTTCGCAGTTCTGTTGCTCGAAACGAATAACTAGAACGGCCTAGGGGGAAAGTACGCATACCGTTCTTATCGAGCGAGTTTCTACTTTCAGATGCAACAGAAATTTTGCTGATTGGTCTATCCGTTCGCGAGATATTGCAGTTTGGAAGTAAAAAACGCTTGAGAAACTCAAAAGTTTCGCAGTTCTGATGCTCGAGACGAATAACTAGAACGGCCTAGGGGAAAAGTACGCGTATCGTTGTAATCGGGCGGGTTTCTACTTTCAGATGCAACAGAAATTTTGCGGATTGGTCAATCAGTTCGCGAGATATGGCAGTTTGGAGGTAAGAAACGGTTGAGAAACTCAAAATTTTCACAGTTCTGATGCTCGAAACGAATAACTAGAACGGCCTAGGGGAAAAGTACTCATACCTTTGTAATCGGGCGTGTATCAACTTTCAGGTGCAACAGAAATCTTGCGGATTGGTCAATCCGTTCGCGAGATATGGCAGTTTGGAGGTAAGAAACGCTTGAGCAACTCAAAACTTTCGCAGTTCTGATGCTCGAAACGAATAACCAGAACGGCCTAGGGGAAAACTACGCATACCGTTGTAATCGGGCGAGTTTCTACTTTCAGATGCAACAGACACTTTGCGGATTGGTCAATCCGTTCGCGAGATATGGCAGTTTAGAGGTAAGAAACGCTTGAGAAACTCAAAATTTTCGCAGTTCTGATGCTCGAACCGAATAACTGGAACGGTCTAGGGGAAAAGTACGCATACAGTTGTAATCGGGCGAGTTTCTACTTTCAGATGCAACAGAAATTTTGCGGATTGGTCTATCCGTTCGCGAGATGTGGCAGTTTGGATGTAAGAAACGCTTGAGAAACTCAAAATTTTCGCAGTTCTGTTGCTGGAAACGAATAACTAGAACGGCCTAGGGGGAAAGTACGCATACCGTTCTTATCGGGCGAGTTTCTACTTTCAGATGCAACAGAAATTTTGCGGATTGGTCTATCCGTTCGCGAGATATTGCAGTTTGGAAGTAAAAAACGCTTGAGAAACTCAAAAGTTTCGCAGTTCTGATGCTCGAGACGAATAACTAGAACGGCCTAGGGGAAAAGTACGCGTACCGTTGTAATCGGGCGGGTTTCTACTTTCAGATGCAACAGAAACTTTGCGGATTGGTCAGTCAGTTCGCGAGATATGGCAGTTTGGAGGTAAGAAACGCTTGAGAAACTCAAAATTTTCGCAGTTCTGATGCTCGAAACGAATAACTAGAACGGCCTAGCGGAAAAGTACGCATACCGTTGTAATCCGGCGAGTTTCTACTTTCAGATGCAACAGAAATTTTGCGGATTGGTCAATCAGTTCGCGAGATATGGCAGTTTGGAGGTAAGAAACGCTTGAGAAACTCAAAATTTTCGCAGTTCTGATGCTCGAAACGAATAACTAGAACGGCCTAGCGGAAAAGTACGCATACCGTTGTAATCGGGCGAGTTTCTACTTTCAGATGCAACAGAAATTTTGCGGATTGGTCAATCCGTTCGCGAGATATGGCAGTTTGGAGGTAAGAAACGCTTGAGAAACTCAAAATTTTCGCAGTTCTGATGCTCGAAACGAATAACTAGAACGGCCTAGGGGAAAAGTACGCATACCGTTCTAATCGGGCGGGTTTCTACTTTCAGATGCAACAGAAATTTTGCGGATTGGTCTATCCGTTCGCGAGATATTGCAGTTTGGAGGTAAGAAACGCTTGAGAAACTCAAAAGTTTCGCAGTTCTGATGCTCGAGACGAATAACTAGAACGGCCTAGGGGAAAAGTACGCGTACCGTTGTAATCGGGCGAGTTTCTACTTTCAGATGCAACAGAAATTTTGCGGATTGGTCAATCAGTTCGCGAGATATGGCAGTTTGGAGGTAAGAAACGCTTGAGAAACTCAAAATTTTCGCAGTTCTGATGCTCGAAATGAATAACTAGAACGGCCTAGGGGAAAAGTACGCATACCGTTCTAATCGGGCGAGTTTCTACTTTCAGATGCAACAGAAATTTTGCGGATTGGTCTATCCGTTCGCGAGATATTGCAGTTTGGAGGTAAGAAACGCTTGAGAAACTCAAAAGTTTCGCAGTTCTGATGCTCGAGACGAATAACTAGAACGGCCTAGGGGAAAAGTACGCGTACCGTTGTAATCGGGCGGGTTTCTACTTTCAGATGCAACAGAAATTTTGCGGATTGGTCAATCAGTTCGCGAGATATGGCAGTTTGGAGGTAAGAAACGGTTGAGAAACTCAAAATTTTCACAGTTCTGATGCTCGAAACGAATAACTAGAACGGCCTAGGGGAAAAGTACTCATACCTTTGTAATCGGGCGTGTATCAACTTTCAGGTGCAACAGAAATCTTGCGGATTGGTCAATCCGTTCGCGAGATATGGCAGTTTGGAGGTAAGAAACGCTTGAGCAACTCAAAACTTTCGCAGTTCTGATGCTCGAAACGAATAACCAGAACGGCCTAGGGGAAAACTACGCATACCGTTGTAATCGGGCGAGTTTCTACTTTCAGATGCAACAGACACTTTGCGGATTGGTCAATCCGTTCGCGAGATATGGCAGTTTAGAGGTAAGAAACGCTTGAGAAACTCAAAATTTTCGCAGTTCTGATGCTCGAACCGAATAACTGGAACGGTCTAGGGGAAAAGTACGCATACAGTTGTAATCGGGCGAGTTTCTACTTTCAGATGCAACAGAAATTTTGCGGATTGGTCTATCCGTTCGCGAGATATGGCAGTTTGGAGGTAAGAAACGCTTGAGAAACTCAAAATTTTCGCAGTTCTGTTGCTCGAAACGAATAACTAGAACGGCCTAGGGGGAAAGTACGCATACCGTTCTTATCGAGCGAGTTCCTACTTTCAGATGCAACAGAAATTTTGCGGATTGGTCAGTCAGTTCGCGAGATATGGCAGTTTGGAGGTAAGAAACGCTTGAGAAAGTCAAAATTTTCGCAGTTCTGATGCTCGAAACGAATAACTAGAACGGCCTAGCGGAAAAGTACGCATACCGTTGTAATCGGGCGAGTTTCTACTTTCAGATGCAACAGAAATTTTGCGGATTGGTCAATCCGTTCGCGAGATATGGCAGTTTGGAGGTAAGAAACGCTTGAGAAACTCAAAATTTTCGCAGTTCTGATGCTCGAAACGAATAACTAGAACGGCCTAGGGGAAAAGTACGCATACCGTTCTAATCGGGCGAGTTTCTACTTTCAGATGCAACAGAAATTTTGCGGATTGGTCTATCCGTTCGCGAGATATTGCAGTTTGGAGGTAAGAAACGCTTGAGAAACTCAAAAGTTTCGCAGTTCTGATGCTCGAGACGAATAACTAGAACGGCCTAGGGGAAAAGTACGCGTACCGTTGTAATCGGGCGAGTTTCTACTTTCAGATGCAACAGAAATTTTGCGGATTGGTCAATCAGTTCGCGAGATATGGCAGTTTGGAGGTAAGAAACGCTTGAGAAACTCAAAATTTTCGCTGTTCTGATGCTCGAAACGAATAACTATAACGGCCCAGGGGAAGACTACACATACCGTTGTAATCGGGCGAGTTTCTACTTTCAGATGCAACAGAAATTTTGCGGATTGGTCAATCCTTTCGCGAGATATGGCAGTTTGGAGGTAAGAAACGCTTCAGAAACACAAAATTTTCGCAGTTCTGATGCTCGAAACGAATAAATGGCACGGCCTAGGGGAAAAGTACACATACCGTTGTAATCGGGCGAGTTTCTACTTTCAGACGCAACAGAAATTTTGCGGATTGGTCAATCCGTTCGCAAGATATGGCAGATTGGAGGTAAGAAACGCTTGAGAAACTCAAAATTTTCGCTGTTCTGATGCTCGAAACGAATAACTAGAACGGCCTAGAGGAAAAGTACACATACCGTTGTAATCGGGCGAGTTTCTACTTTCAGATGCAACAGAAATTTTGCGGATTGGTCAATCCGTTCTCGAGATATGGCAGTTTGGATGTAAGAAACGGTTGAGAAACTCAAAATTTTCACAGTTCTGATGCTCGAAACGAATAACTAGAACGGCCTAGGGGAAAAGTACTCATACCGTTGTAATCGGGCGTGTATCAACTTTCAGATGCAACAGAAATTTTGCGGATTGGTCAATCCGTTCGCGAGATATGGGAGTTTGGAGGTAAGAAACGCTTGAGAAACTCAAAACTTTCGCAGTTCTGATGCTCGACAAGCATAACTAGAACGGCCTAGGGGAAAAGTACGCATACCGTTGTATTCGGGCGAGTTTCTACTTTCAGATGCAACAGAAATTTTGCGGATTGGTCAATCCGTTCGCGAGATATGGCATTTTGGAGGTAAGAAACGCTTGAGAAACTCAAAATTTTCGCAGTTCTGATGCTCGAGACGAATAACCAGAACGGCCTAGGGGAAAAGTACGCATACCGTTGTAATCGGGCGGGTTTCTACTTTCAGATGCAACAGAAATTTTTCGGATAAGTCAATCCGTTCGCGAGATATGGCAGTTTGGATGTAAGAAACGGTTGAGAAACTCAAAATTTTCGCAGTTCTGATGCTCGAAACGAATAACAGGATCGGCCTAGAGGAAAAGTACACATACCGTTGCAATCGGGCGAGTTTCTACTTTCAGATGCAACAGAAATTTTGCGGATTGGTCAATCCGTTCGCGAGATATGGCAGTTTGGGGTAAGAAACGCTTGAGCAACACAAAATTTTCGCAGTTCTGATGCTCGAAACGAATAACCAGAACGGCCTAGGGGAAAACTACGCATACCGTTGTAATCGGGCGAGTTTCTACTTTCAGATGCAACAGAAATTTTGCGGATTGGTCAATCCGTTCGCGAGATATGGCAGTTTGGGGTAAGAAACGCTTGAGCAACACAAAATTTTCGCAGTTCTGATGCTCGAAACGAATAACCAGAACGGCCTAGGGGAAAACTACGCATACCGTTGTAATCGGGCGAGTTTCTACTTTCAGATGCAACAGAAATTTTGCGGATTGGTCAATCCGTTCGCGAGATATGGCAGTTTGGAGGTAAGAATCGCTTGAGAAACTCAAAATTTTCGCAGTTCTGATGCTTGACAAGCATAACTAGAACGGCCTAGGGGAAAAGTACGCATACCGTTGTAATGGGGCGAGTTTCTACTTTCAGATGCAACAGAAATTTTGAGGATTGGTTAATCCGTTCGCGAGATATGGCAGTTTCGAGGTAAGAAACGCTAGAGAAACTCAAAATTTTCGCAGTTCTGATGCGTGACAAACATAACTAGAACGGCCAAGGGGAAATGTACGCATACCGTTGTAATCGGGCGAGTTTCTACTTTCAGATGCAACAGAAATTTTGCAGATTGGTCTATCCGTTCGCGAGATATGGCAGTTTGGAGGTAAGAAACGCTTGAGAAACTCAAAATTTTCGCACTTCTGATGCTCGAAACGAATAACTAGAACGGCCTAGCCGTAAAGTACGCATACCGTTGTAATCGGGCGAGCTTCTACTTTCAGATGCAACAGAAATTTTGCGGATTGGTCAATCAGTTCGCGAGATATGGCAGTTTGGAGGTAAGAAACGCTTGAGAAACTCAAAATTTTCGCACTTCGGATGCTCGAAACGAATAACTAGAACGGCCTAGCGGAAAAGTACGCACACCGTTGTAATCGGGCGAGCTTCTACTTTCAGATGCAACAGAAATTTTGCGGATTGGTCAATCCGTTCGCGAGATATGGCAGTTTGGGGTAAGAAACGGTTGAGAAACTCAAAATTTTCGCAGTTCTGATGCTCGAGACGAATAACTAGAACGGCCTAGCGGAAAAGTACGCACACCGTTGTAATCGGGCGAGTTTCTACTTTCAGATGCAATAGAAATTTTGAGGATTGGTCAATCCGTTCGCGAGATATGGCAGTTTGGAGGTAAGAAACGCTTGAGAAACTCAAAATTTTCGCAGTTCTGATGCTCGAGACGAATAACTAGAACGGCCTAGGGGAAAAGTACGCATACCGTTGTAATCTGGCGGGTTTCTACTTTCAGATGCAACAGAAATTTTGCGGATTGGTCAATCCGTTCGCGAGGTATGGCAGTTTGGAGGTAAGAAACGCTTGAGAAACTCAAAATGTTCACAGTTCTGATGCTCGAAACGAATAACTAGAAGGGTCTAGGGGAAAAGTACGCATACCGTTGTAATCGGGCGAGTTTCTACTTTCAGATGCAACAGAAATTTTGCGGATTGGTCAATCCGTTAGCGAGATATGGCAGTTTGGAGGTAAGAAAAGCTTGAGAAACTCAAAATTTTCGCAGTTCTGATGCTCGAAACGAATAACTAGAATGGCCTAGGGGAAAAGTACACATACCGTTGTAATTGGCCGAGTTTCTACTTTCAGATACCACAGAAATTTTGCGGATTGGTCGATCCGTTCGCGAGATGTGGCAGTTTGTAAGTAAGAAACGCTTGAGGAACTCAAAATATTCGCAGTTCTGATGCTCGAAACGAAGAACTAGAATGACCTAGGGGAAAACTACACATACCGTTGTAATCGGGCGGGTTTCTACTTTCAGATGCAACAGAAATTTTGCGGATTGGTCAATCAGTTCGCGAGATATGGCAGTTTGGACGTAAGAAACGCTTGAGAAACTCAAAATTTCCGCATTTCTGATGCTCGAAACGAATAACTAGAACGGCCTAGCGGAAAAGTACGCATACCGTTGTAATCGGGCGAGCTTCTACTTTCAGATGCAACAGAAATTTTGCGGATTGGTCCATCCGTTCGCGAGATATGGCAGTTTGGAGGTAAGAAACGCTTGAGAAACTCAAAATTTTCGCAGTTCTGATGCTTGACAAACATAACTAGAACGGCCTAGGGGAAATGTACGCATACCGTTGTAATCGAGCGAGTTTCTACTTTCAGATGCAACAGAAATTTTGCAGATTGGTCTATCCGTTCGCGAGATATGGCAGTTTGGATGTAAGAAACGCTTGAGAAACTCAAAATTTTCGCACTTCTGATGCTCGAAACGAATAACTAGAACGGCCTAGCCGTAAAGTACGCATACCGTTGTAATCGGGCGAGCTTCTACTTTCAGATGCAACAGAAATTTTGCGGATTGGTCAATCCGTTCGCGAGGTGTGGCAGATTGTAAGTAAGAAACGCTTGAGAAACTCAAAATATTCGCAGTTCTGATGCTCGAAACGAATAACTAGAAGTACCTAGGGGAAAAGTACGCATACCGTTGTAATCGGGCGAGTTTCTACTTTTAGATGCAACAGAAATTTTGAGGATTGGTCAATCCGTTCGCGAGATATGGCAGTTTGGAGGTAAGAATCGCTTGAGAAACTTAAAATTTTCGCAGTTCTGATGCTTGACAAGCATAACTAGAACGGCCTAGAGGAAAAGCACACATACCGTTGCAATCGGGCGAGTTTCTACTTTCAGATGCAACAGAAATTTTGCGGATTGGTCAATCCGTTCTCGAGATATGGCAGTTTGGATGTAAGAAACGGTTGAGAAACTCAAAATTTTCACAGTTCTGATGCTCGAAACGAATAACTAGAACGGCCTAGGGGAAAAATACTCATACCGTTGTAATCGGGCGTGTATCAACTTTCAGATGCAACAGAAATTTTGCGGATTGGTCAATCCGTTCGCGAGATATGGGAGTTTGGAGGTAAGAAACGCTTGAGAAACTCAAAACTTTCGCAGTTCTGATGCTCGACAAGCATAACTAGAACGGCCTAGGGGAAAAGTACGCATACCGTTGTATTCGGGCGAGTTTCTACTTTCAGATGCAACAGAAATTTTGCGGATTGGTCAATCCGTTCGCGAGATATGGCATTTTGGAGGTAAGAAACGCTTGAGAAACTCAAAATTTTCGCAGTTCTGATGCTCGAGACGAATAACCAGAACGGCCTAGGGGAAAAGTACGCATACCGTTGTAATCGGGCGGGTTTCTACTTTCAGATGCAACAGAAATTTTTCGGATAAGTCAATCCGTTCGCGAGATATGGCAGTTTGGATGTAAGAAACGGTTGAGAAACTCAAAATTTTCGCAGTTCTGATGCTCGAAACGAATAACAGGATCGGCCTAGAGGAAAAGTACACATACCGTTGCAATCGGGCGAGTTTCTACTTTCAGATGCAACAGAAATTTTGCGGATTGGTCAATCCGTTCGCGAGATATGGCAGTTTGGGGTAAGAAACGCTTGAGCAACACAAAATTTTCGCAGTTCTGATGCTCGAAACGAATAACCAGAACGGCCTAGGGGAAAACTACGCATACCGTTGTAATCGGGCGAGTTTCTACTTTCAGATGCAGCAGAAATTTTGCGGATTGGTCAATCCGTTCGCGAGATATGGCAGTTTGGGGTAAGAAACGCTTGAGCAACACAAAATTTTCGCAGTTCTGATGCTCGAAACGAATAACCAGAACGGCCTAGGGGAAAACTACGCATACCGTTGTAATCGGGCGAGTTTCTACTTTCAGATGCAACAGAAATTTTGCGGATTGGTCAATCCGTTCGCGAGATATGGCAGTTTGGAGGTAAGAATCGCTTGAGAAACTCAAAATTTTCGCAGTTCTGATGCTTGACAAGCATAACTAGAACGGCCTAGGGGAAAAGTACGCATACCGTTGTAATGGGGCGAGTTTCTACTTTCAGATGCAACAGAAATTTTGAGGATTGGTTAATCCGTTCGCGAGATATGGCAGTTTCGAGGTAAGAAACGCTAGAGAAACTCAAAATTTTCGCAGTTCTGATGCGTGACAAACATAACTAGAACGGCCAAGGGGAAATGTACGCATACCGTTGTAATCGGGCGAGTTTCTACTTTCAGATGCAACAGAAATTTTGCAGATTGGTCTATCCGTTCGCGAGATATGGCAGTTTGGAGGTAAGAAACGCTTGAGAAACTCAAAATTTTCGCACTTCTGATGCTCGAAACGAATAACTAGAACGGCCTAGCCGTAAAGTACGCATACCGTTGTAATCGGGCGAGCTTCTACTTTCAGATGCAACAGAAATTTTGCGGATTGGTCAATCAGTTCGCGAGATATGGCAGTTTGGAGGTAAGAAACGCTTGAGAAACTCAAAATTTTCGCACTTCGGATGCTCGAAACGAATAACTAGAACGGCCTAGCGGAAAAGTACGCACACCGTTGTAATCGGGCGAGCTTCTACTTTCAGATGCAACAGAAATTTTGCGGATTGGTCAATCCGTTCGCGAGATATGGCAGTTTGGGGTAAGAAACGGTTGAGAAACTCAAAATTTTCGCAGTTCTGATGCTCGAGACGAATAACTAGAACGGCCTAGGGGAAAAGTACGCATACCGTTGTAATCTGGCGGGTTTCTACTTTCAGATGCAACAGAAATTTTGCGGATTGGTCAATCCGTTCGCGAGGTATGGCAGTTTGGAGGTAAGAAACGCTTGAGAAACTCAAAATGTTCACAGTTCTGATGCTCGAAACGAATAACTAGAAGGGTCTAGGGGAAAAGTACGCATACCGTTGTAATCGGGCGAGTTTCTACTTTCAGATGCAACAGAAATTTTGCGGATTGGTCAATCCGTTAGCGAGATATGGCAGTTTGGAGGTAAGAAAAGCTTGAGAAACTCAAAATTTTCGCAGTTCTGATGCTCGAAACGAATAACTAGAATGGCCTAGGGGAAAAGTACACATACCGTTGTAATTGGCCGAGTTTCTACTTTCAGATACCACAGAAATTTTGCGGATTGGTCGATCCGTTCGCGAGATGTGGCAGTTTGTAAGTAAGAAACGCTTGAGGAACTCAAAATATTCGCAGTTCTGATGCTCGAAACGAAGAACTAGAATGACCTAGGGGAAAACTACACATACCGTTGTAATCGGGCGGGTTTCTACTTTCAGATGCAACAGAAATTTTGCGGATTGGTCAATCAGTTCGCGAGATATGGCAGTTTGGACGTAAGAAACGCTTGAGAAACTCAAAATTTCCGCATTTCTGATGCTCGAAACGAATAACTAGAACGGCCTAGCGGAAAAGTACGCATACCGTTGTAATCGGGCGAGCTTCTACTTTCAGATGCAACAGAAATTTTGCGGATTGGTCCATCCGTTCGCGAGATATGGCAGTTTGGAGGTAAGAAACGCTTGAGAAACTCAAAATTTTCGCAGTTCTGATGCTTGACAAACATAACTAGAACGGCCTAGGGGAAATGTACGCATACCGTTGTAATCGAGCGAGTTTCTACTTTCAGATGCAACAGAAATTTTGCAGATTGGTCTATCCGTTCGCGAGATATGGCAGTTTGGATGTAAGAAACGCTTGAGAAACTCAAAATTTTCGCACTTCTGATGCTCGAAACGAATAACTAGAACGGCCTAGCCGTAAAGTACGCATACCGTTGTAATCGGGCGAGCTTCTACTTTCAGATGCAACAGAAATTTTGCGGATTGGTCAATCCGTTCGCGAGGTGTGGCAGATTGTAAGTAAGAAACGCTTGAGAAACTCAAAATATTCGCAGTTCTGATGCTCGAAACGAATAACTAGAAGTACCTAGGGGAAAAGTACGCATACCGTTGTAATCGGGCGAGTTTCTACTTTTAGATGCAACAGAAATTTTGAGGATTGGTCAATCCGTTCGCGAGATATGGCAGTTTGGAGGTAAGAATCGCTTGAGAAACTTAAAATTTTCGCAGTTCTGATGCTTGACAAGCATAACTAGAACGGCCTAGAGGAAAAGCACACATACCGTTGCAATCGGGCGAGTTTCTACTTTCAGATGCAACAGAAATTTTGCGGATTGGTCAATCCGTTCGCGAGATATGGCAGTTTGGAGGTAAGAAACGCTTGAGAAACTCAAAATTTTCGCAGTTCTGATCCTCGACAAGCATAACTAGAACGGCCTAGGGGAAAAGTACGCATACCGTTGTAATCGGGCTGGTTTCTACATTCAGATGCAATAGAAATTTTGCGGATTGGTCAATCCGTTCGCGAGATATGGCAGATTGTAAGTAAGAAACGCTTGAGAAACTCAAAATATTCGCAGTTCTGATGCTCGAAACGAATAACTAGAAGTACCTAGGGGAAAAGTACGCATACCGTTGTAATTGGGCGAGTTGCTACTTTCAGATGCAACAGAAATTTTGCGGATTGGTCAATCCTTTCGCGAGATATGGCAGTTTGGAGGTAAGAAACGCTGGAGCAACTCAAAATTTTCGCAGTTCTGATGCTCGAAACGAATAACCAGAACGGCCTAGGGGAAAAGTACGCATACCGTTGTGATCGGGCGAGTTTCTACTTTCAGATGCAACAGAAATTTTGCGGATTGGCCAATCCGTTCGCGAGATATGGCAGTTTGTAAGTAAGAAACGCTTGAGAAACTCAAAATTTTCGCAGTTCTGATGCTCGAAACGAATAACTAGAACGGCCTAGGGGAAATGTACGCATACCGTTGTAATCGGGCGAGTTTCTACATTCAGATGCAATAGAAATTTTGCGGATTGGTCAATCCGTTCGCGAGATATGGCAGTTTGGAGGTAAGAAACGCTTGAGAAACTCAAAATTTTCGCAGTTCTGATGGTCGAAACGAATAACTGGCACGGCCTAGGGGAAAAGTACACATACCGTTGTAATCGGGCGAGTTTCTACTTTCAGATGCAACAGAAATTTTTCGGATAAGTCAATCCGTTCGCGAGATATGGCAGTTTGGATGTAAGAAACGGTTGAGAAACTCAAAATTTTCGCAGTTCTGATGCTCGAGACGAATAACCAGAACGGCCTAGGGGAAAAGTACGCATACCGTTGTAATCGGGCGGGTTTCTACTTTCAGATGCAACAGAAATTTTGCGGATTGGTCAATCCGTTCGCGAGATATGGCAGTTTGGAGGTAAGAATCGCTTGAGAAACTCAAAATTTTCGCAGTTCTGATGCTTGACAAGCATAACTAGAACGGCCTAGGGGAAAAGTACGCATACCGTTGTAATGGGGCGAGTTTCTACTTTCAGATGCAACAGAAATTTTGAGGATTGGTTAATCCGTTCGCGAGATATGGCAGTTTCGAGGTAAGAAACGCTAGAGAAACTCAAAATTTTCGCAGTTCTGATGCTTGACAAACATAACTAGAACGGCCTAGGGGAAATGTACGCATACCGTTGTAATCGGGCGAGTTTCTACTTTCAGATGCAACAGAAATTTTGCAGATTGGTCTATCCGTTCGCGAGATATGGCAGTTTGGAGGTAAGAAACGCTTGAGAAACTCAAAATTTTCGCACTTCTGATGCTCGAAACGAATAACTAGAACGGCCTAGCCGTAAAGTACGCATACCGTTGTAATCGGGCGAGCTTCTACTTTCAGATGCAACAGAAATTTTACGGATTGGTCAATCAGTTCGCGAGATATGGCAGTTTGGAGGTAAGAAACGCTTGAGAAACACAAAATTTTCGCACTTCGGATGCTCGAACCGAATAACTAGAATGGCCTAGGGGAAAAGTACACATACCGTTGTAATTGGCCGAGTTTCTACTTTCAGATACCACAGAAATTTTGCGGATTGGTCGATCCGTTCGCGAGGTGTGGCAGATTGTAAGTAAGAAACGCTTGAGAAACTCAAAATATTCGCAGTTCTGATGCTCGAAACGAATAACTAGAAGTACCTAGGGGAAAAGTACGCATACCGTTGTAATCGGGCGAGTTTCTACTTTTAGATGCAACAGAAATTTTGAGGATTGGTCAATCCGTTCGCGAGATATGGCAGTTTGGAGGTAAGAATCGCTTGAGAAACTTAAAATTTTCGCAGTTCTGATGCTTGACAAGCATAACTAGAACGGCCTAGAGGAAAAGCACACATACCGTTGCAATCGGGCGAGTTTCTACTTTCAGATGCAACAGAAATTTTGCGGATTGGTCAATCCGTTCGCGAGATATGGCAGTTTGGAGGTAAGAAACGCTTGAGAAACTCAAAATTTTCGCAGTTCTGATCCTCGACAAGCATAACTAGAACGGCCTAGGGGAAAAGTACGCATACCGTTGTAATCGGGCTGGTTTCTACATTCAGATGCAATAGAAATTTTGCGGATTGGTCAATCCGTTCGCGAGATATGGCAGATTGTAAGTAAGAAACGCTTGAGAAACTCAAAATATTCGCAGTTCTGATGCTCGAAACGAATAACTAGAAGTACCTAGGGGAAAAGTACGCATACCGTTGTAATTGGGCGAGTTGCTACTTTCAGATGCAACAGAAATTTTGCGGATTGGTCAATCCTTTCGCGAGATATGGCAGTTTGGAGGTAAGAAACGCTGGAGCAACTCAAAATTTTCGCAGTTCTGATGCTCGAAACGAATAACCAGAACGGCCTAGGGGAAAAGTACGCATACCGTTGTGATCGGGCGAGTTTCTACTTTCAGATGCAACAGAAATTTTGCGGATTGGCCAATCCGTTCGCGAGATATGGCAGTTTGTAAGTAAGAAACGCTTGAGAAACTCAAAATTTTCGCAGTTCTGATGCTCGAAACGAATAACTAGAACGGCCTAGGGGAAATGTACGCATACCGTTGTAATCGGGCGAGTTTCTACATTCAGATGCAATAGAAATTTTGCGGATTGGTCAATCCGTTCGCGAGATATGGCAGTTTGGAGGTAAGAAACGCTTGAGAAACTCAAAATTTTCGCAGTTCTGATCCTCGACAAGCATAACTAGAACGGCCTAGGGGAAAAGTACGCATACCGTTGTAATCGGGCTGGTTTCTACATTCAGATGCAATAGAAATTTTGCGGATTGGTCAATCCGTTCGCGAGATATGGCAGATTGTAAGTAAGAAACGCTTGAGAAACTCAAAATATTCGCAGTTCTGATGCTCGAAACGAATAACTAGAAGTACCTAGGGGAAAAGTACGCATACCGTTGTAATTGGGCGAGTTGCTACTTTCAGATGCAACAGAAATTTTGCGGATTGGTCAATCCTTTCGCGAGATATGGCAGTTTGGAGGTAAGAAACGCTGGAGCAACTCAAAATTTTCGCAGTTCTGATGCTCGAAACGAATAACCAGAACGGCCTAGGGGAAAAGTACGCATACCGTTGTGATCGGGCGAGTTTCTACTTTCAGATGCAACAGAAATTTTGCGGATTGGCCAATCCGTTCGCGAGATATGGCAGTTTGTAAGTAAGAAACGCTTGAGAAACTCAAAATTTTCGCAGTTCTGATGCTCGAAACGAATAACTAGAACGGCCTAGGGGAAAAGTACGCATACCGTTGTAATCGGGCGAGTTTCTACATTCAGATGCAATAGAAATTTTGCGGATTGGTCAATCCGTTCGCGAGATATGGCAGTTTGGAGGTAAGAAACGCTTGAGAAACTCAAAATTTTCGCAGTTCTGATGGTCGAAACGAATAACTGGCACGGCCTAGGGGAAAAGTACACATACCGTTGTAATCGGGCGAGTTTCTACTTTCAGATGCAACAGAAATTTTGCGGATTGGTCAATCCGTTCGCGAGATATGGGAGTTTGGAGGTAAGAAACGCTTGAGAAACTCAAAACTTTCGCAGTTCTGATGCTCGACAAGCATAACCAGAACGGCCTAGGGGAAAAGTACGCATACCGTTGTATTTGGGCGAGTTTCTACTTTCAGATGCAACAGAAATTTTGCGGATTGGTCAATCCGTTCGCGAGATATGGCAGTTTGGAGGTAAGAAACGCTTGAGAAACTCAAAATTTTCGCAGTTCTGATGCTCGAGACGAA
This sequence comes from Ptiloglossa arizonensis, assembly GCF_051014685.1. NCBI lineage: Eukaryota > Metazoa > Arthropoda > Insecta > Hymenoptera > Colletidae > Ptiloglossa > Ptiloglossa arizonensis. The sequence goes on from NW_027478544.1 coordinate 617,741, forward strand.
TAACTAGAACGGTCTAGGGGAAAAGTACGCATACCGTTGTAATCGGGCGGGTTTCTACTTTCAGATGCAACAGAAATTTTGCGGATAGGTCAATCCGTTCGCGAGATATGGCAGTTTGGATGTAAGAAACGGTTGAGAAACTCAAAATTTTCGCAGTTCTGATGCTCGAAACGAATAACAGGAACGGCCTAGAGGAAAAGTACGCATACCGTTGCAATCGGGCGAGTTTCTACTTTCAGATGCAACAGAAATTTTGCGGATTGGTCAATCCGTTCGCGAGATATGGCAGTTTGGAGGTAAGAATCGCTTGAGAAACTCAAAATTTTCGCAGTTCTGATGCTTGACAAGCATAACTAGAACGGCCTAGGGGAAAAGTACGCATACCGTTGTAATGGGGCGAGTTTCTACTTTCAGATGCAACAGAAATTTTGAGGATTGGTTAATCCGTTCGCGAGATATGGCAGTTTCGAGGTAAGAAACGCTAGAGAAACTCAAAATTTTCGCAGTTCTGATGCTTGACAAACATAACTAGAACGGCCTAGGGGAAATGTACGCATACCGTTGTAATCGGGCGAGTTTCTACTTTCAGATGCAACAGAAATTTTGCAGATTGGTCTATCCGTTCGCGAGATATGGCAGTTTGGAGGTAAGAAACGCTTGAGAAACTCAAAATTTTCGCAGTTCTGATGCTCGACAAGCATAACTAGAACGGCCTAGGGAAAAAGTACGCATACCGTTGTAATCGGGCGAGTTTCTACTTTCAGATGCAACAGAAATTTTGCGGATTGGTCAATCCGTTCGCGAGATATGGCAGTTTGGAGGTAAGAAACGCTTGAGAAACTCAAAATGTTCACAGTTCTGATGCTCGAAACGAATAACTAGAACGGCCCAGGGGAAAAGTACGCATACCGTTGTAATCGGGCGAGTTTCTACTTTCAAATGCAACAGAAATTTTGCGGATTGGTCAATCCGTTAGCGAGATATGGCAGTTTGGAGGTAAGAAACGCTTGAGAAACTCAAAATTTTCGCAGGTCTGATGCTCGAAACGAATAACTAGAATGGCCTAGGGGAAAAGTACACATACCGTTGTAATTGGCCGAGTTTCTACTTTCAGATACCACAGAAATTTTGGGGATTGGTCGATCCGTTCGCGAGATGTGGCAGTTTGTATGTAAGAAACGCTTGAGGAACTCAAAATATTCGCAGTTCTGATGCTCGAAACGAAGAACTAGAATGACCTAGGGGAAAAGTACGCATACCGTTGTAATCGGGCGGGTTTCTACTTTCAGATGCAACAGAAATTTTGCGGATTGGTCAATCCTTTCGCGAGATATGGCAGTTTGGAGGTAAGAAACGCTTGAGAAACACAAAATTTTCGCAGTTCTGATGCTCGAAACGAATAACTAGAACGGCCTAGGGGAAAAGTACACATACCGTTGTAATCGGGCGGGCTTCTACTTTCAGATGCAACAGAAATTTTGCGGATTGGACAATACGTTCGCGAGATATGGCAGTTTGGAGGTAAGAAACGCTTGAGAAACTCAAATGTTTCGCAGTTCTGATGCTCGAGACGAATAACTAGAACGGCCTAGGGGAACACTACACACACCGTTGTAATCGGGCGGGTTTCTACTTTCAGATGCAACAGAAATTTTGCGGATTGGTCAATCCGTTCGCGAGATATGGCAGTTTAGAGGTAAGAAACGCTTGGGAAACTCAAAATTTTCGCAGTTCTGATGGTCGAAACGAATAACTAGAACGGCCTAGGGAAAAAGTACGCATACCGTTGTAATCGGGCGAGTTTCTACTTTCAGATGCAACATGAATTTTGCGGATTGGTCAACCTGTTCGCGAGATATGGGAGTTTGGATGTAAGAAACGCTTGAGAAACTCACAATTTTCGCAGTTCTGATGCACGACAAGCATAACTAGAACGGCCTAGGGGAAAAGTACGCATACCGTTGTAATCGGGCGAGTTTCTACTTTCAGATGCAACAGAAATTTTGCGGATTGGTCAATCCGTTCGCGAGATATGGCAGTTTGGAGAGAATCGCTTGAGAAACTCAAAAGTTTCGCAGCTCTGATGCTCGAGACGAATAACTAGAACGGCCTAGGGGAAGACTACACATACCGTTGTAATCGGACGGGTTTCTACTTTCAGATGCAACAGAAATTTTGCGGATTGGACAATCCGTTCGCGAGATATGGCAGTTTGGAGGTAAGAAACGCTTGAGAAACTCAAAAGTTTCGCAGTTCTGATGCTCGAGACGAATAACTAGAACGGCCTAGGGGAAGACTACACATACCGTTGTAATCGGGCGGGTTTCTACTTTCAGATGCAACAGAAATTTTGCGGATTGGACAATCCGTTCGCGAGATATGGCAGTTTGGAGGTAAGAAACGCTTGAGAAACTCCAATTTTCGCAGTTCTGATGCTCGAAACGAATAACTAGAACGGCCTAGGGAAAAAGTACGCATACCGTTGTAATAGGGCGAGCTTCTACTTTCAGATGCAACATGAATTTTGCGGATTGGTCAATCCGTTCGCGAGATATGGCAGTTTGGAGGTAAGAAACGCTAGAGAAACCCAAAATTTTCGCAGTTCTGATGCTTGACAAGCATAACTGGAACGGCCTAGGGGAAAAATACGCACACCGTTGTAATCGGGCGAGTTTCTACTTTCAGATGCAACAGAAATTTTGCGGATTGGTCGATCCGTTCGCGAGATGTGGCAGTTTGTAAGTAAGAAACGCTCGAGAAACTCAAAATATTCGCAGTTCTGATGCTCGAAACGAAGAACTAGAATGACCTAGGGGAAAAGTACGCATACCGTTGTAATCGGGCGAGTTTCTACTTTCAGATGCAACAGACATTTTGCGGATTGGTCGATCCGTTCGCGAGATGTGGCAGTTTGTAAGTAAGAAACGCTTGAGGAACTCAAAATATTCGCAGTTCTGATGCTCGAAACGAAGAACTAGAATGACCTAGGGGAAAAGTACGCATACCGTTGTAATCGGGCGAGTTTCTACTTTCAGATGCAACAGAAATTTTGCGGATTGGTCAATCCGCTCGCGAGATATGGGAGTTTGGAAGTAAGAAACGCTTGAGAAACTCAAAATTTTCGCAGTTCTGATGCTCGACAAGCATAACTAGAACGGCCTAGGGGAAAAGTACGCATACCGTTGTAATCGGGCGAGTTGCTACTTTCAGATGCAACAGAAATTTTGCGGATTGGTCAATCCTTTCGCGAGATATGGCAGTTTGGAGGTAAGAAACGCTGGAGCAACTCAAAATTTTCGCAGTTCTGATGCTCGAAACGAATAACCAGGACGGCCTAGGGGAAAAGTACGCATACCGTTGTGATCGGGCGAGTTTCTACTTTCAGATGCAACAGAAATTTTGCGGATTGGCCAATCCGTTCGCGAGATATGGCAGTTTGTAAGTAAGAAACGCTTGAGAAACTCAAAATTTTCGCAGTTCTGATGCTCGAAACGAATAACTAGAACGGCCTAGGGGAAAAGTACGCATACCGTTGTAATCGGGCGAGTTTCTACATTCAGATGCAATAGAAATTTTGCGGATTGGTCAATCCGTTCGCGAGATATGGCAGTTTGGAGGTAAGAAACGCTTGAGAAACTCAAAATTTTCGCAGTTCTGATGGTCGAAACGAATAACTGGCACGGCCTAGGGGAAAAGTACACATACCGTTGTAATCGGGCGAGTTTCTACTTTCAGATGCAACAGAAATTTTGCGGATTGGTCAATCCGTTCGCGAGATATGGGAGTTTGGAGGTAAGAAACGCTTGAGAAACTCAAAACTTTCGCAGTTCTGATGCTCGACAAGCATAACCAGAACGGCCTAGGGGAAAAGTACGCATACCGTTGTATTTGGGCGAGTTTCTACTTTCAGATGCAACAGAAATTTTGCGGATTGGTCAATCCGTTCGCGAGATATGGCAGTTTGGAGGTAAGAAACGCTTGAGAAACTCAAAATTTTCGCAGTTCTGATGCTCGAGACGAATAACTAGAACGGTCTAGGGGAAAAGTACGCATACCGTTGTAATCGGGCGGGTTTCTACTTTCAGATGCAACAGAAATTTTGCGGATAGGTCAATCCGTTCGCGAGATATGGCAGTTTGGATGTAAGAAACGGTTGAGAAACTCAAAATTTTCGCAGTTCTGATGCTCGAAACGAATAACAGGAACGGCCTAGAGGAAAAGTACGCATACCGTTGCAATCGGGCGAGTTTCTACTTTCAGATGCAACAGAAATTTTGCGGATTGGTCAATCCGTTCGCGAGATATGGCAGTTTGGAGGTAAGAATCGCTTGAGAAACTCAAAATTTTCGCAGTTCTGATGCTTGACAAGCATAACTAGAACGGCCTAGGGGAAAAGTACGCATACCGTTGTAATGGGGCGAGTTTCTACTTTCAGATGCAACAGAAATTTTGAGGATTGGTTAATCCGTTCGCGAGATATGGCAGTTTCGAGGTAAGAAACGCTAGAGAAACTCAAAATTTTCGCAGTTCTGATGCTTGACAAACATAACTAGAACGGCCTAGGGGAAATGTACGCATACCGTTGTAATCGGGCGAGTTTCTACATTCAGATGCAATAGAAATTTTGCGGATTGGTCAATCCGTTCGCGAGATATGGCAGTTTGGAGGTAAGAAACGCTTGAGAAACTCAAAATTTTCGCAGTTCTGATGGTCGAAACGAATAACTGGCACGGCCTAGGGGAAAAGTACACATACCGTTGTAATCGGGCGAGTTTCTACTTTCAGATGCAACAGAAATTTTGCGGATTGGTCAATCCGTTCGCGAGATATGGCAGTTTGGAGGTAAGAAACGCTTGAGAAACTCAAAATGTTCACAGTTCTGATGCTCGAAACGAATAACTAGAACGGCCCAGGGGAAAAGTACGCATACCGTTGTAATCGGGCGAGTTTCTACTTTCAAATGCAACAGAAATTTTGCGGATTGGTCAATCCGTTAGCGAGATATGGCAGTTTGGAGGTAAGAAACGCTTGAGAAACTCAAAATTTTCGCAGGTCTGATGCTCGAGACGAATAACTAGAACGGCCTAGCGGAAAAGTACGCATATCGTTGTAATCGGGCGAGTTTCTACTTTGAGATGCAATAGAAATTTTGAGGATTGGTCAATCCGTTCGCGAGATATGGCAGTTTGGAGGTAAGAAACGCTTGAGAAACTCAAAATTTTCGCATTTCTGATGCTCGAAACGAATAACTAGAACGGCCTAGCGGAAAAGTACGCATACCGTTGTAATCGGGCGAGCTTCTACTTTCAGATGCAACAGAAATTTTGCGGATTGGTCCATCCGTTCGCGAGATATGGCAGTTTGGAGGTAAGAAACGCTTGAGAAACTCAAAATTTTCGCAGTTCTGATGCTCGAAACGAATAACTAGAATGGCCTAGGGGAAAAGTACACATACCGTTGTAATTGGCCGAGTTTCTACTTTCAGATACCACAGAAATTTTGGGGATTGGTCGATCCGTTCGCGAGATGTGGCAGTTTGTATGTAAGAAACGCTTGAGGAACTCAAAATATTCGCAGTTCTGATGCTCGAAACGAAGAACTAGAATGACCTAGGGGAAAAGTACGCATACCGTTGTAATCGGGCGGGTTTCTACTTTCAGATGCAACAGAAATTTTGCGGATTGGTCAATCCTTTCGCGAGATATGGCAGTTTGGAGGTAAGAAACGCTTGAGAAACACAAAATTTTCGCAGTTCTGATGCTCGAAACGAATAACTAGAACGGCCTAGGGGAAAAGTACACATACCGTTGTAATCGGGCGGGCTTCTACTTTCAGATGCAACAGAAATTTTGCGGATTGGACAATACGTTCGCGAGATATGGCAGTTTGGAGGTAAGAAACGCTTGAGAAACTCAAATGTTTCGCAGTTCTGATGCTCGAGACGAATAACTAGAACGGCCTAGGGGAACACTACACACACCGTTGTAATCGGGCGGGTTTCTACTTTCAGATGCAACAGAAATTTTGCGGATTGGTCAATCCGTTCGCGAGATATGGCAGTTTAGAGGTAAGAAACGCTTGGGAAACTCAAAATTTTCGCAGTTCTGATGGTCGAAACGAATAACTAGAACGGCCTAGGGAAAAAGTACGCATACCGTTGTAATCGGGCGAGTTTCTACTTTCAGATGCAACATGAATTTTGCGGATTGGTCAACCTGTTCGCGAGATATGGGAGTTTGGATGTAAGAAACGCTTGAGAAACTCACAATTTTCGCAGTTCTGATGCACGACAAGCATAACTAGAACGGCCTAGGGGAAAAGTACGCATACCGTTGTAATCGGGCGAGTTTCTACTTTCAGATGCAACAGAAATTTTGCGGATTGGTCAATCCGTTCGCGAGATATGGCAGTTTGGAGGTAAGAATCGCTTGAGAAACTCAAAAGTTTCGCAGCTCTGATGCTCGAGACGAATAACTAGAACGGCCTAGGGGAAGACTACACATACCGTTGTAATCGGACGGGTTTCTACTTTCAGATGCAACAGAAATTTTGCGGATTGGACAATCCGTTCGCGAGATATGGCAGTTTGGAGGTAAGAAACGCTTGAGAAACTCAAAAGTTTCGCAGTTCTGATGCTCGAGACGAATAACTAGAACGGCCTAGGGGAAGACTACACATACCGTTGTAATCGGGCGGGTTTCTACTTTCAGATGCAACAGAAATTTTGCGGATTGGACAATCCGTTCGCGAGATATGGCAGTTTGGAGGTAAGAAACGCTTGAGAAACTCCAATTTTTCGCAGTTCTGATGCTCGAAACGAATAACTAGAACGGCCTAGGGAAAAAGTACGCATACCGTTGTAATAGGGCGAGCTTCTACTTTCAGATGCAACATGAATTTTGCGGATTGGTCAATCCGTTCGCGAGATATGGCAGTTTGGAGGTAAGAAACGCTAGAGAAACCCTAAATTTTCGCAGTTCTGATGCTTGACAAGCATAACTGGAACGGCCTAGGGGAAAAATACGCACACCGTTGTAATCGGGCGAGTTTCTACTTTCAGATGCAACAGAAATTTTGCGGATTGGTCGATCCGTTCGCGAGATGTGGCAGTTTGTAAGTAAGAAACGCTCGAGAAACTCAAAATATTCGCAGTTCTGATGCTCGAAACGAAGAACTAGAATGACCTAGGGGAAAAGTACGCATACCGTTGTAATCGGGCGAGTTTCTACTTTCAGATGCAACAGACATTTTGCGGATTGGTCGATCCGTTCGCGAGATGTGGCAGTTTGTAAGTAAGAAACGCTTGAGGAACTCAAAATATTCGCAGTTCTGATGCTCGAAACGAAGAACTAGAATGACCTAGGGGAAAAGTACGCATACCGTTGTAATCGGGCGAGTTTCTACTTTCAGATGCAACAGAAATTTTGCGGATTGGTCAATCCGCTCGCGAGATATGGGAGTTTGGAAGTAAGAAACGCTTGAGAAACTCAAAATTTTCGCAGTTCTGATGCTCGACAAGCATAACTAGAACGGCCTAGGGGAAAAGTACGCATACCGTTGTAATCGGGCGAGTTTCTACTTTCAGATGCAACAGAAATTTTGCGGAATGGTCAATCGGTTCGCGAGATATGGCAGTTTGGAGGTAAGAAACGCTTGAGAAACTCAAAATTTTCGCAGCTCTGATGCTCGAAACGAATAACTAGAACGGCCTAGGGGAAAAGTACGCATACCGTTCTAATCGGGCGAGTTTCTACTTTCGGATGCAACAGAAATTTTGCGGATTGGTCAATCCGTTCGCGAGATGTGGCAGTTTGTAAGTAAGAAACGCTTGAGAAACTCAAAATATTCGCAGTTCTGATGCTCGAAACGAATAACTGGAACGGCCTAGGGGAAAAGTACGCATACCGTTGTAATCGGGCGAGTTTCTACTTTCAGATGCAACAGAAATTTTGAGGATTGGTCAATCCGTTCGCGAGATATGGCAGTTTGGAGGTAAGAAACGCTTGAGAAACTCAAAATTTTCGCAGTTCTGATGCTCGAAACGAATAACTAGAACGGCCTAGGGGAAAAGTACGCATACCGTTCTAATCGGGCGAGTTTCTACTTTCAGATGCAACAGAAATTTTGCGGATTGGTCTATCCGTTCGCGAGATATTGCAGTTTGGAGGTAAGAAACGCTTGAAAAACTCAAAAGTTTGGCAGTTCTGATGCTCGAGACGAATAACTAGAACGGCCTAGGGGAAAAGTACGCATACCGTTGTAATCGGGCGAGTTTCTACTTTCAGATGCAACAGAAATTTTGAGGATTGTTCAATCCGTTCGCGAGATATGGCAGTTTGGAGGAAAGAAACGCTAGAGAAACCCAAAATTTTCGCAGTTCTGATGCTTGACAAGCATAACTGGAACGGCCTAGGGGAAAAATACGCATACCGTTGTAATCGGCCGAGTTTCTACTTTCAGATGCAACAGAAATTTTGCGGATTGGTCGATCCGTTCGCGAGATGTGGCAGTTTGTAAGTAAGAAACGCTCGAGAAACTCAAAATATTCGCAGTTCTGATGCTCGAAACGAAGAACTAGAATGACCTAGGGGAAAAGTACGCATACCGTTGTAATCGGGCGAGTTTCTACTTTCAGATGCAACAGACATTTTGCGGATTGGTCGATCCGTTCGCGAGATGTGGCAGTTTGTAAGTACGAAACGCTTGAGGAACTCAAAATATTCGCAGTTCTGATGCTCGAAACGAAGAACTAGAATGACCTAGGGGAAAAGTACGCATACCGTTGTAATCGGGCGAGTTTCTACTTTCAGATGCAACAGAAATTTTGCGGATTGGTCAATCCGCTCGCGAGATATGGGAGTTTGGAAGTAAGAAACGCTTGAGAAACTCACAATTTTCGCAGTTCTGATGCTCGACAAGCATAACTAGAACGGCCTAGGGGAAAAGTACGCATACCGTTGTAATCGGGCGAGTTTCTACTTTCAGATGCAACAGAAATTTTGCGGAATGGTCAATCGGTTCGCGAGATATGGCAGTTTGGAGGTAAGAAACGCTTGAGAAACTCAAAATTTTCGCAGCTCTGATGCTCGAAACGAATTACTAGAACGGCCTAGGGGAAAAGTACGCATACCGTTCTAATCGGGCGAGTTTCTACTTTCGGATGCAACAGAAATTTTGCGGATTGGTCAATCCGTTCGCGAGATGTGGCAGTTTGTAAGTAAGAAACGCTTGAGAAACTCAAAATATTCGCAGTTCTGATGCTCGAAACGAATAACTGGAACGGCCTAGGGGAAAAGTACGCATACCTTTGTAATCGGGCGAGTTTCTACTTTCAGATGCAACAGAAATTTTGAGGATTGGTCAATCCGTTCGCGAGATATGGCAGTTTGGAGGTAAGAAACGCTAGAGAAACTCAAAATTTTCGCAGTTCTGATGCTTGACAAGCATAACTAGAACGGCCTAGGGGAAAAGTACGCATACCGTTGTAATCGGGCGAGTTTCTACTTTCAGATGCAACAGAAATTTTGCGGATTGGTCAATCCGTTCGCGAGATATGGCAGTTTGGAGGTAAGAAACGCTTGAGAAACTCAAAATGTTCACAGTTCCGATGCTCGAAACGAATAACTAGAACGGCCTAGGGGAAAAGTACGCATACCGTTGTAATCGGGCGAGTTCCTACTTTCAGATGCAACAGAAATTTTGCGGATTGGTCAATCCGTTCGCGAGATGTGGCAGTTTGTAAGTAAGAAACGCTTGAGAAACTCAAAATATTCGCAGTTCTGATGCTCGAAACGAAGAACTAGAATGACCTAGGGGAAAAGTACGCATACCGTTCTAATCGAGCGAGTTTCTACTTTCGGATGCAACAGAAATTTTGCGGATTGGTCAATCCGTTCGCGAGATGTGGCAGTTTGTAAGTAAGAAACGCTTGAGAAACTCAAAATATTCGCAGTTCTGATGCTCGAAACGAATAACTGGAACGGCCTAGGGGAAAAGTACGCATACCGTTGTAATCGGGCGAGTTTCTACTTTCAGATGCAACAGAAATTTTGAGGATTGGTCAATCCGTTCGCGAGATATGGCAGTTTGGAGGTAAGAAACGCTAGAGAAACCCAAAATTTTCGCAGTTCTGATGCTTGACAAGCATAACTAGAACGGCCTAGGGGAAAAGTACGCATACCGTTGTAATCGGGCGAGTTTCTACTATCAGATGCAACAGAAATTTTGCGGATTGGTCAATCCGTTCGCGAGATATGGCAGTTTGGAGGTAAGAAACGCTTGAGAAACTCAAAATGTTCACAGTTCCGATGCTCGAAACGAATAACTAGAACGGCCTAGGGGAAAAGTACGCATACCGTTGTAATCGGGCGAGTTCCTACTTTCAGATGCAACAGAAATTTTGCGGATTGGTCAATCCGTTCGCGAGATATGGGAGTTTGGAAGTAAGAAACGCTTGAGAAACTCAAAATTTTCGCAGTTCTGATGCTCGACAAGCATAACTAGAACGGCCTAGGGAAAAAGTACGCATACCGTTGTAATCGGGCGAGTTTCTACTTTCAGATGCAACAGAAATTTTGCGGAATGGTCAATCGGTTCGCGAGATATGGCAGTTTGGAGGTAAGAAACGCTTGAGAAACTCAAAATTTTCGCAGCTCTGATGCTCGAAACGAATAACTAGAACGGCCTAGGGGAAAAGTACGCATACCGTTCTAATCGGGCGAGTTTCTACTTTCGGATGCAACAGAAATTTTGCGGATTGGTCAATCCGTTCGCGAGATGTGGCAGTTTGTAAGTAAGAAACGCTTGAGAAACTCAAAATATTCGCAGTTCTGATGCTCGAAACGAATAACTGGAACGGCCTAGGGGAAAAGTACGCATACCGTTGTAATCGGGCGAGTTTCTACTTTCAGATGCAACAGAAATTTTGAGGATTGGTCAATCCGTTCGCGAGATATGGCAGTTTGGAAGTAAGAAACGCTAGAGAAACTCAAAATTTTCGCAGTTCTGATGCTTGACAAGCATAACTAGAACGGCCTAGGGGAAAAGTACGCATACCGTTGTAATCGGGCGAGTTTCTACTATCAGATGCAACAGAAATTTTGCGGATTGGTCAATCCATTCGCGATATATGGCAGTTTGGAGGTAAGAAACGCTTGAGGAACTCAAAATTTTCGCAGTTCTGATGCTCGACAAGCATAACTAGAACGGCCTAGGGAAAAAGTACGCATACCGTTGTAATCGGGCGAGTTTCTACTTTCAGATGCAACAGAAATTTTGCGGATTGGTCAATCCGTTCGCGAGATATGGCAGTTTGGAGGTAAGAAACGCTTGAGAAACTCAAAATGTTCACAGTTCTGATGCTCGAAACGAATAACTAGAACGGCCCAGGGGAAAAGTACGCATACCGTTGTAATCGGGCGAGTTTCTACTTTCAAATGCAACAGAAATTTTGCGGATTGGTCAATCCGTTAGCGAGATATGGCAGTTTGGAGGTAAGAAACGCTTGAGAAACTCAAAATTTTCGCAGGTCTGATGCTCGAAACGAATAACTAGAATGGCCTAGGTGAAAAGTACACATACCGTTGTAATTGGCCGAGTTTCTACTTTCAGATACCACAGAAATTTTGCGGATTGGTCGATCCGTTCGCGAGATGTGGCAGTTTGTAAGTAAGAAACGCTTGAGGAACTCAAAATATTCGCAGTTCTGATGCTCGAAACGAAGAACTAGAATGACCTAGGGGAAAAGTACGCATACCGTTCTAATCGAGCGAGTTTCTACTTTCGGATGCAACAGAAATTTTGCGGATTGGTCAATCCGTTCGCGAGATGTGGCAGTTTGTAAGTAAGAAACGCTTGAGAAACTCAAAATATTCGCAGTTCTGATGCTCGAAACGAATAACTGGAACGGCCTAGGGGAAAAGTACGCATACCGTTGTAATCGGGCGAGTTTCTACTTTCAGATGCAACAGAAATTTTGAGGATTGGTCAATCCGTTCGCGAGATATGGCAGTTTGGAGGTAAGAAACGCTAGAGAAACCCAAAATTTTCGCAGTTCTGATGCTTGACAAGCATAACTAGAACGGCCTAGGGGAAAAGTACGCATACCGTTGTAATCGGGCGAGTTTCTACTATCAGATGCAACAGAAATTTTGCGGATTGGTCAATCCGTTCGCGAGATATGGCAGTTTGGAGGTAAGAAACGCTTGAGAAACTCAAAATGTTCACAGTTCCGATGCTCGAAACGAATAACTAGAACGGCCTAGGGGAAAAGTACGCATACCGTTGTAATCGGGCGAGTTCCTACTTTCAGATGCAACAGAAATTTTGCGGATTGGTCAATCCGTTCGCGAGATATGGGAGTTTGGAAGTAAGAAACGCTTGAGAAACTCAAAATTTTCGCAGTTCTGATGCTCGACAAGCATAACTAGAACGGCCTAGGGAAAAAGTACGCATACCGTTGTAATCGGGCGAGTTTCTACTTTCAGATGCAACAGAAATTTTGCGGAATGGTCAATCGGTTCGCGAGATATGGCAGTTTGGAGGTAAGAAACGCTTGAGAAACTCAAAATTTTCGCAGCTCTGATGCTCGAAACGAATAACTAGAACGGCCTAGGGGAAAAGTACGCATACCGTTCTAATCGGGCGAGTTTCTACTTTCGGATGCAACAGAAATTTTGCGGATTGGTCAATCCGTTCGCGAGATGTGGCAGTTTGTAAGTAAGAAACGCTTGAGAAACTCAAAATATTCGCAGTTCTGATGCTCGAAACGAATAACTGGAACGGCCTAGGGGAAAAGTACGCATACCGTTGTAATCGGGCGAGTTTCTACTTTCAGATGCAACAGAAATTTTGAGGATTGGTCAATCCGTTCGCGAGATATGGCAGTTTGGAGGTAAGAAACGCTAGAGAAACTCAAAATTTTCGCAGTTCTGATGCTTGACAAGCATAACTAGAACGGCCTAGGGGAAAAGTACGCATACCGTTGTAATCGGGCGAGTTTCTACTATCAGATGCAACAGAAATTTTGCGGATTGGTCAATCCGTTCGCGATATATGGCAGTTTGGAGGTAAGAAACGCTTGAGGAACTCAAAATGTTCACAGTTCCGATGCTCGAAACGAATAACTAGAACGGCCTAGGGGAAAAGTACGCATACCGTTGTAATCGGGCGAGTTCCTACTTTCAGATGCAACAGAAATTTTGCGGATTGGTCAATCCGTTCGCGAGATATGGGAGTTTGGAAGTAAGAAACGCTTGAGAAACTCAAAATTTTCGCAGTTCTGATGCTCGACAAGCATAACTAGAACGGCCTAGGGAAAAAGTACGCATACCGTTGTAATCGGGCGAGTTTCTACTTTCAGATGCAACACAAATTTTGCGGATTGGTCAATCCGTTCGCGAGATATGGCAGTTTGGAGGTAAGAAACGCTTGAGAAACTCAAAATGTTCACAGTTCTGATGCTCGAAACGAATAACTAGAACGGCCCAGGGGAAAAGTACGCATACCGTTCTAATCGGGCGAGTTTCTACTTTCGGATGCAACAGAAATTTTGCGCATTGGTCAATCCGTTCGCGAGATGTGGCAGTTTGTAAGTAAGAAACGCTTGAGAAACTCAAAATATTCGCAGTTCTGATGCTCGAAACGAATAACTGGAACGGCCTAGGGGAAAAGTACGCATACCGTTGTAATCGGGCGAGTTTCTACTTTCAGATGCAACAGAAATTTTGAGGATTGGTCAATCCGTTCGCGAGATATGGCAGTTTGGAGGTAAGAAACGCTAGAGAAACTCAAAATTTTCGCAGTTCTGATGCTTGACAAGCATAACTAGAACGGCCTAGGGGAAAAGTACGCATACCGTTGTAATCGGGCGAGTTTCTACTATCAGATGCAACAGAAATTTTGCGGATTGGTCAATCCGTTCGCGAGATATGGCAGTTTGGAGGTAAGAAACGCTTGAGAAACTCAAAATGTTCACAGTTCCGATGCTCGAAACGAATAACTAGAACGGCCTAGGGGAAAAGTACGCATACCGTTGTAATCGGGCGAGTTCCTACTTTCAGATGCAACAGAAATTTTGCGGATTGGTCAATCCGTTCGCGAGATATGGGAGTTTGGAAGTAAGAAACGCTTGAGAAACTCAAAATTTTCGCAGTTCTGATGCTCGACAAGCATAACTAGAACGGCCTAGGGAAAAAGTACGCATACCGTTGTAATCGGGCGAGTTTCTACTTTCAGATGCAACAGAAATTTTGCGGATTGGTCAATCCGTTCGCGAGATATGGCAGTTTGGAGGTAAGAAACGCTTGAGAAACTCAAAATGTTCACAGTTCTGATGCTCGAAACGAATAACTAGAACGGCCCAGGGGAAAAGTACACATACCGTTGTAATTGGCCGAGTTTCTACTTTCAGATACCACAGAAATTTTGCGGATTGGTCGATCCGTTCGCGAGATGTGGCAGTTTGTAAGTAAGAAACGCTTGAGGAACTCAAAATATTCGCAGTTCTGATGCTCGAAACGAAGAACTAGAATGACCTAGGGGAAAAGTACGCATACCGTTGTAATCGGGCGAGTTTCTACTTTCAGATGCAACAGAAATTTTGCGGATTGGTCAATCCGTTCGCGAGATATGGCAGTTTGGAGGTAGAAACGGTTCAGAAACTCAAAATGTTCACAGTTCTGATGCCCGAAACGAATAACTAGAACGGCCTAGGGGAAAAGTACGCATACCGTTGTAATCGGGCTAGTTCCTACTTTCAGATGCAACAGAAATTTTGCGGATTGGTCAATCCGTTAGCGAGATATGGGAGTTTGGAAGTAAGAAACGCTTGAGAAACTCAAAATTTTCGCAGTTCTGATGCTCGACAAGCATAACTAGAACGGCCTAGGGGAAAAGTACGCATACCGTTGTAATCGGGCGAGTTTCTACTTTCAGATGCAACAGAAATTTTGCGGATTGGTCAATCCGTTCGCGAGATATGGCAGTTTGGAGGTAGAAACGGTTGAGAAACTCAAAATGTTCACAGTTCTGATGCCCGAAACGAATAACTAGAACGGCCTAGGGGAAAAGTACGCATACCGTTGTAATCGGGCGAGTTCCTACTTTCAGATGCAACAGAAATTTTGCGGATTGGTCAATCCGTTCGCGAGATATGGCAGTTTGGAGGTAAGAAACGCTTGAGAAACTCAAAATTTTCGCAGTTCTGATGCTCGAATGAATAACTAGAATGGCCTAGGGGAAAAGTACACATACCGTTGTAATTGGCCGAGTTTCTACTTTCAGATACCACAGAAATTTTGCGGATTGGTCGATCCGTTCGCGAGATGTGGCAGTTTGTAAGTAAGAAACGCTTGAGGAACTCAAAATATTCGCAGTTCTGATGCTCGAAACGAAGAACTAGAATGACCTAGGGGAAAACTACACATACCGTTGTAATCGGGCGGGTTTCTACTTTCAGATGCAACAGAAATTTTGCGGATTGGTCAATCAGTTCGCGAGATATGGCAGTTTGGAGGTAAGAAACGCTTGAGAAACTCAAAAGTTTCGCAGTTCTGATGCTCGAGACGAATAACTAGAACGGCCTAGGGGAAAACTACACATACCGTTGTAATCGGGCGGGTTTCTACTTTCAGATGCAACAGAAATTTTGCGGATTGGTCAATCAGTTCGCGAGATATGGCAGTTTGGAGGTAAGAAACGCTTGAGAAACTCAAAATGTTCACAGTTCTGATGCTCGAAACGAATAACTAGAACGGCCCAGGGGAAAAGTACGCATACCGTTCTAATCGGGCGAGTTTCTACTTTCGGATGCAACAGAAATTTTGCGCATTGGTCAATCCGTTCGCGAGATGTGGCAGTTTGTAAGTAAGAAACGCTTGAGAAACTCAAAATATTCGCAGTTCTGATGCTCGAAACGAATAACTGGAACGGCCTAGGGGAAAAGTACGCATACCGTTGTAATCGGGCGAGTTTCTACTTTCAGATGCAACAGAAATTTTGAGGATTGGTCAATCCGTTCGCGAGATATGGCAGTTTGGAGGTAAGAAACGCTAGAGAAACTCAAAATTTTCGCAGTTCTGATGCTTGACAAGCATAACTAGAACGGCCTAGGGGAAAAGTACGCATACCGTTGTAATCGGGCGAGTTTCTACTATCAGATGCAACAGAAATTTTGCGGATTGGTCAATCCGTTCGCGAGATATGGCAGTTTGGAGGTAAGAAACGCTTGAGAAACTCAAAATGTTCACAGTTCCGATGCTCGAAACGAATAACTAGAACGGCCTAGGGGAAAAGTACGCATACCGTTGTAATCGGGCGAGTTCCTACTTTCAGATGCAACAGAAATTTTGCGGATTGGTCAATCCGTTCGCGAGATATGGGAGTTTGGAAGTAAGAAACGCTTGAGAAACTCAAAATTTTCGCAGTTCTGATGCTCGACAAGCATAACTAGAACGGCCTAGGGAAAAAGTACGCATACCGTTGTAATCGGGCGAGTTTCTACTTTCAGATGCAACAGAAATTTTGCGGATTGGTCAATCCGTTCGCGAGATATGGCAGTTTGGAGGTAAGAAACGCTTGAGAAACTCAAAATGTTCACAGTTCTGATGCTCGAAACGAATAACTAGAACGGCCCAGGGGAAAAGTACACATACCGTTGTAATTGGCCGAGTTTCTACTTTCAGATACCACAGAAATTTTGCGGATTGGTCGATCCGTTCGCGAGATGTGGCAGTTTGTAAGTAAGAAACGCTTGAGGAACTCAAAAGTTTCGCAGTTCTGATGCTCGAGACGAATAACTAGAACGGCCTAGGGGAAAACTACACATACCGTTGTAATCGGGCGAGTTTCTACTTTCAGATGCAACAGAAATTTTGCGGATTGGTCAATCCGTTCGCGAGATATGGCAGTTTGGAGGTAGAAACGGTTGAGAAACTCAAAATGTTCACAGTTCTGATGCCCGAAACGAATAACTAGAACGGCCTAGGGGAAAAGTACGCATACCGTTGTAATCGGGCGAGTTCCTACTTTCAGATGCAACAGAAATTTTGCGGATTGGTCAATCCGTTCGCGAGATATGGCAGTTTGGAGGTAAGAAACGCTTGAGAAACTCAAAATTTTCGCAGTTCTGATGCTCGAATGAATAACTAGAATGGCCTAGGGGAAAAGTACACATACCGTTGTAATTGGCCGAGTTTCTACTTTCAGATACCACAGAAATTTTGCGGATTGGTCGATCCGTTCGCGAGATGTGGCAGTTTGTAAGTAAGAAACGCTTGAGGAACTCAAAATATTCGCAGTTCTGATGCTCGAAACGAAGAACTAGAATGACCTAGGGGAAAACTACACATACCGTTGTAATCGGGCGGGTTTCTACTTTCAGATGCAACAGAAATTTTGCGGATTGGTCAATCAGTTCGCGAGATATGGCAGTTTGGAGGTAAGAAACGCTTGAGAAACTCAAAAGTTTCGCAGTTCTGATGCTCGAGACGAATAACTAGAACGGCCTAGGGGAAAACTACACATACCGTTGTAATCGGGCGGGTTTCTACTTTCAGATGCAACAGAAATTTTGCGGATTGGTCAATCAGTTCGCGAGATATGGCAGTTTGGAGGTAAGAAACGCTTGAGAAACTCAAAATGTTCACAGTTCCGATGCTCGAAACGAATAACTAGAACGGCCTAGGGGAAAAGTACGCATACCGTTGTAATCGGGCGAGTTCCTACTTTCAGATGCAACAGACATTTTGCGGATTGGTCGATCCGTTCGCGAGATGTGGCAGTTTGTAAGTAAGAAACGCTTGAGGAACACAAAATATTCGCAGTTCTGATGCTCGAAACGAAGAACCAGAATGACCTAGGGGAAAAGTACGCATACCGTTGTAATCGGGCGAGTTCCTACTTTCAGATGCAACAGAAATTTTGCGGATTGGTCAATCCGTTCGCGAGATATGGGAGTTTCGAAGTAAGAAACGCTTGAGAAACTCAAAATTTTCGCAGTTCTGATGCTCGAAACGAATAACTAGAACGGCCTAGGGGAAAAGTACGCATACCGTTGTAATCGGGCGAGTTCCTACTTTCAGATGCAACAGAAATTTTGCGGATTGGTCAATCCGTTCGCGAGATATGGGAGTTTCGAAGTAAGAAACGCTTGAGAAACTCAAAATTTTCGCAGTTCTGATGCTCGACAAGCATAACTAGAACGGCCTAGGGAAAAAGTACGCATACCGTTGTAATCGGGCGAGTTTCTACTTTCAGATGCAACAGAAATTTTGCGGATTGGTCAATCCGTTCGCGAGATATGGCAGTTTGGAGGTAAGAAACGCTTGAGAAACTCAAAATGTTCACAGTTCTGATGCTCGAAACGAATAACTAGAACGGCCCAGGGGAAAGGTACGCATACCGTTGTAATCGGGCGAGTTTCTACTTTCAAATGCAACAGAAATTTTGCGGATTGGTCAATCCGTTAGCGAGATATGGCAGTTTGGAGGTAAGAAACGCTTGAGAAACTCAAAATTTTCGCAGGTCTGATGCTCGAAACGAATAACTAGAATGGCCTAGGGGATAAGTACACATACCGTTGTAATTTGCCGAGTTTCTACTTTCAGATACCACAGAAATTTTGCGGATTGGTCGATCCGTTCGCGAGATGTGGCAGTTTGTAAGTAAGAAACGCTTGAGGAACTCAAAATATTCGCAGTTCTGATGCTCGAAACGAAGAACTAGAATGACCTAGGGGAAAAGTACGCATACCGTTGTAATCGGGCGAGTTTCTACTTTCAGATGCAACAGAAATTTTGCGGATTGGTCAATCCGTTCGCGAGATATGGCAGTTTGGAGGTAGAAACGGTTGAGAAACTCAAAATGTTCACAGTTCTGATGCCCGAAACGAATAACTAGAACGGCCTAGGGGAAAAGTACGCATACCGTTGTAATCGGGCTAGTTCCTACTTTCAGATGCAACAGAAATTTTGCGGATTGGTCAATCCGTTCGCGAGAGATGGGAGTTTGGAAGTAAGAAACGCTTGAGAAACTCAAAATTTTCGCAGTTCTGATGCTCGACAAGCATAACTAGAACGGCCTAGGGGAAAAGTACGCATACCGTTGTAATCGGGCTAGTTTCTACTTTCAGATGCAACAGAAATTTTGCGGATTGGTCAATCCGTTCGCGAGATATGGTAGTTTGGAGGTAGAAACGGTTGAGAAACTCAAAATGTTCACAGTTCTGATGCCCGAAACGAATAACTAGAACGGCCTAGGGGAAAAGTACGCATACCGTTGTAATCGGGCGAGTTCCTACTTTCAGATGCAACAGAAATTTTGCGGATTGGTCAATCCGTTCGCGAGATATGGCAGTTTGGAGGTAAGAAACGCTTGAGAAACTCAAAATTTTCGCAGTTCTGATGCTCGAATGAATAACTAGAATGGCCTAGGGGAAAAGTACACATACCGTTGTAATTGGCCGAGTTTCTACTTTCAGATACCACAGAAATTTTGCGGATTGGTCGATCCGTTCGCGAGATGTGGCAGTTTGTAAGTAAGAAACGCTTGAGGAACTCAAAATATTCGCAGTTCTGATGCTCGAAACGAAGAACTAGAATGACCTAGGGGAAAACTACACATACCGTTGTAATCGGGCGGGTTTCTACTTTCAGATGCAACAGAAATTTTGCGGATTGGTCAATCAGTTCGCGAGATATGGCAGTTTGGAGGTAAGAAACGCTTGAGAAACTCAAAAGTTTCGCAGTTCTGATGCTCGAGACGAATAACTAGAACGGCCTAGGGGAAAACTACACATACCGTTGTAATCGGGCGGGTTTCTACTTTCAGATGCAACAGAAATTTTGCGGATTGGTCAATCAGTTCGCGAGATATGGCAGTTTGGAGGTAAGAAACGCTTGAGAAACTCAAAATGTTCACAGTTCCGATGCTCGAAACGAATAACTAGAACGGCCTAGGGGAAAAGTACGCATACCGTTGTAATCGGGCGAGTTCCTACTTTCAGATGCAACAGACATTTTGCGGATTGGTCGATCCGTTCGCGAGATGTGGCAGTTTGTAAGTAAGAAACGCTTGAGGAACACAAAATATTCGCAGTTCTGATGCTCGAAACGAAGAACTAGAATGACCTAGGGGAAAAGTACGCATACCGTGGTAATCGGGCGAGTTTCTACTTTCAGATGCAACAGAAATTTTGAGGATTGGTCAATCCGTTCGCGAGATATGGCAGTTTGGAGGTAAGAAACGCTAGAGAAACTCAAAATTTTCGCAGTTCTGATGCTTGACAAGCATAACTAGAACGGCCTAGGGGAAAAGTACGCATACCGTTGTAATCGGGCGAGTTTCTACTTTCAGATGCAACAGAAATTTTGCGGATTGGTCAATCCGTTCGCTAGATATGGCAGTTTGGAGGTAAGAAACGCATGAGAAACTCAAAATGTTCACAGTTCCGATGCTCGAAACGAATAACTAGAACGGCCTAGGGGAAAAGTACGCATACCGTTGTAATCGGGCGAGTTCCTACTTTCAGATGCAACAGAAATTTTGCGGATTGGTCAATCCGTTCGCGAGATATGGGAGTTTCGAAGTAAGAAACGCTTGAGAAACTCAAAATTTTCGCAGTTCTGATGCTCGACAAGCATAACTAGAACGGCCTAGGGAAAAAGTACGCATACCGTTGTAATCGGGCGAGTTTCTACTTTCAGATGCAACAGAAATTTTGCGGATTGGTCAATCCGTTCGCGAGATATGGCAGTTTGGAGGTAAGAAACGCTTGAGAAACTCAAAATGTTCACAGTTCTGATGCTCGAAACGAATAACTAGAACGGCCCAGGGGAAAGGTACGCATACCGTTGTAATCGGGCGAGTTTCTACTTTCAAATGCAACAGAAATTTTGCGGATTGGTCAATCCGTTAGCGAGATATGGCAGTTTGGAGGTAAGAAACGCTTGAGAAACTCAAAATTTTCGCAGGTCTGATGCTCGAAACGAATAACTAGAATGGCCTAGGGGAAAAGTACACATACCGTTGTAATTTGCCGAGTTTCTACTTTCAGATACCACAGAAATTTTGCGGATTGGTCGATCCGTTCGCGAGATGTGGCAGTTTGTAAGTAAGAAACGCTTGAGGAACTCAAAATATTCGCAGTTCTGATGCTCGAAACGAAGAACTAGAATGACCTAGGGGAAAAGTACGCATACCGTTGTAATCGGGCGAGTTTCTACTTTCAGATGCAACAGAAATTTTGCGGATTGGTCAATCCGTTCGCGAGATATGGCAGTTTGGAGGTAGAAACGGTTGAGAAACTCAAAATGTTCACAGTTCTGATGCCCGAAACGAATAACTAGAACGGCCTAGGGGAAAAGTACGCATACCGTTGTAATCGGGCTAGTTCCTACTTTCAGATGCAACAGAAATTTTGCGGATTGGTCAATCCGTTCGCGAGAGATGGGAGTTTGGAAGTAAGAAACGCTTGAGAAACTCAAAATTTTCGCAGTTCTGATGCTCGACAAGCATAACTAGAACGGCCTAGGGGAAAAGTACGCATACCGTTGTAATCGGGCTAGTTTCTACTTTCAGATGCAACAGAAATTTTGCGGATTGGTCAATCCGTTCGCGAGATATGGTAGTTTGGAGGTAGAAACGGTTGAGAAACTCAAAATGTTCACAGTTCTGATGCCCGAAACGAATAACTAGAACGGCCTAGGGGAAAAGTACGCATACCGTGGTAATCGGGCGAGTTTCTACTTTCAGATGCAACAGAAATTTTGAGGATTGGTCAATCCGTTCGCGAGATATGGCAGTTTGGAGGTAAGAAACGCTAGAGAAACTCAAAATTTTCGCAGTTCTGATGCTTGACAAGCATAACTAGAACGGCCTAGGGGAAAAGTACGCATACCGTTGTAATCGGGCGAGTTTCTACTTTCAGATGCAACAGAAATTTTGCGGATTGGTCAATCCGTTCGCGAGATATGGCAGTTTGGAGGTAAGAAACGCTTGAGAAACTCAAAATGTTCACAGATCCGATGCTCGAAACGAATAACTAGAACGGCCTAGGGGAAAAGTACGCATACCGTTGTAATCGGGCGAGTTCCTACTTTCAGATGCAACAGAAATTTTGCGGATTGGTCAATCCGTTCGCGAGATATGGGAGTTTGGAAGTAAGAAACGCTTGAGAAACTCAAAATTTTCGCAGTTCTGATGCTCGACAAGCATAACTAGAACGGCCTAGGGAAAAAGTACGCATACCGTTGTAATCGGGCGAGTTTCTACTTTCAGATGCAACAGAAATTTTGCGGATTGTCCAATCCGTTCGCGAGATATGGCAGTTTGGACGTAAGAAACGCTTGAGAAACTCAAAATGTTCACAGTTCTGATGCTCGAAACGAATAACTAGAACGGCCCAGGGGAAAGGTACGCATACCGTTGTAATCGGGCGAGTTTCTACTTTCAAATGCAACAGAAATTTTGCGGATTGGTCAATCCGTTAGCGAGATATGGCAGTTTGGAGGTAAGAAACGCTTGAGAAACTCAAAATTTTCGCAGGTCTGATGCTCGAAACGAATAACTAGAATGGCCTAGGGGAAAAGTACACATACCGTTGTAATTTGCCGAGTTTCTACTTTCAGATACCACAGAAATTTTGCGGATTGGTCGATCCGTTCGCGAGATGTGGCAGTCTGTAAGTAAGAAACGCTTGAGGAACTCAAAATATTCGCAGTTCTGATGCTCGAAACGAAGAACTAGAATGACCTAGGGGAAAAGTACGCATACCGTTGTAATCGGGCGAGTTTCTACTTTCAGATGCAACAGAAATTTTGCGGATTGGTCAATCCGTTCGCGAGATATGGCAGTTTGGAGGTAGAAACGGTTGAGAAACTCAAAATGTTCACAGTTCTGATGCCCGAAACGAATAACTAGAACGGCCTAGGGGAAAAGTACGCATACCGTTGTAATCGGGCTAGTTCCTACTTTCAGATGCAACAGAAATTTTGCGAATTGGTCAATCCGTTCGCGAGAGATGGGAGTTTGGAAGTAAGAAACGCTTGAGAAACTCAAAATTTTCGCAGTTCTGATGCTCGACAAGCATAACTAGAACGGCCTAGGGGAAAAGTACGCATACCGTTGTAATCGGGCTAGTTTCCACTTTCAGATGCAACAGAAATTTTGCGGATTGGTCAATCCGTTCGCGAGATATGGTAGTTTGGAGGTAGAAACGGTTGAGAAACTCAAAATGTTCACAGTTCTGATGCCCGAAACGAATAACTAGAACGGCCTAGGGGAAAAGTACGCATACCGTTGTAATCGGGCGAGTTCCTACTTTCAGATGCAACAGAAATTTTGCGGATTGGTCAATCCGTTCGCGAGATATGGGAGTTTGGAAGTAAGAAACGCTTGAGAAACTCAAAATTTTCGCAGTTCTGTTGCTCGACAAGCATAACTAGAATGGCCTAGGGGAAAAGTACGCATACCGTTGTAATCGGGCGAGTTTCTACTTTCAGATGCAACAGAAATTTTGCGGATTGGTCAATCCGTTCGCGAGATATGGCAGTTTGGAGGTAAGAAACGCTTGAGAAACTCAAAATTTTCGCAGTTCTGATGCTCGAATGAATAACTAGAATGGCCTAGGGGAAAAGTACACATACCGTTGTAATTGGCCGAGTTTCTACTTTCAGATACCACAGAAATTTTGCGGATTGGTCGATCCGTTCGCGAGATGTGGCAGTTTGTAAGTAAGAAACGCTTGAGGAACTCAAAATATTCGCAGTTCTGATGCTCGAAACGAAGAACTAGAATGACCTAGGGGAAAACT
Source organism: Ptiloglossa arizonensis (assembly GCF_051014685.1). Classification (NCBI taxonomy): domain Eukaryota; kingdom Metazoa; phylum Arthropoda; class Insecta; order Hymenoptera; family Colletidae; genus Ptiloglossa; species Ptiloglossa arizonensis. The sequence continues at coordinate 641,550 of NW_027478544.1, forward strand.
ACACATACCGTTGTAATCGGGCGGGTTTCTACTTTCAGATGCAACAGAAATTTTGCGGATTGGTCAATCAGTTCGCGAGATATGGCAGTTTGGAGGTAAGAAACGCTTGAGAAACTCAAAAGTTTCGCTGTTCTGATGCTCGAGACGAATAACTAGAACGGCCTAGGGGAAAACTACACATACCGTTGTAATCGGGCGGGTTTCTACTTTCAGATGCAACAGAAATTTTGCGGATTGGTCATTCAGTTCGCGAGATATGGCAGTTTGGAGGTAAGAAACGCTTGAGAAACTCAAAATTTTCGCATTTCTGATGCTCGAAACGAATAACTAGAACGGCCTAGAGGAAAAGTACGCATACCGTTGTAATCGGGCGAGCTTCTACTTTCAGATGCAACAGAAATTTTGCGGATTGGTCAATCCGTTCGCGAGATATGGCAGTTTGGAGGTAAGAAACGCTTGAGAAACTCAAAATTTTCGCAGTTCTGATGCTCGAGACGAATAACTAGAACGGCCTAGGGGAAAAGTACGCATACCGTTGTAATCGGGCGGGTTTCTACTTTCAGATGCAACAGAAATTTTGCGGATTGGTCAATCCATTCGCGAGATATGGGAGTTTGAAGGTAAGAAACGCTTGAGAAACTCAAAATTTTCGCAGCTCTGATGCTCGAAACGAATAACAAGAACGGCCTAGGGGAAAAGTACGCATACCGTTGTAATCGGGAGAGTTTGTACTTTCAGATGCAACAGAAATTTTGCGGATTGGTCAATCCGTTCGCGAGATATGGCAGTGTGGAGGTAAGAAACGCTTGAGAAACTCAAAATTTTCGCAGTTTTTATGCTCGAAACGAATAACTAGAATGGCCTAGGGGAAAAGTACACATACCGTTGTAATTGGCCGAGTTTCTACTTTCAGATACCACAGAAATTTTGCGGATTGGTCGATCCGTTCGCGAGATGTGTCAGTTTGTATGTAAGAAACGCTTGAGGAACTCAAAATATTCGCAGTTCTGATGCTCGAAACGAAGAACTAGAATGACCTAGGGGAAAAGTACGCATACCGTTGTAATCGGGCGGGTTTCTACTTTCAGATGCAACAGAAATTTTGCGGATTGGTCAATCCGTTCGCGAGATATGGCAGTTTGGAGGTAAGAAACGCTTGAGAAACTCAAAATTTTCGCAGTTCTGATGCTCGAGACGAATAACTAGAACGGCCTAGGGGAAAAGTACGCATACCGTTGTAATCGGGCGGGTTTCTACTTTCAGATGCAACAGAAATTTTGCGGATTGGTCAATCCATTCGCGAGATATGGGAGTTTGAAGGTAAGAAACGCTTGAGAAACTCAAAATTTTCGCAGCTCTGATGCTCGAAACGAATAACTAGAACGGCCTAGGGGAAAAGTACGCATACCGTTGTAATCGGGCGAGTTTCTACTTTCAGATGCAACAGAAATTTTGCGGATTGGTCAATCCGTTCGCGAGATATGGCAGTTTGGAGGTAAGAAACGCTTGAGAAACTCAAAATTTTCGCAGTTCTGATGCTCGAATGAATAACTAGAATGGCCTAGGGGAAAAGTACACATACCGTTGTAATTGGCCGAGTTTCTACTTTCAGATACCACAGAAATTTTGCGGATTGGTCGATCCGTTCGCGAGATGTGGCAGTTTGTAAGTAAGAAACGCTTGAGGAACTCAAAATATTCGCAGTTCTGATGCTCGAAACGAAGAACTAGAATGACCTAGGGGAAAACTACACATACCGTTGTAATCGGGCGGGTTTCTACTTTCAGATGCAACAGATATTTTGCGGATTGGTCAATCAGTTCGCGAGATATGGCAGTTTGGAGGTAAGAAACGCTTGAGAAACTCAAAATTTTCGCAGTTCTGATGCTCGAAACGAATAACTAGAACAGCCTAGCGGAAGAGTACGCATACCGTTGTAATCGGGCGAGCTTCTACTTTCAGATGCAACAGAAATTTCGCGGATTGGTCAATCCGTTCGCGAGATATGGCAGTTTGGAGGTAAGAAACGCTTGAGAAACTCAAAATTTTCGCAGTTCTGATGCTCGAAACGAATAAGTAGAATGGCCTAGGGGAAAAGTACACATACCGTTGTAATTGGCCGAGTTTCTACTTTCAGATACCACAGAAATTTTGCGGATTGGTCGATCCGTTCGCGAGATGTGTCAGTTTGTATGTAAGAAACGCTTGAGGAACTCAAAATATTCGCAGTTCTGATGCTCGAAACGAAGAACTAGAATGACCTAGGGGAAAACTACACATACCGTTGTAATCGGGCGGGTTTCTACTTTCAGATGCAACAGAAATTTTGCGGATTGGTCAATCAGTTCGCGAGATATGGCAGTTTGGAGGTAAGAAACGCTTGAGAAACTCAAAATTTTCGCATTTCTGATGCTCGAAACGAATAACTAGAACGGCCTAGCGGAAAAGTACGCATACCGTTGTAATCGGGCGAGCTTCTACTTTCAGATGCAACAGAAATTTCGCGGATTGGTCAATCCGTTCGCGAGATATGGCAGTTTGGAGGTAAGAAACGCTTGAGAAACTCAAAATTTTCGCAGTTCTGATGCTCGAAACGAATAACTAGAATGGCCTAGGTGAAAAGTACACATACCGTTGTAATTGGCCGAGTTTCTACTTTCAGATACCACAGAAATTTTGCGGATTGGTCGATCCGTTCGCGAGATGTGGCAGTTTGTATGTAAGAAACGCTTGAGGAACTCAAAATATTCGCAGTTCTGATGCTCGAAACGAAGAACTAGAATGACCTAGGGGAAAACTACACATACCGTTGTAATCGGGCGGGTTTCTACTTTCAGATGCAACAGAAATTTTTAGGATTGGTCAATCCGTTCGCGAGATATGGCAGTTTGGAGGTAAGAAACGCTTGAGAAACTCAAAATTTTCGCAGTTCTGATGCTCGAAACGAATAACTAGAACGGCCTAGGGGAAAAGTACGCATACCGTTCTAATCGGGCGAGTTTCTACTTTCAGATGCAACAGAAATTTTGCGGATTGGTCTATCCGTTCGCGAGATATTGCAGTTTGGAGGTAAGAAACGCTTGAGAAACTCAAAAGTTTGGCAGTTCTGATGCTCGAGACGAATAACTAGAACGGCCTAGGGGAAAAGTACGCATACCGTTGTAATCGGGCGAGTTTCTACTTTCAGATGCAACAGAAATTTTGAGGATTGTTCAATCCGTTCGCGAGATATGGCAGTTTGGAGGTAAGAAACGCTAGAGAAACCCAAAATTTTCGCAGTTCTGATGCTTGACAAGCATAACTGGAACGGCCTAGGGGAAAAATACGCATACCGTTGTAATCGGGCGAGTTTCTACTTTCAGATGCAACAGAAATTTTGAGGATTGTTCAATCCGTTCGCGAGATATGGCAGTTTGGAGGTAAGAAACGCTAGAGAAACCCAAAATTTTCGCAGTTCTGATGCTTGACAAGCATAACTGGAACGGCCTAGGGGAAAAATACGCATACCGTTGTAATCGGGCGAGTTTCTACTTTCAGATGCAACAGAAATTTTGCGGATTGGTCGATCCGTTCGCGAGATGTGGCAGTTTGTAAGTAAGAAACGCTCGAGAAACTCAAAATATTCGCAGTACTGATGCTCGAAACGAAGAACTAGAATGACCTAGGGGAAAAGTACGCATACCGTTGTAATCGGGCGAGTTTCTACTTTCAGATGCAACAGACATTTTGCGGATTGGTCGATCCGTTAGCGAGATGTGGCAGTTTGTAAGTAAGAAACGCTTGAGGAACTCAAAATATTCGCAGTTCTGATGCTCGAAACGAAGAACTAGAATGACCTAGGGGAAAAGTACGCATACCGTTGTAATCGGGCGAGATTCTACTTTCAGATGCAACAGAAATTTTGCGGATTGGTCAATCCGCTCGCGAGATATGGGAGTTTGGAAGTAAGAAACGCTTGAGAAACTCAAAATTTTCGCAGTTCTGATGCTCAACAAGCATAACTAGAACGGCCTAGGGGAAAAGTACGCATACCGTTGTAATCGGGCGAGTTTCTACTTTCAGATGCAACAGAAATTTTGCGGAATGGTCAATCGGTTCGCGAGATATGGCAGTTTGGAGGTAAGAAACGCTTGAGAAACTCAAAATTTTCGCAGCTCTGATGCTCGAAACGAATAACTAGAACGGCCTAGGGGAAAAGTACGCATACCGTTCTAATCGGGCGAGTTTCTACTTTCAGATGCAACAGAAATTTTGCGGATTGGTCAATCCGTTCGCGAGATATGGCAGTTTGGAGGTAAGAAACGCTTGAGAAACTCAAAATGTTCACAGTTCCGATGCTCGAAACGAATAAATAGAACGGCCTAGGGGAAAAGTACACATACCGTTGTAATTGGCCGAGTTTCTACTTTCAGATGCCACAGAAATTTTGGGGATTGGTCGATCCGTCCGCGAGATGTGGCAGTTTGTAAGTAAGAAACGCTTGAGAAACTCAAAATTTTCGCAGTTCTGATGCTCGACAAGCATAACTAGAACGGCCTAGGGGAAAAGTACGCATACCGTTGTACTCTGGCGAGTTTCTACTTTCAGATACCACAGAAATTTTGCGGATTGGTCGATCCGTTCGCGAGATGTGGCAGTTTGTAAGTAAGAAACGCTTGAGGAACTCAAAATATTCGCAGTTCTGATGCTCGAAACGAAGAACTAGAATGACCTAGGGGAAAACTACACATACCGTTGTAATCGGGTGGGTTTCTACTTTCAGATGCAACAGAAATTTTGCGGATTGGTCGATCCGTTCGCGAGATGTGGCAGTTTGTAAGTAAGAAACGCTTGAGGAACTCAAAATATTCGCAGTTCTGATGCTCGAAACGAAGAACTAGAATGACCTAGGGGAAAAGTACGCATACCGTTGTAATCGGGCGAGTTTCTACTTTCAGATGCAACAGAAATTTTGCGGATTGGTCAATCCGTTCGCGAGATATGGCAGTTTGGAGGTAAGTAACGCTTGAGAAACTCAAAATTTTCGCAGTTCTGATGCTCGACAAGCATAACTAGAACGGCCTAGGGGAAAAGTACGCATACCGTTGTAATCGGGCGAGTTTCTACTTTCAGATGCAACAGAAATTTTGCGGATTGGTCAATCCGTTCGCGAGATATGGCAGTTTGGAGGTAAGAAACGCTTGAGAAACTCAAAATTTTCGCAGTTCTGATGCTCGAATGAATAACTAGAATGGCCTAGGGGAAAAGTACACATACCGTTGTAATTGGCCGAGTTTCCACTTTCAGATACCACAGAAATTTTGCGGATTGGTCGATCCGTTCGCGAGATGTGGCAGTTTGTAAGTAAGAAACGCTTTAGGAACTCAAAATATTCGCAGTTCTGATGCTCGAAACGAAGAACTAGAATGACCTAGGGGAAAACTACACATACCGTTGTAATCGGGCGGGTTTCTACTTTCAGATGCAACAGATATTTTGCGGATTGGTCAATCAGTTCGCGAGATATGGCAGTTTGGAGGTAAGAAACGCTTGAGAAACTCAAAAGTTTCGCAGTTCTGATCCTCGAGACGAATAACTAGAACGGCCTAGGGGAAAACTACACATACCGTTGTAATCGGGCGGGTTTCTACTTTCAGATGCAACAGAAATTTTGCGGATTGGTCAATCAGTTCGCGAGATATGGCAGTTTGGAGGTAAGAAACGCTTGAGAAACACAAAATTTTCGCATTTCTGATGCTCGAAACGAATAACTAGAACGGCCTAGCGGAAAAGTACGCATACCGTTGTAATCGGGCGAGCTTCTACTTTCAGATGCAACAGAAATTTTGCGGATTGGTCAATCCGTTCGCGAGATATGGCAGTTTGGAGGTAAGAAACGCTTGAGAAACTCAAAATGTTCACAGTTCTGATGCTCGAAACGAATAACTAGAACGGCCCAGGGGAAAAGTACGCATACCGTTGTAATCGGGCGAGTTTCTACTTTCAAATGCAACAGAAATTTTGCGGATTGGTCAATCCGTTAGCGAGATATGGCAGTTTGGAGGTAAGAAACGCTTGAGAAACTCAAAATTTTCGCAGGTCTGATGCTCGAAACGAATAACTAGATTGGCCTAGGGGAAAAGTACACATACCGTTGTAATTGGCCGAGTTTCTACTTTCAGATGCCACAGAAATTTTGGGGATTGGTCGATCCGTCCGCGAGATGTGGCAGTTTGTAAGTAAGATACGCTTGAGAAACTCAAAATTTTCGCAGTTCTGATGCTCGACAAGCATAACTAGAACTGCCTAGGGGAAAAGTACGCATACCGTTGTACTCGGGCGAGTTTCTACTTTCAGATGCAACAGAAATTTTGCGGATTGGTCAATCCGTTCGCGAGATATGGCAGTTTGGAGGTAAGAAACGCTTGAGAAACTCAAAATTTTCGCAGTTCTGATGCTCGAAACGAATAACTAGAATGGCCTAGGGGAAAAGTACACATACCGTTATAATTGGCCGAGTTTCTACTTTCAGATACCACAGAAATTTTGCGGATTGGTCGATCCGTTCGCGAGATGTGGCAGTTTGTAAGTAAGAAACGCTTGAGGAACTCAAAATATTCGCAGTTCTGATGCTCGAAACGAAGAACTAGAATGACCTAGGGGAAAACTACACATACCGTTGTAATCGGGTGGGTTTCTACTTTCAGATGCAACAGAAATTTTGCGGATTGGTCGATCCGTTCGCGAGATGTGGCAGTTTGTAAGTAAGAAACGCTTGAGGAACTCAAAATATTCGCAGTTCTGATGCTCGAAACGAAGAACTAGAATGACCTAGGGGAAAAGTACGCATACCGTTGTAATCGGGCGAGTTTCTACTTTCAGATGCAACAGAAATTTTGCGGATTGGTCAATCCGTTCGCGAGATATGGCAGTTTGGAGGTAAGTAACGCTTGAGAAACTCAAAATTTTCGCAGTTCTGATGCTCGACAAGCATAACTAGAACGGCCTAGGGGAAAAGTACGCATACCGTTGTAATCGGGCGAGTTTCTACTTTCAGATGCAACAGAAATTTTGCGGATTGGTCAATCCGTTCGCGAGATAAGGCAGTTTGGAGGTAAGAAACGCTTGAGAAACTCAAAATTTTCGCAGTTCTGATGCTCGAATGAATAACTAGAATGGCCTAGGGGAAAAGTACACATACCGTTGTAATTGGCCGAGTTTCTACTTTCAGATACCACAGAAATTTTGCGGATTGGTCAATCCGTTCGCGAGATATGGCAGTTTGGAGGTAAGAAACGCTTGAGAAACTCAAAATTTTCGCAGTTCTGATGCTCGAGACGAATAACTAGAACGGCCTAGGGGAAAAGTACGCATACCGTTGTAATCGGGCGAGTTTGTACATTCAGATGCAACAGAAATTTTGCGGATTGGTCAATCAGTTCGCGAGATATGGCAGTTTGGAGGTAAGAAACGCTTGAGAAACTCAAAATTTTCGCATTTCTGATGCTCGAAACGAATAACTAGAACGGCCTAGCGGAAAAGTACGCATACCGTTGTAATCGGGCGAGCTTCTACTTTCAGATGCAACAGAAATTTCGCGGATTGGTCAATCCGTTCGCGAGATGTGGCAGTTTGTAAGTAAGAAACGCTCGAGAAACTCAAAATATTCGCAGTTCTGATGCTCGAAACGAAGAACTAGAACGGCCTAGGGGAAAAGTACGCATACCGTTGTAATCGGGCGAGTTTCTACTTTCAGATGCAACAGAAATTTTGAGGATTGTTCAATCCGTTCGCGAGATATGGCAGTTTGGAGGTAAGAAACGCTAGAGAAACCCAAAATTTTCGCAGTTCTGATGCTTGACAAGCATAACTGGAACGGCCTAGGGGAAAAATACGCATACCGTTGTAATCGGGCGAGTTTCTACTTTCAGATGCAATAGAAATTTTGCGGATTGGTCGATCCGTTCGCGAGATGTGGCAGTTTGTAAGTAAGAAACGCTTGAGGAACTCAAAATATTCGCAGTTCTGATGCTCGAAACGAAGAACTAGAATGACCTAGGGGAAAAGTACGCATACCGTTGTAATCGGGCGAGTTTCTACTTTCAGATGCAACAGACATTTTGCGGATTGGTCGATCCGTTAGCGAGATGTGACAGTTTGTAAGTAAGAAACGCTTGAGGAACTCAAAATATTCGCAGTTCTGATGCTCGAAACGAAGAACTAGAATGACCTAGGGGAAAAGTACGCATACCGTTGTAATCGGGCGAGTTTCTACTTTCAGATGCAACAGAAATTTTGCGGATTCGTCAATCCGCTCGCGAGATATGGGAGTTTGGAAGTAAGAAACGCTTGAGAAACTCAAAATTTTCGCAGTTCTGATGCTCGACAAGCATAACTAGAACGGCCTAGGGGAAAAGTACGCATACCGTTGTAATCGGGCGAGTTTCTACTTTCAGATGCAACAGAAATTTTGCGGAATGGTCAATCGGTTCGCGAGATATGGCAGTTTGGAGGTAAGAAACGCTTGAGAAACTCAAAATTTTCGCAGCTCTGATGCTCGAAACGAATAACTAGAACGGCCTAGGGGAAAAGTACGCATACCGTTCTAATCGGGCGAGTTTCTACTTTCGGATGCAACAGAAATTTTGCGGATTGGTCAATCCGTTCGCGAGATGTGGCAGTTTGTAAGTAAGAAACGCTTGAGAAACTCAAAATATTCGCAGTTCTGATGCTCGAAACGAATAACTGGAACGGCCTAGGGGAAAAGTACGCATACCGTTGTAATCGGGCGAGTTTCTACTTTCAGATGCAACAGAAATTTTGAGGATAGGTCAATCCGTTCGCGAGATATGGCAGTTTGGAGGTAAGAAACGCTAGAGAAACTCAAAATTTTCGCAGTTCTGATGCTTGACAAGCATAACTAGAACGGCCTAGGGGAAAAGTACGCATACCGTTGTAATCGGGCGAGGTTCTACTTTCAGATGCAACAGAAATTTTGCGGATTGGTCAATCCGTTCGCGAGATATGGCAGTTTGGATGTAAGAAACGCTTGAGAAACTCAAAATGTTCACAGTTCCGATGCTCGAAACGAATAAATAGAACAGCCTAGGGGAAAAGTACGCATACCGTTGTAATCGGGCGAGTTCCTACTTTAAGATGCAACAGAAATTTTGCGGATTGGTCAATCCGTTCGCGAGATATGGGAGTTTGGAAGTAAGAAACGCTTGTGAAACTCAAAATTTTCGCAGTTCTGATGCTCGACAAGCATAACTAGAACGGCCTAGGGAAAAAGTACGCATACCGTTGTAATCGGGCGAGTTTCTACTTTCAGATGCAACAGAAATTTTGCGGATTGGTCAATCCGTTCGCGAGATATGGCAGTTTGGAGGTAAGAAACGCTTGAGAAACTCAAAATGTTCACAGTTCTGATGCTCGAAACGAATAACTAGAACGGCCCAGGGGAAAAGTACGCATACCGTTGTAATCGGGCGAGTTTCTACTTTCAAATGCAACAGAAATTTTGCGGATTGGTCAATCCGTTAGCGAGATATGGCAGTTTGGAGGTAAGAAACGCTTGAGAAACTCAAAATTTTCGCAGGTCTGATGCTCGAAACGAATAACTAGATTGGCCTAGGGGAAAAGTACACATACCGTTGTAATTGGCCGAGTTTCTACTTTCAGATGCCACAGAAATTTTGGGGATTGGTCGATCCGTCCGCGAGATGTGGCAGTTTGTAAGTAAGAAACGCTTGAGAAACTCAAAATTTTCGCAGTTCTGATGCTCGACAAGCATAACTAGAACGGCCTAGGGGAAAAGTACGCATACCGTTGTACTCGGGCGAGTTTCTACTTTCAGATACCACAGAAATTTTGCGGATTGGTCGATCCGTTCGCGAGATGTGGCAGTTTGTAAGTAAGAAACGCTTGAGGAACTCAAAATATTCGCAGTTCTGATGCTCGAAACGAAGAACTAGAATGACCTAGGGGAACACTACACATACCGTTGTAATCGGGTGGGTTTCTACTTTCAGATGCAACAGAAATTTTGCGGATTGGTCGATCCGTTCGCGAGATGTGGCAGTTTGTAAGTAAGAAACGCTTGAGGAACTCAAAATATTCGCAGTTCTGATGCTCGAAACGAAGAACTAGAATGACCTAGGGGAAAAGTACGCATACCGTTGTAATCGGGCGAGTTTCTACTTTCAGATGCAACAGAAATTTTGCGGATTGGTCAATCCGTTCGCGAGATATGGCAGTTTGGAGGTAAGAAACGCTTGAGAAACTCAAAATTTTCGCAGTTCTGATGCTCGAATGAATAACTAGAATGGCCTAGGGGAAAAGTACACATACCGTTGTAATTGGCCGAGTTTCCACTTTCAGATACCACAGAAATTTTGCGGATTGGTCGATCCGTTCGCGAGATGTGGCAGTTTGTAAGTAAGAAACGCTTTAGGAACTCAAAATATTCGCAGTTCTGATGCTCGAAACGAAGAACTAGAATGACCTAGGGGAAAACTACACATACCGTTGTAATCGGGCGGGTTTCTACTTTCAGATGCAACAGATATTTTGCGGATTGGTCAATCAGTTCGCGAGATATGGCAGTTTGGAGGTAAGAAACGCTTGAGAAACTCAAAAGTTTCGCAGTTCTGATCCTCGAGACGAATAACTAGAACGGCCTAGGGGAAAACTACACATACCGTTGTAATCGGGCGGGTTTCTACTTTCAGATGCAACAGAAATTTTGCGGATTGGTCAATCAGTTCGCGAGATATGGCAGTTTGGAGGTAAGAAACGCTTGAGAAACACAAAATTTTCGCATTTCTGATGCTCGAAACGAATAACTAGAACGGCCTAGCGGAAAAGTACGCATACCGTTGTAATCGGGCGAGCTTCTACTTTCAGATGCAACAGAAATTTTGCGGATTGGTCAATCCGTTCGCGAGATATGGCAGTTTGGAGGTAAGAAACGCTTGAGAAACTCAAAATGTTCACAGTTCTGATGCTCGAAACGAATAACTAGAACGGCCCAGGGGAAAAGTACGCATACCGTTGTAATCGGGCGAGTTTCTACTTTCAAATGCAACAGAAATTTTGCGGATTGGTCAATCCGTTAGCGAGATATGGCAGTTTGGAGGTAAGAAACGCTTGAGAAACTCAAAATTTTCGCAGGTCTGATGCTCGAAACGAATAACTAGATTGGCCTAGGGGAAAAGTACACATACCGTTGTAATTGGCCGAGTTTCTACTTTCAGATGCCACAGAAATTTTGGGGATTGGTCGATCCGTCCGCGAGATGTGGCAGTTTGTAAGTAAGAAACGCTTGAGAAACTCAAAATTTTCGCAGTTCTGATGCTCGACAAGCATAACTAGAACGGCCTAGGGGAAAAGTACGCATACCGTTGTACTCGGGCGAGTTTCTACTTTCAGATGCAACAGAAATTTTGCGGATTGGTCAATCCGTTCGCGAGATATGGCAGTTTGGAGGTAAGAAACGCTTGAGAAACTCAAAATTTTCGCAGTTCTGATGCTCGAAACGAATAACTAGAATGGCCTAGGGGAAAAGTACACATACCGTTGTAATTGGCCGAGTTTCTACTTTCAGATACCACAGAAATTTTGCGGATTGGTCGATCCGTTCGCGAGATGTGGCAGTTTGTAAGTAAGAAACGCTTGAGGAACTCAAAATATTCGCAGTTCTGATGCTCGAAACGAAGAACTAGAATGACCTAGGGGAAAACTACACATACCGTTGTAATCGGGTGGGTTTCTACTTTCAGATGCAACAGAAATTTTGCGGATTGGTCGATCCGTTCGCGAGATGTGGCAGTTTGTAAGTAAGAAACGCTTGAGGAACTCAAAATATTCGCAGTTCTGATGCTCGAAACGAAGAACTAGAATGACCTAGGGGAAAAGTACGCATACCGTTGTAATCGGGCGAGTTTCTACTTTCAGATGCAACAGAAATTTTGTGGATTGGTCAATCCGTTCGCGAGATATGGCAGTTTGGAGGTAAGAAACGCTTGAGAAACTCAAAATTTTCGCAGTTCTGATGCTCGAAACGAATAAGTAGAATGGCCTAGGGGAAAAGTACACATACCGTTGTAATTGGCCGAGTTTCTACTTTCAGATACCACAGAAATTTTGCGGATTGGTCGATCCGTTCGCGAGATGTGTCAGTTTGTATGTAAGAAACGCTTGAGGAACTCAAAATATTCGCAGTTCTGATGCTCGAAACGAAGAACTAGAATGACCTAGGGGAAAACAACACATACCGTTGTAATCGGGCGGGTTTCTACCTTCAGATGCAACAGAAATTTTGCGGATTGGTCAATCAGTTCGCGAGATATGGCAGTTTGGAGGTAAGAAACGCTTGAGAAACTCAAAATTTTCGCATTTCTGATGCTCGAAACGAATAACTAGAACGGCCTAGCGGAAAAGTACGCATACCGTTGTAATCGGGCGAGCTTCTACTTTCAGATGCAACAGAAATTTCGCGGATTGGTCAATCCGTTCGCGAGATATGGCAGTTTGGAGGTAAGAAACGCTTGAGAAACTCAAAATTTTCGCAGTTCTGATGCTCGAAACGAATAACTAGAATGGCCTAGGGGAAAAGTACACATACCGTTGTAATTGGCCGAGTTTCTACTTTCAGATACCACAGAAATTTTGCGGATTGGTCGATCCGTTCGCGAGATGTGGCAGTTTGTATGTAAGAAACGCTTGAGGAACTCAAAATATTCGCAGTTCTGATGCTCGAAACGAAGAACTAGAATGACCTAGGGGAAAACTACACATACCGTTGTAATCGGGCGGGTTTCTACTTTCAGATGCAACAGAAATTTTGCGGATTGGTCAATCCGTTCGCGAGATATGGCAGTTTGGAGGTAAGAAACGCTTGAGAAACTCAAAATTTTCGCAGTTCTGATGCTCAAAACGAATAACTAGAACGGCCTAGGGGAAAAGTACGCATACCGTTCTAATCGGGCGAGTTTCTACTTTCAGATGCAACAGAAATTTTGCGGATTGGTCTATCCGTTCGCGAGATATTGCAGTTTGGAGGTAAGAAACGCTTGAGAAACTCAAAAGTTTGGCAGTTCTGATGCTCGAGACGAATAACTAGAACGGCCTAGGGGAAAAGTACGCATACCGTTGTAATCGGGCGAGTTTCTACTTTCAGATGCAACAGAAATTTTGAGGATTGTTCAATCCGTTCGCGAGATATGGCAGTTTGGAGGTAAGAAACGCTAGAGAAACCCAAAATTTTCGCAGTTCTGATGCTTGACAAGCATAACTGGAACGGCCTAGGGGAAAAATACGCATACCGTTGTAATCGGGCGAGTTTCTACTTTCAGATGCAACAGAAATTTTGCGGATTGGTCGATCCGTTCGCGAGATGTGGCAGTTTGTAAGTAAGAAACGCTCGAGAAACTCAAAATATTCGCAGTTCTGATGCTCGAAACGAAGAACTAGAACGGCCTAGGGGAAAAGTACGCATACCGTTGTAATCGGGCGAGTTTCTACTTTCAGATGCAACAGAAATTTTGAGGATTGTTCAATCCGTTCGCGAGATATGGCAGTTTGGAGGTAAGAAACGCTAGAGAAACCCAAAATTTTCGCAGTTCTGATGCTTGACAAGCATAACTGGAACGGCCTAGGGGAAAAATACGCATACCGTTGTAATCGGGCGAGCTTCTACTTTCAGATGCAACAGAAATTTCGCGGATTGGTCAATCCGTTCGCGAGATATGGCAGTTTGGAGGTAAGAAACGCTTGAGAAACTCAAAATTTTCGCAGTTCTGATGCTCGAAACGAATAACTAGAATGGCCTAGGGGAAAAGTACACATACCGTTGTAATTGGCCGAGTTTCTACTTTCAGATACCACAGAAATTTTGCGGATTGGTCGATCCGTTCGCGAGATGTGGCAGTTTGTATGTAAGAAACGCTTGAGGAACTCAAAATATTCGCAGTTCTGATGCTCGAAACGAAGAACTAGAATGACCTAGGGGAAAACTACACATACCGTTGTAATCGGGCGGGTTTCTACTTTCAGATGCAACAGAAATTTTGCGGATTGGTCAATCCGTTCGCGAGATATGGCAGTTTGGAGGTAAGAAACGCTTGAGAAACTCAAAATTTTCGCAGTTCTGATGCTCAAAACGAATAACTAGAACGGCCTAGGGGAAAAGTACGCATACCGTTCTAATCGGGCGAGTTTCTACTTTCAGATGCAACAGAAATTTTGCGGATTGGTCTATCCGTTCGCGAGATATTGCAGTTTGGAGGTAAGAAACGCTTGAGAAACTCAAAAGTTTGGCAGTTCTGATGCTCGAGACGAATAACTAGAACGGCCTAGGGGAAAAGTACGCATACCGTTGTAATCGGGCGAGTTTCTACTTTCAGATGCAACAGAAATTTTGAGGATTGTTCAATCCGTTCGCGAGATATGGCAGTTTGGAGGTAAGAAACGCTAGAGAAACCCAAAATTTTCGCAGTTCTGATGCTTGACAAGCATAACTGGAACGGCCTAGGGGAAAAATACGCATACCGTTGTAATCGGGCGAGTTTCTACTTTCAGATGCAACAGAAATTTTGCGGATTGGTCGATCCGTTCGCGAGATGTGGCAGTTTGTAAGTAAGAAACGCTCGAGAAACTCAAAATATTCGCAGTTCTGATGCTCGAAACGAAGAACTAGAACGGCCTAGGGGAAAAGTACGCATACCGTTGTAATCGGGCGAGTTTCTACTTTCAGATGCAACAGAAATTTTGAGGATTGTTCAATCCGTTCGCGAGATATGGCAGTTTGGAGGTAAGAAACGCTAGAGAAACCCAAAATTTTCGCAGTTCTGATGCTTGACAAGCATAACTGGAACGGCCTAGGGGAAAAATACGCATACCGTTGTAATCGGGCGAGTTTCTACTTTCAGATGCAACAGAAATTTTGCGGATTGGTCGATCCGTTCGCGAGATGTGGCAGTTTGTAAGTAAGAAACGCTTGAGGAACTCAAAATATTCGCAGTTCTGATGCTCGAAACGAAGAACTAGAATGACCTAGGGGAAAAGTACGCATACCGTTGTAATCGGGCGAGTTTCTACTTTCAGATGCAACAGACATTTTGCGGATTGGTCGATCCGTTAGCGAGATGTGGCAGTTTGTAAGTAAGAAACGCTTGAGGAACTCAAAATATTCGCAGTTCTGATGCTCGAAACGAAGAACTAGAATGACCTAGGGGAAAAGTACGCATACCGTTGTAATCGGGCAAGTTTCTACTTTCAGATGCAACAGAAATTTTGCGGATTGGTCAATCCGCTCGCGAGATATGGGAGTTTGGAAGTAAGAAACGCTTGAGAAACTCAAAATTTTCGCAGTTCTGATGCTCGACAAGCATAACTAGAACGGCCTAGGGGAAAAGTACGCATACCGTTGTAATCGGGCGAGTTTCTACTTTCAGATGCAACAGAAATTTTGCGGAATGGTCAATCGGTTCGCGAGATATGGCAGTTTGGAGGTAAGAAACGCTTGAGAAACTCAAAATTTTCGCAGCTCTGATGCTCGAAACGAATAACTAGAACGGCCTAGGGGAAAAGTACGCATACCGTTCTAATCGGGCGAGTTTCTACTTTCGGATGCAACAGAAATTTTGCGGATTGGTCAATCCGTTCGCGAGATGTGGCAGTTTGTAAGTAAGAAACGCTTGAGAAACTCAAAATATTCGCAGTTCTGATGCTCGAAACGAATAACTGGAACGGCCTAGGGGAAAAGTACGCATACCGTTGTAATCGGGCGAGTTTCTACTTTCAGATGCAACAGAAATTTTGAGGATTGGTCAATCCGTTCGCGAGATATGGCAGTTTGGAGGTAAGAAACGCTAGAGAAACTCAAAATTTTCGCAGTTCTGATGCTTGACAAGCATAACTAGAACGGCCTAGGGGAAAAGTACGCATACCGTTGTAATCGGGCGAGTTTCTACTTTCAGATGCAACAGAAATTTTGCGGATTGGTCAATCCGTTCGCGAGATATGGCAGTTTGGATGCAAGAAACGCTTGAGAAACTCAAAATGTTCACAGTTCCGATGCTCGAAACGAATAAATAGAACAGCCTAGGGGAAAAGTACGCATACCGTTGTAATCGGGCGAGTTCCTACTTTAAGATGCAACAGAAATTTTGCGGATTGGTCAATCCGTTCGCGAGATATGGGAGTTTGGAAGTAAGAAACGCTTGAGAAACTCAAAATTTTCGCAGTTCTGATGCTCGACAAGCATAACTAGAACGGCCTAGGGAAAAAGTACGCATACCGTTGTAATCGGGCGAGTTTCTACTTTCAGATGCAACAGAAATTTTGCGGATTGGTCAATCCGTTCGCGAGATATGGCAGTTTGGAGGTAAGAAACGCTTGAGAAACTCAAAATGTTCACAGTTCTGATGCTCGAAACGAATAACTAGAACGGCCCAGGGGAAAAGTACGCATACCGTTGTAATCGGGCGAGTTTCTACTTTCAAATGCAACAGAAATTTTGCGGATTGGTCAATCCGTTAGCGAGATATGGCAGTTTGGAGGTAAGAAACGCTTGAGAAACTCAAAATTTTCGCAGGTCTGATGCTCGAAACGAATAACTAGATTGGCCTAGGGGAAAAGTACACATACCGATGTAATTGGCCGAGTTTCTACTTTCAGATGCCACAGAAATTTTGGGGATTGGTCGATCCGTCCGCGAGATGTGGCAGTTTGTAAGTAAGAAACGCTTGAGAAACTCAAAATTTTCGCAGTTCTGATGCTCGACAAGCATAACTAGAACGGCCTAGGGGAAAAGTACGCATACCGTTGTACTCGGGCGAGTTTCTACTTTCAGATACCACAGAAATTTTGCGGATTGGTCGATCCGTTCGCGAGATGTGGCAGTTTGTAAGTAAGAAACGCTTGAGGAACTCAAAATATTCGCAGTTCTGATGCTCGAAACGAAGAACTAGAATGACCTAGGGGAAAACTACACATACCGTTGTAATCGGGTGGGTTTCTACATTCAGATGCAACAGAAATTTTGCGGATTGGTCGATCCGTTCTCGAGATGTGGCAGTTTGTAAGTAAGAAACGCTTGAGGAACTCAAAATATTCGCAGTTCTGATGCTCGAAACGAAGAACTAGAATGACCTAGGGGAAAAGTACGCATACCGTTGCAATCGGGCGAGTTTCTACTTTCAGATGCAACAGAAATTTTGCGGATTGGTCAATCCGTTCGCGAGATATGGCAGTTTGGAGGTAAGTAACGCTTGAGAAACTCAAAATTTTCGCAGTTCTGATGCTCGACAAGCATAACTAGAACGGCCTAGGGGAAAAGTACGCATACCGTTGTAATCGGGCGAGTTTCTACTTTCAGATGCAACAGAAATTTTGCGGATTGGTCAATCCGTTCGCGAGATATGGCAGTTTGGAGGTAAGAAACGCTTGAGAAACTCAAAATTTTCGCAGTTCTGATGCTCGAATGAATAACTAGAATGGCCTAGGGGAAAAGTACACATACCGTTGTAATTGGCCGAGTTTCTACTTTCAGATACCACAGAAATTTTGCGGATTGGTCGATCCGTTCGCGAGATGTGGCAGTTTGTAAGTAAGAAACGCTTGAGGAACTCAAAATATTCGCAGTTCTGATGCTCGAAACGAAGAACTAGAATGACCTAGGGGAAAACTACACATACCGTTGTAATCGGGCGGGTTTCTACTTTCAGATGCAACAGATATTTTGCGGATTGGTCAATCAGTTCGCGAGATATGGCTGTTAGGAGGTAAGAAACGCTTGAGAAACTCAAAAGTTTCGCAGTTCTGATGCTCGAGACGAATAACTAGAACGGCCTAGGGGAAAACTACACATACCGTTGTAATCGGGCGGGTTTCTACTTTCAGATGCAACAGAAATTTTGCGGATTGGTCAATCAGTTCGCGAGATATGGCAGTTTGGAGGTAAGAAACGCTTGAGAAACTCAAAATTTTCGCATTTCTGATGCTCGAAACGAATAACTAGAACGGCCTAGCGGAAAAGTACGCATACCGTTGTAATCGGGCGAGCTTCTACTTTCAGATGCAACAGAAATTTTGCGGATTGGTCAATCCGTTCGCGAGATATGGCAGTTTGGAGGTAAGAAACGCTTGAGAAACTCAAAATTTTCGCAGTTCTGATGCTCGAGACGAATAACTAGAACGGCCTAGGGGAAAAGTACGCATACCGTTGTAATCGGGCGAGTTTGTACTTTCAGATGCAACAGAAATTTTGCGGATTGGTCAATCAGTTCGCGAGATATGGCAGTTTGGAGGTAAGAAACGCTTGAGAAACTCAAAATTTTCGCATTTCTGATGCTCGAAACGAATAACTAGAACGGCCTAGCGGAAAAGTACGCATACCGTTGTAATCGGGCGAGCTTCTACTTTCAGATGCAACAGAAATTTCGCGGATTGGTCAATCCGTTCGCGAGATATGGTAGTTTGGAGGTAAGAAACGCTTGAGAAACTCAAAATTTTCGCAGTTCTGATGCTCGAAACGAATAAGTAGAATGGCCTAGGGGAAAAGTACACATACCGTTGTAATTGGCCGAGTTTCTACTTTCAGATACCACAGAAATTTTGCGGATTGGTCGATCCGTTCGCGAGATGTGTCAGTTTGTATGTAAGAAACGCTTGAGGAACTCAAAATATTCGCAGTTCTGATGCTCGAAACGAAGAACTAGAATAACCTAGGGGAAAACTACACATACCGTTGTAATCGGGCGGGTTTCTACCTTCAGATGCAACAGAAATTTTGCGGATTGGTCAATCAGTTCGCGAGATATGGCAGTTTGGAGGTAAGAAACGCTTGAGAAACTCAAAATTTTCGCATTTCTGATGCTCGAAACGAATAACTAGAACGGCCTAGCGGAAAAGTACGCATACCGTTGTAATCGGGCGAGCTTCTACTTTCAGATGCAACAGAAATTTCGCGGATTGGTCAATCCGTTCGCGAGATATGGCAGTTTGGAGGTAAGAAACGCTTGAGAAACTCAAAATTTTCGCAGTTCTGATGCTCGAAACGAATAACTAGAATGGCCTAGGGGAAAAGTACACATACCGTTGTAATTGGCCGAGTTTCTACTTTCAGATACCACAGAAATTTTGCGGATTGGTCGATCCGTTCGCGAGATGTGGCAGTTTGTATGTAAGAAACGCTTGAGGAACTCAAAATATTCGCAGTTCTGATGCTCGAAACGAAGAACTAGAATGACCTAGGGGAAAACTACACATACCGTTGTAATCGGGCGTGTTTCTACTTTCAGATGCAACAGAAATTTTGCGGATTGGTCAATCCGTTCGCGAGATATGGCAGTTTGGAGGTAAGAAACGCTTGAGAAACTCAAAATTTTCGCAGTTCTGATGCTCAAAACGAATAACTAGAACGGCCTAGGGGAAAAGTACGCATACCGTTCTAATCGGGCGAGTTTCTACTTTCAGATGCAACAGAAATTTTGCGGATTGGTCTATCCGTTCGCGAGATATTGCAGTTTGGAGGTAAGAAACGCTTGAGAAACTCAAAAGTTTGGCAGTTCTGATGCTCGAGACGAATAACTAGAATGGCCTAGGGGAAAAGTACGCATACCGTTGTAATCGGGCGAGTTTCTACTTTCAGATGCAACAGAAATTTTGAGGATTGTTCAATCCGTTCGCGAGATATGGCAGTTTGGAGGTAAGAAACGCTAGAGAAACCCAAAATTTTCGCAGTTCTGATGCTTGACAAGCATAACTGGAACGGCCTAGGGGAAAAATACGCATACCGTTGTAATCGGGCGAGTTTCTACTTTCAGATGCAACAGAAATTTTGCGGATTGGTCGATCCGTTCGCGAGATGTGGCAGTTTGTAAGTAAGAAACGCTCGAGAAACTCAAAATATTCGCAGTTCTGATGCTCGAAACGAAGAACTAGAACGGCCTAGGGGAAAAATACGCATACCGTTGTAATCGGGCGAGTTTCTACTTTCAGATGCAACAGAAATTTTGAGGATTGTTCAATCCGTTCGCGAGATATGGCAGTTTGGAGGTAAGAAACGCTTGAGGAACTCAAAATATTCGCAGTTCTGATGCTCGAAACGAAGAACTAGAATGACCTAGGGGAAAACTACACATACCGTTGTAATCGGGTGGGTTTCTACTTTCAGATGCAACAGAAATTTTGCGGATTGGTCGATCCGTTCGCGAGATGTGGCAGTTTGTAAGTAAGAAACGCTTGAGGAACTCAAAATATTCGCAGTTCTGATGCTCGAAACGAAGAACTAGAATGACCTAGGGGAAAAGTACGCATACCGTTGTAATCGGGCGAGTTTCTACTTTCAGATGCAACAGAAATTTTGCGGATTGGTCAATCCGTTCGCGAGATATGGCAGTTTGGAGGTAAGAAACGCTTGAGAAACTCAAAATGTTCACAGTTCTGATGCTCGAAACGAATAACTAGAACGGCCCAGGGGAAAAGTACGCATACCGTTGTAATCGGGCGAGTTTCTACTTTCAAATGCAACAGAAATTTTGCGGATTGGTCAATCCGTTAGCGAGATATGGCAGTTTGGAGGTAAGAAACGCTTGAGAAACTCAAAATTTTCGCAGGTCTGATGCTCGAAACGAATAACTAGATTGGCCTAGGGGAAAAGTACACATACCGTTGTAATTGGCCGAGTTTCTACTTTCAGATGCCACAGAAATTTTGGGGATTGGTCGATCCGTCCGCGAGATGTGGCAGTTTGTAAGTAAGAAACGCTTGAGAAACTCAAAATTTTCGCAGTTCTGATGCTCGACAAGCATAACTAGAACGGCCTAGGGGAAAAGTACGCATACCGTTGTACTCGGGCGAGTTTCTACTTTCAGATGCTACAGAAATTTTGCGGATTGGTCAATCCGTTCGCGAGATATGGCAGTTTGGAGGTAAGAAACGCTTGAGAAACTCAAAATTTTCGCAGTTCTGATGCTCGAAACGAATAACTAGAATGGCCTAGGGGAAAAGTACACATACCGTTGTAATTGGCCGAGTTTCTACTTTCAGATACCACAGAAATTTTGCGGATTGGTCGATCCGTTCGCGAGATGTGGCAGTCTGTAAGTAAGAAACGCTTGAGGAACTCAAAATATTCGCAGTTCTGATGCTCGAAACGAAGAACTAGAATGACCTAGGGGAAAACTACACATACCGTTGTAATCGGGTGGGTTTCTACTTTCAGATGCAACAGAAATTTTGCGGATTGGTCGATCCGTTCGCGAGATGTGGCAGTTTGTAAGTAAGAAACGCTTGAGGAACTCAAAATATTCGCAGTTCTGATGCTCGAAACGAATAACTAGAACGGCCTAGCGGAAAAGTACGCATACCTTTGTAATCGGGCGAGCTTCTACTTTCAGATGCAACTGAAATTTTGCGGATTGGTCAATCCGTTCGCGAGATATGGCAGTTTGGAGGTAAGAAACGCTTGAGAAACTCAAAATTTTCGCAGTTCTGATGCTCGTGACGAATAACTAGAACGGCCTAGGGGAAAAGTACGCATACCGTTGTAATCGGGCGGGTTTCTACTTTCAGAGGCAACAGAAATTTTGCGGATTGGTCAATCCATTCGCGAGATATGGGAGTTTGAAGGTAAGAAACGCTTGAGAAACTCAAAATTTTCGCAGCTCTGATGCTCGAAACGAATAACTAGAACGGCCTAGGGGAAAAGTACGCATACCGTTGTAATCGGGCGAGTTTGTACTTTCAGATGCAACAGAAATTTTGCGGATTGGTCAATCCGTTCGCGAGATATGGCAGTGTGGAGGTAAGAAACGCTTGAGAAACTCAAAATTTTCGCAGTTCTGATGCTCGAAACGAATAACTAGAATGGCCTAGGGGAAAAGTACACATACCGTTGTAATTGGCCGAGTTTCTACTTTCAGATACCACAGAAATTTTGCGGATTGGTCGATCCGTTCGCGAGATGTGTCAGTTTGTATGTAAGAAACGCTTGAGGAACTCAAAATATTCGCAGTTCTGATGCTCGAAACGAAGAACTAGAATGACCTAGGGGAAAACTACACATACCGTTGTAATCGGGCGGGTTTCTACTTTCAGATGCAACAGAAATTTTGCGGATTGGTCAATCAGTTCGCGAGATATGGCAGTTTGGAGGTAAGAAACGCTTGAGACACTCAAAATTTTCGCAGTTCTGATGCTCGAAACGAATAACTAGAGTGGCCTAGGGGAAAAGTACACATACCGTTGTAATTGGCCGAGTTTCTACTTTCAGATACCACAGAAATTTTGCGGATTGGTCGATCCGTTCGCGAGATGTGGCAGTTTGTAAGTAAGAAACGCTTGAGGAACTCAAAATATTCGCAGTTCTGATGCTCGAAACGAAGAACTAGAATGACCTAGGGGAAAACTACACATACCGTTGTAATCGGGTGGGTTTCTACTTTCAGATGCAACAGAAATTTTGCGGATTGGTCGATCCGTTCGCGAGATGTGGCAGTTTGTAAGTAAGAAACGCTTGAGGAACTCAAAATATTCGCAGTTCTGATGCTCGAAACGAAGAACTAGAATGACCTAGGGGAAAAGTACGCATACCGTTGTAATCGGGCGAGTTTCTACTTTCAGATGCAACAGAAATTTTGCGGATTGGTCAATCCGTTCGCGAGATATGGCAGTTTGGAGGTAAGTAACGCTTGAGAAACTCAAAATTTTCGCAGTTCTGATGCTCGACAAGCATAACTAGAACGGCCTAGGGGAAAAGTACGCATACCGTTGTAATCGGGCGAGTTTCTACTTTCAGATGCAACAGAAATTTTGCGGATTGGTCAATCCGTTCGCGAGATATGGCAGTTTGGAGGTAAGAAACGCTTGAGAAACTCAAAATTTTCGCAGTTCTGATGCTCGAATGAATAACTAGAATGGCCTAGAGGAAAAGTACACATACCGTTGTAATTGGCCGAGTTTCTACTTTCAGATACCACAGAAATTTTGCGGATTGGTCGATCCGTTCGCGAGATGTGGCAGTTTGTAAGTAAGAAACGCTTGAGGAACTCAAAATATTCGCAGTTCTGATGCTCGAAACGAAGAACTAGAATGACCTAGGGGAAAACTACACATACCGTTGTAATCGGGCGGGTTTCTACTTTCAGATGCAACAGATATTTTGCGGATTGGTCAATCAGTTCGCGAGATATGGCAGTTTGGAGGTAAGAAACGCTTGAGAAACTCAAAAGTTTCGCAGTTCTGATCCTCGAGACGAATAACTAGAACGGCCTAGGGGAAAACTACACATACCGTTGTAATCGGGCGGGTTTCTACTTTCAGATGCAACAGAAATTTTGCGGATTGGTCAATCAGTTCGCGAGATATGGCAGTTTGGAGGTAAGAAACGCTTGAGAAACACAAAATTTTCGCATTTCTGATGCTCGAAACGAATAACTAGAACGGCCTAGCGGAAAAGTACGCATACCGTTGTAATCGGGCGAGCTTCTACTTTCCGATGCAACTGAAATTTTGCGGATTGGTCAATCCGTTCGCGAGATATGGCAGTTTGGAGGTAAGAAACGCTTGAGAAACTCAAAATTTTCGCAGTTCTGATGCTCGTGACGAATAACTAGAACGGCCTAGGGGAAAAGTACGCATACCGTTGTAATCGGGCGGGTTTGTACTTTCAGAGGCAACAGAAATTTTGCGGATTGGTCAATCCATTCGCGAGATATGGGAGTTTGAAGGTAAGAAACGCTTGAGAAACTCAAAATTTTCGCAGCTCTGATGCTCGAAACGAATAACTAGAACGGCCTAGGGGAAAAGTAGGCATACCGTTGTAATCGGGCGAGTTTGTACTTTCAGATGCAACAGAAATTTTGCGGATTGGTCAATCCGTTCGCGAGATATGGCAGTGTGGAGGTAAGAAACGCTTGAGAAACTCAAAATTTTCGCAGTTCTGATGCTCGAAACGAATAACTAGAATGGCCTAGGGGAAAAGTACACATACCGTTGTAATTGGCCGAGTTTCTACTTTCAGATACCACAGAAATTTTGCGGATTGGTCGATCCGTTCGCGAGATGTGTCAGTTTGTATGTAAGAAACGCTTGAGGAACTCAAAATATTCGCAGTTCTGATGCTCGAAACGAAGAACTAGAATGACCTAGGGGAAAACTACACATACCGTTGTAATCGGGCGGGTTTCTACTTTCAGATGCAACAGAAATTTTGCGGATTGGTCAATCAGTTCGCGAGATATGGCAGTTTGGAGGTAAGAAACGCTTGAGAAACTCAAAATTTTCGCATTTCTGATGCTCGAAACGAATAACTAGAACGGCCTAGCGGAAAAGTACGCATACCGTTGTAATCGGGCGAGCTTCTACTTTCAGATGCAACAGAAATTTCGCGGATTGGTCAATCCGTTCGCGAGATATGGCAGTTTGGAGGTAAGAAACGCTTGAGAAACTCAAAATTTTCGCAGTTCTGATGCTCGAAATGAATAACTAGAATGGCCTAGGGGAAAAGTACACATACCGTTGTAATTGGCCGAGTTTCTACTTTCAGATACCACAGAAATTTTGCGGATTGGTCGATCCGTTCGCGAGATGTGTCAGTTTGTATGTAAGAAACGCTTGAGGAACTCAAAATATTCGCAGTTCTGATGCTCGAAACGAAGAACTAGAACGACCTAGGGGAAAACTACACATACCGTTGTAATCGGGCGGGTTTCTACTTTCAGATGCAACAGAAATTTTGCGGATTGGTCAATCAGTTCGCGAGATATGGCAGTTTGGAGGTAAGAAACGCTTGAGAAACTCAAAATTTTCGCATTTCTGATGCTCGAAACGAATAACTAGAACGGCCTAGCGGAAAAGTACGCATACCGTTGCAATCGGGCGAGCTTCTACTTTCAGATGCAACAGAAATTTCGCGGATTGGTCAATCCGTTCGCGAGATATGGCAGTTTGGAGGTAAGAAACGCTTGAGAAACTCAAAATTTTCGCAGTTCTGATGCTCGAAACGAATAACTAGAATGGCCTAGGGGAAAAGTACACATACCGTTGTAATTGGCCGAGTTTCTACTTTCAGATACCACAGAAATTTTGCGGATTGGTCGATCCGTTCGCGAGATGTGGCAGTTTGTAAGTAAGAAACGCTTGAGGAACTCAAAATATTCGCAGTTCTGATGCTCGAAACGAAGAACTAGAATGACCTAGGGGAAAACTACACATACCGTTGTAATCGGGCGGGTTTCTACTTTCAGATGCAACAGAAATTTTGCGGATTGGTCAATCAGTTCGCGAGATATGGCAGTTTGGAGGTAAGAAACGCTTGAGAAACTCAAAATTTTCGCATTTCTGATGCTCGAAACGAATAACTAGAACGGCCTAGCGGAAAAGTACGCATACCGTTGTAATCGGGCGAGCTTCTACTTTCAGATGCAACAGAAATTTCGCGGATTGGTCAATCCGTTCGCGAGATATGGCAGTTTGGAGGTAAGAAACGCTTGAGAAACTCAAAATTTTCGCAGTTCTGATGCTCGAAATGAATAACTAGAATGGCCTAGGGGAAAAGTACACATACCGTTGTAATTGGCCGAGTTTCTACTTTCAGATACCACAGAAATTTTGCGGATTGGTCGATCCGTTCGCGAGATGTGTCAGTTTGTATGTAAGAAACGCTTGAGGAACTCAAAATATTCGCAGTTCTGATGCTCGAAACGAAGAACTAGAACGACCTAGGGGAAAACTACACATACCGTTGTAATCGGGCGGGTTTCTACTTTCAGATGCAACAGAAATTTTGCGGATTGGTCAATCAGTTCGCGAGATATGGCAGTTTGGAGGTAAGAAACGCTTGAGAAACTCAAAATTTTCGCATTTCTGATGCTCGAAACGAATAACTAGAACGGCCTAGCGGAAAAGTACGCATACCGTTGTAATCGGGCGAGCTTCTACTTTCAGATGCAACAGAAATTTCGCGGATTGGTCAATCCGTTCGCGAGATATGGCAGTTTGGAGGTAAGAAACGCTTGAGAAACTCAAAATTTTCGCAGTTCTGATGCTCGAAACGAATAACTAGAATGGCCTAGGGGAAAAGTACACATACCGTTGTAATTGGCCGAGTTTCTACTTTCAGATACCACAGAAATTTTGCGGATTGGTCGATCCGTTCGCGAGATGTGGCAGTTTGTAAGTAAGAAACGCTTGAGGAACTCAAAATATTCGCAGTTCTGATGCTCGAAACGAAGAACTAGAACGACCTAGGGGAAAACTACACATACCGTTGTAATCGGGCGGGTTTCTACTTTCAGATGCAACAGAAATTTTGCGGATTGGTCAATCAGTTCGCGAGATATGGCAGTTTGGAGGTAAGAAACGCTTGAGAAACTCAAAATTTTCGCATTTCTGATGCTCGAAACGAATAACTAGAACGGCCTAGCGGAAAAGTACGCATACCGTTGCAATCGGGCGAGCTTCTACTTTCAGATGCAACAGAAATTTCGCGGATTGGTCAATCCGTTCGCGAGATATGGCAGTTTGGAGGTAAGAAACGCTTGAGAAACTCAAAATTTTCGCAGTTCTGATGCTCGAAACGAATAACTAGAATGGCCTAGGGGAAAAGTACACATACCGTTGTAATTGGCCGAGTTTCTACTTTCAGATACCACAGAAATTTTGCGGATTGGTCGATCCGTTCGCGAGATGTGTCAGTTTGTATGTAAGAAACGCTTGAGGAACTCAAAATATTCGCAGTTCTGATGCTCGAAACGAAGAACTAGAATGACCTAGGGGAAAACTACACATACCGTTGTAATCGGGCGGGTTTCTACTTTCAGATGCAACAGAAATTTTGCGGATTGGTCAATCAGTTCGCGAGATATGGCAGTTTGGAGGTAAGAAACGCTTGAGAAACTCAAAATTTTCGCATTTCTGATGCTCGAAACGAATAACTAGAACGGCCTAGCGGAAAAGTACGCATACCGTTGTAATCGGGCGAGCTTCTACTTTCAGATGCAACAGAAATTTCGCGGATTGGTCAATCCGTTCGCGAGATATGGCAGTTTGGAGGTAAGAAACGCTTGAGAAACTCAAAATTTTCGCAGTTCTGATGCTCGAAATGAATAACTAGAATGGCCTAGGGGAAAAGTACACATACCGTTGTAATTGGCCGAGTTTCTACTTTCAGATACCACAGAAATTTTGCGGATTGGTCGATCCGTTCGCGAGATGTGTCAGTTTGTATGTAAGAAACGCTTGAGGAACTCAAAATATTCGCAGTTCTGATGCTCGAAACGAAGAACTAGAACGACCTAGGGGAAAACTACACATACCGTTGTAATCGGGCGGGTGTCTACTTTCAGATGCAACAGAAATTTTGCGGATTGGTCAATCAGTTCGCGAGATATGGCAGTTTGGAGGTAAGAAACGCTTGAGAAACTCAAAATTTTCGCATTTCTGATGCTCGAAACGAATAACTAGAACGGCCTAGCGGAAAAGTACGCATACCGTTGCAATCGGGCGAGCTTCTACTTTCAGATGCAACAGAAATTTCGCGGATTGGTCAATCCGTTCGCGAGATATGGCAGTTTGGAGGTAAGAAACGCTTGAGAAACTCAAAATTTTCGCAGTTCTGATGCTCGAAACGAATAACTAGAATGGCCTAGGGGAAAAGTACACATACCGTTGTAATTGGCCGAGTTTCTACTTTCAGATACCACAGAAATTTTGCGGATTGGTCGATCCGTTCGCGAGATGTGGCAGTTTGTAAGTAAGAAACGCTTGAGGAACTCAAAATATTCGCAGTTCTGATGCTCGAAACGAAGAACTAGAATGACCTAGGGGAAAACTACACATACCGTTGTAATCGGGCGGGTTTCTACTTTCAGATGCAACAGAAATTTTGCGGATTGGTCAATCAGTTCGCGAGATATGGCAGTTTGGAGGTAAGAAACGCTTGAGAAACTCAAAATTTTCGCATTTCTGATGCTCGAAACGAATAACTAGAACGGCCTAGCGGAAAAGTACGCATACCGTTGTAATCGGGCGAGCTTCTACTTTCAGATGCAACAGAAATTTCGCGGATTGGTCAATCCGTTCGCGAGATATGGCAGTTTGGAGGTAAGAAACGCTTGAGAAACTCAAAATTTTCGCAGTTCTGATGCTCGAAATGAATAACTAGAATGGCCTAGGGGAAAAGTACACATACCGTTGTAATTGGCCGAGTTTCTACTTTCAGATACCACAGAAATTTTGCGGATTGGTCGATCCGTTCGCGAGATGTGTCAGTTTGTATGTAAGAAACGCTTGAGGAACTCAAAATATTCGCAGTTCTGATGCTCGAAACGAAGAACTAGAACGACCTAGGGGAAAACTACACATACCGTTGTAATCGGGCGGGTTTCTACTTTCAGATGCAACAGAAATTTTGCGGATTGGTCAATCAGTTCGCGAGATATGGCAGTTTGGAGGTAAGAAACGCTTGAGAAACTCAAAATTTTCGCATTTCTGATGCTCGAAACGAATAACTAGAACGGCCTAGCGGAAAAGTACGCATACCGTTGTAATCGGGCGAGCTTCTACTTTCAGATGCAACAGAAATTTCGCGGATTGGTCAATCCGTTCGCGAGATATGGCAGTTTGGAGGTAAGAAACGCTTGAGAAACTCAAAATTTTCGCAGTTCTGATGCTCGAAACGAATAACTAGAATGGCCTAGGGGAAAAGTACACATACCGTTGTAATTGGCCGAGTTTCTACTTTCAGATACCACAGAAATTTTGCGGATTGGTCGATCCGTTCGCGAGATGTGGCAGTTTGTAAGTAAGAAACGCTTGAGGAACTCAAAATATTCGCAGTTCTGATGCTCGAAACGAAGAACTAGAACGACCTAGGGGAAAACTACACATACCGTTGTAATCGGGCGGGTTTCTACTTTCAGATGCAACAGAAATTTTGCGGATTGGTCAATCAGTTCGCGAGATATGGCAGTTTGGAGGTAAGAAACGCTTGAGAAACTCAAAATTTTCGCATTTCTGATGCTCGAAACGAATAACTAGAACGGCCTAGCGGAAAAGTACGCATACCGTTGCAATCGGGCGAGCTTCTACTTTCAGATGCAACAGAAATTTCGCGGATTGGTCAATCCGTTCGCGAGATATGGCAGTTTGGAGGTAAGAAACGCTTGAGAAACTCAAAATTTTCGCAGTTCTGATGCTCGAAACGAATAACTAGAATGGCCTAGGGGAAAAGTACACATACCGTTGTAATTGGCCGAGTTTCTACTTTCAGATACCACAGAAATTTTGCGGATTGGTCGATCCGTTCGCGAGATGTGGCAGTTTGTAAGTAAGAAACGCTTGAGGAACTCAAAATATTCGCAGTTCTGATGCTCGAAACGAAGAACTAGAATGACCTAGGGAAAACTACACATACCGTTGTAATCGGGCGGGTTTCTACTTTCAGATGCAACAGAAATTTTGCGGATTGGTCAATCAGTTCGCGAGATATGGCAGTTTGGAGGTAAGAAACGCTTGAGAAACTCAAAATTTTCGCATTTCTGATGCTCGAAACGAATAACTAGAACGGCCTAGCGGAAAAGTACGCATACCGTTGTAATCGGGCGAGCTTCTACTTTCAGATGCAACAGAAATTTCGCGGATTGGTCAATCCGTTCGCGAGATATGGCAGTTTGGAGGTAAGAAACGCTTGAGAAACTCAAAATTTTCGCAGTTCTGATGCTCGAAATGAATAACTAGAATGGCCTAGGGGAAAAGTACACATACCGTTGTAATTGGCCGAGTTTCTACTTTCAGATACCACAGAAATTTTGCGGATTGGTCGATCCGTTCGCGAGATGTGTCAGTTTGTATGTAAGAAACGCTTGAGGAACTCAAAATATTCGCAGTTCTGATGCTCGAAACGAAGAACTAGAACGACCTAGGGGAAAACTACACATACCGTTGTAATCGGGCGGGTTTCTACTTTCAGATGCAACAGAAATTTTGCGGATTGGTCAATCAGTTCGCGAGATATGGCAGTTTGGAGGTAAGAAACGCTTGAGAAACTCAAAATTTTCGCATTTCTGATGCTCGAAACGAATAACTAGAACGGCCTAGCGGAAAAGTACGCATACCGTTGTAATCGGGCGAGCTTCTACTTTCAGATGCAACAGAAATTTCGCGGATTGGTCAATCCGTTCGCGAGATATGGCAGTTTGGAGGTAAGAAACGCTTGAGAAACTCAAAATTTTCGCAGTTCTGATGCTCGAAACGAATAACTAGAATGGCCTAGGGGAAAAGTACACATACCGTTGTAATTGGCCGAGTTTCTACTTTCAGATACCACAGAAATTTTGCGGATTGGTCGATCCGTTCGCGAGATGTGGCAGTTTGTAAGTAAGAAACGCTTGAGGAACTCAAAATATTCGCAGTTCTGATGCTCGAAACGAAGAACTAGAATGACCTAGGGGAAAACTACACATACCGTTGTAATCGGGCGGGTTTCTACTTTCAGATGCAACAGAAATTTTGCGGATTGGTCAATCAGTTCGCGAGATATGGCAGTTTGGAGGTAAGAAACGCTTGAGAAACTCAAAATTTTCGCATTTCTGATGCTCGAAACGAATAACTAGAACGGCCTAGCGGAAAAGTACGCATACCGTTGTAATCGGGCGAGCTTCTACTTTCAGATGCAACAGAAATTTTGCGGATTGGTCAATCCGTTCGCGAGATATGGCAGTTTGGATGTAAGAAACGCTTGAGAAACTCAAAATTTTCGCAGTTCTGATGCTCGAAACGAATAACTAGAACGGCCTAGGGGAAAAGTACGCATACCGTTCTAATCGGGCGAGTTTCTACTTTCAGATGCAACAGAAATTTTGCGGATTGGTCTATCCGTTCGCGAGATATTGCAGTTTGGAGGTAAGAAACGCTTGAGAAACTCGAAAGTTTCGCAGTTCTGATGCTCGAGACGAATAACTAGAACAGCCTAGGGGAAAAGTACGCATACCGTTGTAATCGGGCGAGTTTCTACTTTCAGATGCAACAGAAATTTTGAGGATTGTTCAATCCGTTCGCGAGATATGGCGGTTTGGATGTAAGAAACGCTAGAGAAACCCAAAATTTTCGCAGTTCTGATGCTTGACAAGCATAACTGGAACGGCCTAGGGGAAAAATACGCATACCGTTGTAATCGTGCGAGTTTCTACTTTCAGATGCAACAGAAATTTTGCGGATTGGTCGATCCGTTCGCGAGATGTGGCAGTTTGTAAGTAAGAAACGC
The DNA here is from genome assembly GCF_051014685.1 of Ptiloglossa arizonensis. Taxonomy (NCBI): domain Eukaryota; kingdom Metazoa; phylum Arthropoda; class Insecta; order Hymenoptera; family Colletidae; genus Ptiloglossa; species Ptiloglossa arizonensis. Next base: position 672,799 of record NW_027478544.1, read on the forward strand.
TCGAGAAACTCAAAATATTCGCAGTTCTGATGCTCGAAACGAAGAACTAGAATGACCTAGGGGAAAAGTACGCATACCGTTGTAATCGGGCGAGTTTCTACTTTCAGATGCAACAGACATTTTGCGGATTGGTCGATCCGTTCGCGAGATGTGGCAGTTTGTAAGTAAGAAACGCTTGAGGAACTCAAAATATTCGCAGTTCTGATGCTCGAAACGAAGAACTAGAATGACCTAGGGGAAAAGTACGCATACCGTTGTAATCGGGCGAGTTTCTACTTTCCGATGCAACAGAAATTTTGCGGATTGGTCAATCCGCTCGCGAGATATGGGAGTTTGGAAGTAAGAAACGCTTGAGAAACTCAAAATTTTCGCAGTTCTGATGCTCGACAAGCATAACTAGAACGGCCTAGGGGAAAAGTACGCATACCGTTGTAATCGGGCGAGTTTCTACTTTCAGATGCAACAGAAATTTTGCGGAATGGTCAATCGGTTCGCGAGATATGGCAGTTTGGAGGTAAGAAACGCTTGAGAAACTCAAAATTTTCGCAGCTCTGATGCTCGAAACGAATAACTAGAACGGCCTAGGGGAAAAGTACTCATACCGTTCTAATCGGGCGAGTTTCTACTTTCGGATGCAACAGAAATTTTGCGGATTGGTCAATCCGTTCGCGAGATGTGGCAGTTTGTAAGTAAGAAACGCTTGAGAAACTCAAAATATTCGCAGTTCTGATGCTCGAAACGAATAACTGGAACGGCCTAGGGGAAAAGTACGCATACCGTTGTAATCGAGCGAGTTTCTACTTTCAGATGCAACAGAAATTTTGAGGATTGGTCAATCCGTTCACGAGATATGGCAGTTTGGAGGTAAGAAACGCTTGAGAAACTCAAAATGTTCACAGTTCTGATGCTCGAAACGAATAACTAGAACGGCCCTGGGGAAAAGTACGCATACCGTTGTAATCGGGCGAGTTTCTACTTTCAAATGCAACAGAAATTTTGCGGATTGGTCAATCCGTTAGCGAGATATGGCAGTTTGGAGGTAAGAAAAGCTTGAGAAACTCAAAATTTTCGCAGGTCTGATGCTCGAAACGAATAACTAGAATGGCCTAGGGGAAAAGTACACATACCGTTGTAATTGGCCGAGTTTCTACTTTCAGATACCACAGAAATTTTGCGGATTGGTCGATCCGTTCGCGAGATGTGGCAGTTTGTAAGTAAGAAACGCTTGAGGAACTCAAAATATTCGCAGTTCTGATGCTCGAAACGAAGAACTAGAATGACCTAGGGGAAAAGTACGCATACCGTTGTAATCGGGCGAGTTTCTACTTTCAGATGCAACAGAAATTTTGCGGATGGGTCAATCCGTTCGCGAGATATGGCAGTTTGGAGGTAGAAACGGTTGAGAAACTCAAAATGTTCACAGTTCTGAAGCCCGAAACGAATAACTAGAACGGCCTAGGGGAAAAGTACGCATACCGTTGTAATCGGGCTAGTTCCTACTTTCAGATGCAACAGAAATTTTGCGGATTGGTCAATCCGTTCGCGAGATATGGGAGTTTGGAAGTAAGAAACGCTTGAGAAACTCAAAATTTTCGCAGTTCTGATGCACGACAAGCATAACTAGAACGGACTAGGGGAAAAGTACGCATACCGTTGTAATCGGGCGAGTTTCTACTTTCAGATGCAACAGAAATTTTGAGGATTGGTCAATCCGTTCGCGAGATATGGCAGTTTGGAGGTAAGAAACGCTTGAGAAACTCAAAATGTTCACAGTTCTGATGCTCGAAACGAATAACTAGAACGGCCCTGGGGAAAAGTACGCATACCGTTGTAATCGGGCGAGTTTCTACTTTCAAATGCAACAGAAATTTTGCGGATTGGTCAATCCGTTAGCGAGATATGGCAGTTTGGAGGTAAGAAAAGCTTGAGAAACTCAAAATTTTCGCAGGTCTGATGCTCGAAACGAATAACTAGAATGGCCTAGGGGAAAAGTACACATACCGTTGTAATTGGCCGAGTTTCTACTTTCAGATACCACAGAAATTTTGCGGATTGGTCGATCCGTTCGCGAGATGTGGCAGTTTGTAAGTAAGAAACGCTTGAGGAACTCAAAATATTCGCAGTTCTGATGCTCGAAACGAAGAACTAGAATGACCTAGGGGAAAAGTACGCATACCGTTGTAATCGGGCGAGTTTCTACTTTCAGATGCAACAGAAATTTTGCGGATGGGTCAATCCGTTCGCGAGATATGGCAGTTTGGAGGTAGAAACGGTTGAGAAACTCAAAATGTTCACAGTTCTGAAGCCCGAAACGAATAACTAGAACGGCCTAGGGGAAAAGTACGCATACCGTTGTAATCGGGCTAGTTCCTACTTTCAGATGCAACAGAAATTTTGCGGATTGGTCAATCCGTTCGCGAGATATGGGAGTTTGGAAGTAAGAAACGCTTGAGAAACTCAAAATTTTCGCAGTTCTGATGCACGACAAGCATAACTAGAACGGACTAGGGGAAAAGTACGCATACCGTTGTAATCGGGCGAGTTTCTACTTTCAGATGCAACAGAAATTTTGCGGATTGGTCAATCCGTTCGCGAGATATGGCAGTTTGGAGGTAGAAACGGTTGAGAAACTCAAAATGTTCACAGTTCTGATGCCCGAAACGAATAACTAGAACGGCCTAGGGGAAAAGTACACATACCGTTGTAATTGGCCGAGTTTCTACTTTCAGATACCACAGAAATTTTGCGGATTGGTCGATCCGTTCGCGAGGTGTGGCAGTTTGGAGGTAAGAAACGCTTGAGAAACTCAAAATATTCGCAGTTCTGATGCTCGAAACGAATAACTAGAACGGCCTAGGGGAAAAGTACGCATACCGTTGTAATCGGGCGGGTTTCTACTTTCAGATGCAACAGAAATTTTGCGGATTGGTCAATCAGTTCGCGAGATATGGCAGTTTGGAGGTAAGAAACGCTTGAGAAACTCAAAATTTTCGCATTTCTGATGCTCGAAACGAATAACTAGAACGGCCTAGCGGAAAAGTACGCATACCGTTGTAATCGGGCGAGCTTCTACTTTCAGATGCAACAGAAATTTTGCGGATTGGTCAATCCGTTCGCGAGATATGGCAGTTTGGAGGTAAGAAACGCTTGAGAAACTCAAAATTTTCGCAGTTCTGATGCTCGAAACGAATAACTAGAACGGCCTAGGGGAAAAGTACGCATACCGTTCTAATCGGGCGAGTTTCTACTTTCAGATGCAACAGAAATTTTGCGGATTGGTCTATCCGTTCGCGAGATATTGCAGTTTGGAGGTAAGAAACGCTTGAGAAACTCAAAAGTTTCGCAGTTCTGATGCTCGAGACGAATAACTAGAACAGCCTAGGGGAAAAGTACGCATACCGTTGTAATCGGGCGAGTTTCTACTTTCAGATGCAACAGAAATTTTGAGGATTGTTCAATCCGTTCGCGAGATATGGCGGTTTGGATGTAAGAAACGCTAGAGAAACCCAAAATTTTCGCAGTTCTGATGCTTGACAAGCATAACTGGAGCGGCCTAGGGGAAAAATACGCATACCGTTGTAATCGTGCGAGTTTCTACTTTCAGATGCAACAGAAATTTTGCGGATTGGTCGATCCGTTCGCGAGATGTGGCAGTTTGTAAGTAAGAAACGCTCGAGAAACTCAAAATATTCGCAGTTCTGATGCTCGAAACGAAGAACTAGAATGACCTAGGGGAAAAGTACGCATACCGTTGTAATCGGGCGAGTTTCTACTTTCCGATGCAACAGAAATTTTGCGGATTGGTCAATCCGCTCGCGAGATATGGGAGTTTGGAAGTAAGAAACGCTTGAGAAACTCAAAATTTTCGCAGTTCTGATGCTCGACAAGCATAACTAGAACGGCCTAGGGGAAAAGTACGCATACCGTTGTAATCGGGCGAGTTTCTACTTTCAGATGCAACAGAAATTTTGCGGAATGGTCAATCGGTTCGCGAGATATGGCAGTTTGGAGGTAAGAAACGCTTGAGAAACTCAAAATTTTCGCAGCTCTGATGCTCGAAACGAATAACTAGAACGGCCTAGGGGAAAAGTACTCATACCGTTCTAATCGGGCGAGTTTCTACTTTCGGATGCAACAGAAATTTTGCGGATTGGTCAATCCGTTCGCGAGATGTGGCAGTTTGTAAGTAAGAAACGCTTGAGAAACTCAAAATATTCGCAGTTCTGATGCTCGAAACGAATAACTGGAACGGCCTAGGGGAAAAGTACGCATACCGTTGTAATCGAGCGAGTTTCTACTTTCAGATGCAACAGAAATTTTGAGGATTGGTCAATCCGTTCGCGAGATATGGCAGTTTGGAGGTAAGAAACGCTTGAGAAACTCAAAATGTTCACAGTTCTGATGCTCGAAACGAATAACTGGAACGGCCCTGGGGAAAAGTACGCATACCGTTGTAATCGGGCGAGTTTCTACTTTCAAATGCAACAGAAATTTTGCGGATTGGTCAATCCGTTAGCGAGATATGGCAGTTTGGAGGTAAGAAAAGCTTGAGAAACTCAAAATTTTCGCAGGTCTGATGCTCGAAACGAATAACTAGAATGGCCTAGGGGAAAAGTACACATACCGTTGTAATTGGCCGAGTTTCTACTTTCAGATACCACAGAAATTTTGCGGATTGGTCGATCCGTTCGCGAGATGTGGCAGTTTGTAAGTAAGAAACGCTTGAGGAACTCAAAATATTCGCAGTTCTGATGCTCGAAACGAAGAACTAGAATGACCTAGGGGAAAAGTACGCATACCGTTGTAATCGGGCGAGTTTCTACTTTCAGATGCAACAGAAATTTTGCGGATGGGTCAATCCGTTCGCGAGATATGGCAGTTTGGAGGTAGAAACGGTTGAGAAACTCAAAATGTTCACAGTTCTGAAGCCCGAAACGAATAACTAGAACGGCCTAGGGGAAAAGTACGCATACCGTTGTAATCGGGCTAGTTCCTACTTTCAGATGCAACAGAAATTTTGCGGATTGGTCAATCCGTTCGCGAGATATGGGAGTTTGGAAGTAAGAAACGCTTGAGAAACTCAAAATTTTCGCAGTTCTGATGCACGACAAGCATAACTAGAACGGACTAGGGGAAAAGTACGCATACCGTTGTAATCGGGCGAGTTTCTACTTTCAGATGCAACAGAAATTTTGCGGATTGGTCAATCCGTTCGCGAGATATGGCAGTTTGGAGGTAGAAACGGTTGAGAAACTCAAAATGTTCACAGTTCTGATGCCCGAAACGAATAACTAGAACGGCCTAGGGGAAAAGTACACATACCGTTGTAATTGGCCGAGTTTCTACTTTCAGATACCACAGAAATTTTGCGGATTGGTCAATCCGTTCGCGAGATATGGCAGTTTGGAGGTAAGTAACGCTTGAGAAACTCAAAATGTTCACAGTTCCGATGCTCGAAACGAATAACTAGAACGGCCTAGGGGAAAAGTACGCATACCGTTGTAATCGGGCGAGTTCCTACTTTCAGATGCAACAGAAATTTTGCGGATTGGTCAATCCGTTCGCGAGATATGAGAGTTTGGAAGTAAGAAACGCTTGAGAAACTCAAAATTTTCGCAGTTCTGATGCTCGACAAGCATAACTAGAACGGCCTAGGGAAAAAGTACGCATACCGTTGTAATCGGGCGAGTTTCTACTTTCAGATGCAACAGAAATTTTGCGGATTGGTCAATCCGTTCGCGAGATATGGCAGTTTGGAGGTAAGAAACGCTTGAGAAACTCAAAATGTTCACAGTTCTGATGCTCGAAACGAATAACTAGAACGGCCCAGGGGAAAAGTACGCATACCGTTGTAATCGGGCGAGTTTCTACTTTCAGATGCAACAGAAATTTTGCGGATTGGTCAATCCGTTCGCGAGATATGGCAGTTTGGAGGTAGAAACGGTTGAGAAACGCAAAATGTTCACAGTTCTGATGCCCGAAACGAATAACTAGAACGGCCTAGGGGAAAAGTACGCATACCGTTGTAATCGGGCGAGTTCCTACTTTCAGATGCAACAGAAATTTTGCGGATTGGTCAATCCGTTCGCGAGATATGGGAGTTTGGAAGAAAGAAACGCTTGAGAAACTCAAAATTTTCGCAGTTCTGTTGCTCGACAAGCATAACTAGAATGGCCTAGGGGAAAAGTACGCATACCGTTGTAATCGGGCGAGTTTCTACTTTCAGATGCAACAGAAATTTTGCGGATTGGTCAATCCGTTCGCGAGATATGGCAGTTTGGAGGTAAGAAACGCTTGAGAAACTCAAAATTTTCGCAGTTCTGATGCTCGAAACGAATAACTAGAATGGCCTAGGGGAAAAGTACACATACCGTTGTAATTGGCCGAGTTTCTACTTTCAGATACCACAGAAATTTTGCGGATTGGTCGATCCGTTCGCGAGATGTGGCAGTTTGTAAGTAAGAAACGCTTGAGGAACTCAAAATATTCGCAGTTCTGATGCTCGAAACGAAGAACTAGAATGACCTAGGGGAAAAGTACGCATACCGTTGTAATCGGGCGAGTTTCTACTTTCAGATGCAACAGAAATTTTGCGGATTGGTCAATCCGTTCGCGAGATATGGCAGTTTGGAGGTAGAAACGGTTGAGAAACTCAAAATGTTCACAGTTCTGATGCCCGAAACGAATAACTAGAACGGCCTAGCGGAACAGTACGCATACAGTTGTAATCGGGCGGGTTTCTACTTTCAGATGCAACAGAAATTTTGCGGATTGGTCAATCCGTTCGCGAGATATGGCAGTTTGGGGGTAAGAAACGGTTGAGAAACTCAAAATGTTCACAGTTCTGATGCCCGAAACGAATAACTAGAACGGCCTAGCGGAACAGTACGCATACAGTTGTAATCGGGCGGGTTTCTACTTTCAGATGCAACAGAAATTTTGCGGATTGGTCAATCCGTTCGCGAGATATGGGAGTTTGGAAGTAAGAAACGCTTGAGAAACTCAAAATTTTCGCAGTTCTGATGCTCGACAAGCATAACTAGAACGGCCTAGGGGAAAAGTATGCATACCGTTGTAATCGGGCGAGTTTCTACTTTCAGATGCAACAGAAATTTTGCGCAATGGTCAATCCGTTCGCGAGATATGGCAGTTTGGAGGTAAGAAACGCTTGAGAAACTCAAGATTTTCGCAGCTGTGATGCTCGAAACGAATAACTAGAACGGCCTAGGGGAAAAGTACGCATACCGTTGTAATTGGCCGAGTTTCTACTTTCAGATACCACAGAAATTTTGCGGATTGGTCAATCCGTTCGCGAGATATGGCAGTTTGGAGGTAAGAAACGCTTGAGAAACTCAAAATTTTCGCAGTTCTGATGCTCGAAACGAATAACTAGAATGGCCTAGGGGAAAAGTACACATACCGTTGTAATTGGCCGAGTTTCTACTTTCAGATACCACAGAAATTTTGCGGATTGGTCGATCCGTTCGCGAGATGTGGCAGTTTGTAAGTAAGAAACGCTTGAGGAACTCAAAATATTCGCAGTTCTGATGCTCGAAACGAAGAACTAGAATGACCTAGGGGAAAAGTACGCATACCGTTGTAATCGGGCGAGTTTCTACTTTCAGATGCAACAGAAATTTTGCGGATTGGTCAATCCGTTCGCGAGATATGGCAGTTTGGAGGTAGAAACGGTTGAGAAACTCAAAATGTTCACAGTTCTGATGCCCGAAACGAATAACTAGAACGGCCTAGCGGAACAGTACGCATACAGTTGTAATCGGGCGGGTTTCTACTTTCAGATGCAACAGAAATTTTGCGGATTGGTCAATCCGTTCGCGAGATATGGCAGTTTGGGGGTAAGAAACGGTTGAGAAACTCAAAATGTTCACAGTTCTGATGCCCGAAACGAATAACTAGAACGGCCTAGCGGAACAGTACGCATACAGTTGTAATCGGGCGGGTTTCTACTTTCAGATGCAACAGAAATTTTGCGGATTGGTCAATCCGTTCGCGAGATATGGGAGTTTGGAAGTAAGAAACGCTTGAGAAACTCAAAATTTTCGCAGTTCTGATGCTCGACAAGCATAACTAGAACGGCCTAGGGGAAAAGTATGCATACCGTTGTAATCGGGCGAGTTTCTACTTTCAGATGCAACAGAAATTTTGCGCAATGGTCAATCCGTTCGCGAGATATGGCAGTTTGGAGGTAAGAAACGCTTGAGAAACTCAAGATTTTCGCAGCTGTGATGCTCGAAACGAATAACTAGAACGGCCTAGGGGAAAAGTACGCATACCGTCCTAATCGGGCGAGTTTCTACTTTCAGATGCAACAGAAATTTTGCGGATTGGTCAATCCGCTCGCGAGATATGGCAGTTTGGAGGTAGAAACGGTTGAGAAACTCAAAATGTTCACAGTTCTGATACCCGAAACGAATAACTAGAACGGCCTAGGGGAAAAGTACGCATACCGTTGTAATCGGGCTAGTTCCTACTTTCAGATGCAACAGAAATTTTGCGGATTGGTCAATCCGTTCGCGAGATATGGGAGTTTGGAAGTAAGAAACGCTTGAGAAACTCAAAATTTTCGCAGTTCTGATGCTCGACAAGCATAACTAGAACGGCCTAGGGGAAAAGTACGCATACCGTTGTAATCGGGCGAGTTTCTACTTTCAGATGCAACAGAAATTTTGCGGATTGGTCAATCCGTTCGCGAGATATGGCAGTTTGGAGGTAGAAACGGTTGAGAAACTCAAAATGTTCACAGTTCTGATGCCCGAAACGAATAACTAGAACGGCCTAGGGGAAAAGTACGCATACCGTTGTAATCGGGCGAGTTCCTACATTCAGATGCAACAGAAATTTTGCGGATTGGTCAATCCGTTCGCGAGATATGGGAGTTTGGAAGAAAGAAACGCTTGAGAAACTCAAAATTTTCGCAGTTCTGTTGCTCGACAAGCATAACTAGAATGGCCTAGGGGAAAAGTACGCATACCGTTGTAATCGGGCGAGTTTCTACTTTCAGATGCAACAGAAATTTTGCGGATTGGTCAATCCGTTCGCGAGATATGGCAGTTTGGAGGTAAGTAACGCTTGAGAAACTCAAAATTTTCGCAGTTCTGATGCTCGACAAGCATAACTAGAACGGCCTAGGGGAAAAGTACGCATACCGTTGTAATCGGGCGAGTTTCTACTTTCAGATACCACAGAAATTTTGCGGATTGGTCAATCCGTTCGCGAGATATGGCAGTTTGGAGGTAGAAACGGTTGAGAAACTCAAAATGTTCACAGTTCTGATGCCCGAAACGAATAACTAGAACGGCCTAGGGGAAAAGTACACATACCGTTGTAATTGGCCGAGTTTCTACTTTCAGATACCACAGAAATTTTGCGGATTGGTCAATCCGTTCGCGAGATATGGCAGTTTGGAGGTAAGTAACGCTTGAGAAACTCAAAATGTTCACAGTTCCGATGCTCGAAACGAATAACTAGAACGGCCTAGGGGAAAAGTACGCATACCGTTGTAATCGGGCGAGTTCCTACTTTCAGATGCAACAGAAATTTTGCGGATTGGTCAATCCGTTCGCGAGATATGAGAGTTTGGAAGTAAGAAACGCTTGAGAAACTCAAAATTTTCGCAGTTCTGATGCTCGACAAGCATAACTAGAACGGCCTAGGGAAAAAGTACGCATACCGTTGTAATCGGGCGAGTTTCTACTTTCAGATGCAACAGAAATTTTGCGGATTGGTCAATCCGTTCGCGAGATATGGCAGTTTGGAGGTAAGAAACGCTTGAGAAACTCAAAATGTTCACAGTTCTGATGCTCGAAACGAATAACTAGAACGGCCCAGGGGAAAAGTACGCATACCGTTGTAATCGGGCGAGTTTCTACTTTCAGATGCAACAGAAATTTTGCGGATTGGTCAATCCGTTCGCGAGATATGGCAGTTTGGAGGTAGAAACGGTTGAGAAACGCAAAATGTTCACAGTTCTGATGCCCGAAACGAATAACTAGAACGGCCTAGGGGAAAAGTACGCATACCGTTGTAATCGGGCGAGTTCCTACTTTCAGATGCAACAGAAATTTTGCGGATTGGTCAATCCGTTCGCGAGATATGGGAGTTTGGAAGAAAGAAACGCTTGAGAAACTCAAAATTTTCGCAGTTCTGTTGCTCGACAAGCATAACTAGAATGGCCTAGGGGAAAAGTACGCATACCGTTGTAATCGGGCGAGTTTCTACTTTCAGATGCAACAGAAATTTTGCGGATTGGTCAATCCGTTCGCGAGATATGGCAGTTTGGAGGTAAGAAACGCTTGAGAAACTCAAAATTTTCGCAGTTCTGATGCTCGAAACGAATAACTAGAATGGCCTAGGGGAAAAGTACAGCATACCGTTGTAATTGCCGAGTTCTACTTTCAGATACCACAGAAATTTTGCGGATTGGTCGATCCGTTCGCGAGATGTGGCAGTTTGTAAGTAAGAACGCTTGAGGAACTCAAAATATTCGCAGTTCTGATGCTCGAAACGAAGAACTAGAATGACCTAGGAGAAAAGTACGCATACCGTTGTAATCGGGCGAGTTTCTACTTTCAGATGCAACAGAAATTTTGCGGATTGGTCAATCCGTTCGCGAGATATGGCAGTTTGGAGGTAGAACGGTTGAGAAACTCAAAATGTTCACAGTTCTGATGCCCGAAACGAATAACTAGAACGGCCTAGCGGAACAGTACGCATACAGTTGTAATCGGGCGGGTTTCTACTTTCAGATGCAACAGAAATTTTGCGATTGGTCAATCCGTTCGCGAGATATGGCAGTTTGGGGTAAGAAACGGTTGAGAAACTCAAAATGTTCACAGTTCTGATGCCCGAACGAATAACTAGAACGGCCTAGCGGAACAGTACGCATACAGTTGTAATCGGGCGGGTTTCTACTTTCAGATGCAACAGAAATTTTGCGGATTGGTCAATCCGTTCGCGAGATATGGGATTTGGAAGTAAGAAACGCTTGAGAAACTCAAATTTTCGCAGCTTCTGATGCTCGACAAGCATAACTAGAACCGGCCTAGGGGAAAAGTATGCATACCGTTGTAATCGGGCGAGTTTCTACTTTCCAGATGCAACAGAAATTTTGCGCAATGGTCAATCCGTTCGCGAGATATGGCAGTTTGAGTAAGAAACGCTTGAGAAACTCAAGATTTTCCGCAGCTGTGATGCTCGAAACGAATAACTAGAACGGCCTAGGGAAAATTACGCATACCGTCCTAATCGGCGAGTTTCTACTTTCAGATGCAACAGAAATTTTGCGGATTGGTCAATCTCGCTCGCGAGATATGGCAGTTTGAGGTAGAAACGGTTGAGAAACTCAAATGTTCACAGTTCTGATACCCGAAACGAATAACTAGAACGGCCTAGGGAAAAGTACGCATACCGTTGTATCGGGCTAGTTCCCTACCTCTTTCAGATGCAACAGAAATTTTGCGATGGTCAATCCGTTCGCGAGATATGGAGTTTGGAAGTAAGAAACTCACATAAACTCACAAATCTTTCGCACTTCCTATGCTCGACACGCATAACTAGAACGGCTAAGGGGAAAAGTACGCATACGTTGTAATCCGATTTCAACCTCTTCAATGCAACCGAAATTTCGAAATTTCAAATCCGTTCGCGCGAGATATGGCCAGTTTGGAGGTAGAAACGGTTGAGAAACTCAAAATGTTCACAGTTCTGATGCCCGAAACGAATAACTAGAACGGCCTAGGGGAAAAGTACGCATACCGTTGTAATCGGGCGAGTTCCTACATTCAGATGCAACAGAAATTTTGCGGATTGGTCAATCCGTTCGCGAGATATGGGAGTTTGGAAGAAAGAAACGCTTGAGAAACTCAAAATTTTCGCAGTTCTGTTGCTCGACAAGCATAACTAGAATGGCCTAGGGGAAAAGTACGCATACCGTTGTAATCGGGCGAGTTTCTACTTTCAGATGCAACAGAAATTTTGCGGATTGGTCAATCCGTTCGCGAGATATGGCAGTTTGGAGGTAAGTAACGCTTGAGAAACTCAAAATTTTCGCAGTTCTGATGCTCGACAAGCATAACTAGAACGGCCTAGGGGAAAAGTACGCATACCGTTGTAATCGGGCGAGTTTCTACTTTCAGATGCAACAGAAATTTTGCGGATTGGTCAATCCGTTCGCGAGATATGGCAGTTTGGAGGTAGAAACGGTTGAGAAACTCAAAATGTTCACAGTTCTGATGCCCGAAACGAATAACTAGAACGGCCTAGCGGAACAGTACGCATACAGTTGTAATCGGGCGGGTTTCTACTTTCAGATGCAACAGAAATTTTGCGGATTGGTCAATCCGTTCGCGAGATATGGCAGTTTGGGGGTAAGAAACGGTTGAGAAACTCAAAATGTTCACAGTTCTGATGCCCGAAACGAATAACTAGAACGGCCTAGCGGAACAGTACGCATACAGTTGTAATCGGGCGGGTTTCTACTTTCAGATGCAACAGAAATTTTGCGGATTGGTCAATCCGTTCGCGAGATATGGGAGTTTGGAAGTAAGAAACGCTTGAGAAACTCAAAATTTTCGCAGTTCTGATGCTCGACAAGCATAACTAGAACGGCCTAGGGGAAAAGTATGCATACCGTTGTAATCGGGCGAGTTTCTACTTTCAGATGCAACAGAAATTTTGCGCAATGGTCAATCCGTTCGCGAGATATGGCAGTTTGGAGGTAAGAAACGCTTGAGAAACTCAAGATTTTCGCAGCTGTGATGCTCGAAACGAATAACTAGAACGGCCTAGGGGAAAAGTACGCATACCGTCCTAATCGGGCGAGTTTCTACTTTCAGATGCAACAGAAATTTTGCGGATTGGTCAATCCGCTCGCGAGATATGGCAGTTTGGAGGTAGAAACGGTTGAGAAACTCAAAATGTTCACAGTTCTGATACCCGAAACGAATAACTAGAACGGCCTAGGGGAAAAGTACGCATACCGTTGTAATCGGGCTAGTTCCTACTTTCAGATGCAACAGAAATTTTGCGGATTGGTCAATCCGTTCGCGAGATATGGGAGTTTGGAAGTAAGAAACGCTTGAGAAACTCAAAATTTTCGCAGTTCTGATGCTCGACAAGCATAACTAGAACGGCCTAGGGGAAAAGTACGCATACCGTTGTAATCGGGCGAGTTTCTACTTTCAGATGCAACAGAAATTTTGCGGATTGGTCAATCCGTTCGCGAGATATGGCAGTTTGGAGGTAGAAACGGTTGAGAAACTCAAAATGTTCACAGTTCTGATGCCCGAAACGAATAACTAGAACGGCCTAGGGGAAAAGTACGCATACCGTTGTAATCGGGCGAGTTCCTACATTCAGATGCAACAGAAATTTTGCGGATTGGTCAATCCGTTCGCGAGATATGGGAGTTTGGAAGAAAGAAACGCTTGAGAAACTCAAAATTTTCGCAGTTCTGTTGCTCGACAAGCATAACTAGAATGGCCTAGGGGAAAAGTACGCATACCGTTGTAATCGGGCGAGTTTCTACTTTCAGATGCAACAGAAATTTTGCGGATTGGTCAATCCGTTCGCGAGATATGGCAGTTTGGAGGTAAGTAACGCTTGAGAAACTCAAAATTTTCGCAGTTCTGATGCTCGACAAGCATAACTAGAACGGCCTAGGGGAAAAGTACGCATACCGTTGTAATCGGGCGAGTTTCTACTTTCAGATGCAACAGAAATTTTGCGGATTGGTCAATCCGTTCGCGAGATATGGCAGTTTGGAGGTAAGAAACGCTTGAGAAACTCAAAATTTTCGCAGTTCTGATGCTCGAAACGAATAACTAGAATGGCCTAGGGGAAAAGTACACATACCGTTGTAATTGGCCGAGTTTCTACTTTCAGATACCACAGAAATTTTGCGGATTGGTCGATCCGTTCGCGAGATGTGGCAGTTTGTAAGTAAGAAACGCTTGAAAAACTCAAAATATTCGCAGTTCTGATGCTCGAAACGAAGAACTAGAATGACCTAGGGGAAAAGTACGCATACCGTTGTAATCGGGCGAGTTTCTACTTTCAGATGCAACAGACATTTTGCGGATTGGTCAATCCGTTCGCGAGATATGGCAGTTTGGGGGTAAGAAACGGTTGAGAAACTCAAAATGTTCACAGTTCTGATGCCCGAAACGAATAACTAGAACGGCCTAGCGGAACAGTACGCATACAGTTGTAATCGGGCGGGTTTCTACTTTCAGATGCAACAGAAATTTTGCGGATTGGTCAATCCGTTCGCGAGATATGGGAGTTTGGAAGTAAGAAACGCTTGAGAAACTCAAAATTTTCGCAGTTCTGATGCTCGACAAGCATAACTAGAACGGCCTAGGGGAAAAGTATGCATACCGTTGTAATCGGGCGAGTTTCTACTTTCAGATGCAACAGAAATTTTGCGCAATGGTCAATCCGTTCGCGAGATATGGCAGTTTGGAGGTAAGAAACGCTTGAGAAACTCAAGATTTTCGCAGCTGTGATGCTCGAAACGAATAACTAGAACGGCCTAGGGGAAAAGTACGCATACCGTCCTAATCGGGCGAGTTTCTACTTTCAGATGCAACAGAAATTTTGCGGATTGGTCAATCCGCTCGCGAGATATGGGAGTTTGGAAGTAAGAAACGCTTGAGAAACTCAAAATTTTCGCAGTTCTGATGCTCGACAAGCATAACTAGAACGGCCTAGGGGAAAAGTACGCATACCGTTGTAATCGGGCGAGTTTCTACTTTCAGATGCAACAGAAATTTTGCGGAATGGTCAATCCGTTCGCGAGATATGGCAGTTTGGAGCTAGGAAACGCTTGAGAAACTCAAAATTTTCGCAGCTCTGATGTTCGAAACGAATAACTAGAACGGCCTAGGGGAAAAATACGCATACCGTTCTAATCGGGCGAGTTTCTACTTTCAGATGCAATAGAAATTTTGCGGATTGGTCAATCCGTTCGCGAGATGTGGCAGTTTGTAAGTAAGAAACGCTTGAGGAACTCAAAATATTCGCAGTTCTGATGCTCGAAACGAATAACTAGAACGGCCAAGGGGAAAAGTACGCATACCGTTGTAATCGGGCGAGTTTCTACTTTCAAATGCAACAGAAATTTTACGGATTGGTCAATCCGTTAGCGAGATATGGCAGTTTGGAGGTAAGAAACGCTTGAGAAACTCAAAATTTTCGCAGTTCTGATGCTCGAAACGAATAACTAGAATGGCCTAGGGGAAAAGTACACATACCGTTGTAATTGGCCGAGTTTCTACTTTCAGATGCAACAGAAATTTTGCGGTTTGGTCTATCCGTTCGCGAGATATGGCAGTTTGGAGGTAAGTAACGCTTGAGAAACTCAAAATTTTCGCAGTTCTGAAGCTCGACAAGCATAACTAGAACGGCCTAGGGGAAAAGTACGCATACCGTTGTAATCGGGCGAGTTTCTACTTTCAGATGCAACAGAAATTTTGCGGATTGGTCAATCCGTTCGCGAGATATGGCAGTTTGGATGTAAGAAACGCTTGAGAAACTCAAAATTTTCGCAGTTCTGATGCTCGAAACGAATAACTAGAATGGCCTAGGGGAAAAGTACACATACCGTTGTAATTGGCCGAGTTTCTACTTTCAGATACCACAGAAATTTTGCGGATTGGTCGATCCGTTCGCGAGATGTGGCAGTTTGTAAGTAAGAAACGCTTGAGAAACTCAAAATATTCGCAGTTCTGATGCTCGAAACGAAGAACTAGAATGACCTAGGGGAAAAGTACGCATACCGTTGTAATCGGGCGAGTTTCTACTTTCA
The DNA here is from genome assembly GCF_051014685.1 of Ptiloglossa arizonensis. Lineage (NCBI taxonomy): Eukaryota > Metazoa > Arthropoda > Insecta > Hymenoptera > Colletidae > Ptiloglossa > Ptiloglossa arizonensis. The sequence goes on from NW_027478544.1 coordinate 688,625, forward strand.
GACGCAACAGACATTTTGCGGATTGGTCAATCCGTTCGCGAGATATGGCAGTTTGGAGGTAAGAAACGGTTGAGAAACTCAAAATGTTCACAGTTCTGATGCCCGAAACGAATAACTAGAACGGCCTAGCGGAAAAGTACGCATACAGTTGTAATCGGGCGGGTTTCTACTTTCAGATGCAACAGAAATTTTGCGGATTGGTCAATCCGTTCGCGAGATATGGGAGTTTGGAAGTAAGAAACGCTTGAGAAACTCAAAATTTTCGCAGTTCTGATGCTCGACAAGCATAACTAGAACGGCCTAGGGGAAAAGTACGCATACCGTTGTAATCGGGCGAGTTTCTACTTTCAGATGCAACAGAAATTTTGCGCAATGGTCAATCCGTTCGCGAGATATGGCAGTTTGGAGGTAAGAAACGCTTGAGAAACTCAAGATTTTCGCAGCTGTGATGCTCGAAACGAATAACTAGAACGGCCTAGGGGAAAAGTACGCATACCGTTCTAATCGGGCGAGTTTCTACTTTCAGATGCAACAGAAATTTTGCGGATTGGTCAATCCGCTCGCGAGATATGGGAGTTTGGAAGTAAGAAACGCTTGAGAAACTCAAAATTTTCGCAGTTCTGATGCTCGACAAGCATAACTAGAACGGCCTAGGGGAAAAGTACGCATACCGTTGTAATCGGGCGAGTTTCTACTTTCAGATGCAACAGAAATTTTGCGGAATGGTCAATCCGTTCGCGAGATATGGCAGTTTGGAGCTAGGAAACGCTTGAGAAACTCAAAATTTTCGCAGCTCTGATGTTCGAAACGAATAACTAGAACGGCCTAGGGGAAAAATACGCATACCGTTCTAATCGGGCGAGTTTCTACTTTCAGATGCAACAGAAATTTTGCGGATTGGTCAATCCGTTCGCGAGATGTGGCAGTTTGTAAGTAAGAAACGCTTGAGAAACTCAAAATATTCGCAGTTCTGATGCTCGAAACGAATAACTAGAACGGCCTAGGGGAAAAGTACGCATACCGTTGTAATCGGGCGAGTTTCTACTTTCAGATGCAACAGAAATTTTGAGGATTGGTCAATCCGTTCGCGAGATATGGCAGTTTGGAGGTAAGAAACGCTAGAGAAACTCAAAATTTTCGCAGTTCTGATGCTTGACAAGCATAACTACAACGGCCTAGGGGAAGAGTACACATACCGTTGTAATTGGCCGAGTTTCTACTCTCAGATACCACAGAAATTTTGCGGATTGGTCGATCCGTTCGCGAGATGTGGCAGTTTGTAAGTAAGAAACGCTTGAGAAACTCAAAATATTCGCAGTTCTGATGCTCGAAACGAAGAACTAGAATGACCTAGGGGAAAAGTACGCATACCGTTGTAATCGGGCGAGTTTCTACTTTCAGATGCAACAGACATTTTGCGGATTGGTCAATCCGTTCGCGAGATATGGCAGTTTGGAGGTAAGAAACGCTTGAGAAACTCAAAATTTTCGCAGCTCTGATGCTCGAAACGAATAACTAGAACGGCCAAGGGGAAAAGTACGCATACCGTTGTAATCGGGCGAGTTTCTACTTTCAAATGCAACAGAAATTTTGCGGATTGGTCAATCCGTTAGCGAGATATGGCAGTTTGGAGGTAAGAAACGCTTGAGAAACTCAAAATTTTCGCAGTTCTGATGCTCGAAACGAATAACTAGAATGGCCTAGGGGAAAAGTACACATACCGTTGTAATTGGCCGAGTTTCTACTTTCAGATGCAACAGAAATTTTGCGGATTGGTCTATCCGTTCGCGAGATATGGCAGTTTGGAGGTAAGAAACGCTTGAGAAACTCAAAAGTTTCGCAGTTCTGATGCTCGAGACGAATAACTAGAACGGCCTAGGGGAAAAGTACGCCTACCGTTGTAATTGGCCGAGTTTCTACTTTCAGATACCACAGAAATTTTGCGGATTGGTCGATCCGTTCGCGAGATGTGGCAGTTTGTAAGTAAGAAACGCTTGAGAAACTCAAAATATTCGCAGTTCTGATGCTCGAAACGAAGAACTAGAATGACCTAGGGGAAAAGTACACATACCGTTGTAATTGGCCGAGTTTCTACTTTCAGATGCAACAGAAATTTTGCGGATTGGTCTATCCGTTCGCGAGATATGGCAGTTTGGAGGTAAGAAACGCTTGAGAAACTCAAAAGTTTCGCAGTTCTGATGCTCGAGACGAATAACTAGAACGGCCTAGGGGAAAAGTACGCCTACCGTTGTAATTGGCCGAGTTTCTACTTTCAGATGCAACAGAAATTTTGCGGAATGGTCAATCCGTTCGCGAGATATGGCAGTTTGGAGCTAGGAAACGCTTGAGAAACTCAAAATTTTCGCAGCTCTGATGTTCGAAACGAATAACTAGAACGGCCTAGGGGAAAAGTACGCATACCGTTTTAATCGGGCGAGTTTCTACTTTCAGATGCAACAGAAATTTTGCGGATTGGTCAATCCGTTCGCGAGATGTGGCAGTTTGTAAGTAAGAAACGCTTGAGAAACTCAAAATATTCGCAGTTCTGATGCTCGAAACGAATAACTAGAACGGCCTAGGGGAAAAGTACGCATACCGTTGTAATCGGGCGAGTTTCTACTTTCAGATGCAACAGAAATTTTGCGGATTGGTCGATCCGTTCGCGAGATGTGGCAGTTTGTAAGTAAGAAACGCTTGAGAAACTCAAAATATTCGCAGTTCTGATGCTCGAAACGAAGAACTAGAATGACCTAGGGGAAAAGTACGCATACCGTTGTAATCGGGCGAGTTTCTACTTTCAGATGCAACAGACATTTTGCGGATTGGTCAATCCGTTCGCGAGATATGGCAGTTTGGAGGTAAGAAACGCTAGAGAAACTCAAAATTTTCGCAGTTCTGATGCTTGACAAGCATAACTAGAACGGCCTAGGGGAAGAGTACACATACCGTTGTAATTGGCCGAGTTTCTACTTTCAGATACCACAGAAATTTTGCGGATTGGTCGATCCGTTCGCGAGATGTGGCAGTTTGTAAGTAAGAAACGCTTGAGAAACTCAAAATATTCGCAGTTCTGATGCTCGAAACGAAGAACTAGAATGACCTAGGGGAAAAGTACGCATACCGTTGTAATCGGGCGAGTTTCTACTTTCAGATGCAACAGACATTTTGCGGATTGGTCAATCCGTTCGCGAGATATGGCAGTTTGGAGGTAAGAAACGCTTGAGAAACTCAAAATTTTCGCAGCTCTGATGCTCGAAACGAATAACTAGAACGGCCAAGGGGAAAAGTACGCATACCGTTGTAATCGGGCGAGTTTCTACTTTCAAAGGCAACAGAAATTTTGCGGATTGGTCAATCCGTTAGCGAGATATGGCAGTTTGGAGGTAAGAAACGCTTGAGAAACTCAAAATTTTCGCAGTTCTGATGCTCGAAACGAATAACTAGAATGGCCTAGAGGAAAAGTACACATACCGTTGTAATTGGCCGAGTTTCTACTTTCAGATGCAACAGAAATTTTGCGGATTGGTCTATCCGTTCGCGAGATATGGCAGTTTGGAGGTAAGAAACGCTTGAGAAACTCAAAAGTTTCGCAGTTCTGATGCTCGAGACGAATAACTAGAACGGCCTAGGGGAAAAGTACGCCTACCGTTGTAATTGGCCGAGTTTCTACTTTCAGATACCACAGAAATTTTGCGGATTGGTCGATCCGTTCGCGAGATGTGGCAGTTTGTAAGTAAGAAACGCTTGAGAAACTCAAAATATTCGCAGTTCTGATGCTCGAAACGAAGAACTAGAATGACCTAGGGGAAAAGTACGCATACCGTTGTAATCGGGCGAGTTTCTACTTTCAGATGCAACAGAAATTTTGCGGATTGGTCAATCCTTTCGCGAGATATGGCAGTTTGGAGGTAGAAACGGTTGAGAAACTCAAAATGTTCACAGTTCTGATGCCCGAAACGAATAACTAGAACGGCCTAGGGGAAAAGTACGCATACCGTTGTAATCGGACGAGTTCCTACTTTCAGATGCAACAGAAATTTTGCGGATTGGTCAATCCGTTCGCGAGATATGGGAGTTTGGAAGTAAGAAACGCTTGAGAAACTCAAAATTTTCGCAGTTCTGATGCTCGACAAGCATAACTAGAACGGCCTAGGGGAAAAGTACGCATACCGTTGTAATCGGGCGAGTTTCTACTTTCAGATGCTACAGAAATTTTGCGGATTGGTCAATCCGTTCGCGAGATATGGCAGTTTGGAGGTAGAAACGGTTGAGAAACTCAAAATGTTCACAGTTCTGATGCCCGAAACGAATAACTAGAACGGCCTAGGGGAAAAGTACGCATACCGTTGTAATCGGGCGAGTTCCTACTTTCAGATGCAACAGAAATTTTGCGGATTGGTCAATCCGTTCGCGAGATATGGGAGTTTGGAAGTAAGAAACGCTTGAGAAACTCAAAATTTTCGCAGTTCTGTTGCTCAACAAGCATAACTAGAATGGCCTAGGGGAAAAGTACGCATACCGTTGTAATCGGGCGAGTTTCTACTTTCAGATGCAACAGAAATTTTGCGGATTGGTCAATCCGTTCGCGAGATATGGCAGTTTGGAGGTAAGTAACGCTTGAGAAACACAAAATTTTCGCAGTTCTGATGCTCGACAAGCATAACTAGAACGGCCTAGGGGAAAAGTACGCATACCGTTGTAATCGGGCGAGTTTCTACTTTCAGATGCAACAGAAATTTTGCGGATTGGTCGATCCGTTCGCGAGATGTGGCAGTTTGTAAGTAAGAAACGCTTGAAAAACTCAAAATATTCGCAGTTCTGATGCTCGAAACGAAGAACTAGAATGACCTAGGGGAAAAGTACGCATACCGTTGTAATCGGGCGAGTTTCTACTTTCAGATGCAACATAAATTTTGCGCAATGGTCAATCCGTTCGCGAGATATGGCAGTTTGGAGGTAAGAAACGCTTGAGAAACTCAAGATTTTCGCAGCTGTGATGCTCGAAACGAATAACTAGAACGGCCTAGGGGAAAAGTACGCATACCGTTCTAATCGGGCGAGTTTCTACTTTCAGATGCAACAGAAATTTTGCGGATTGGTCAATCCGTTCGCGAGATATGGGAGTTTGGAAGTAAGAAACGCTTGAGAAACTCAAAATTTTCGCAGTTCTGATGCTCGACAAGCATAACTAGAACGGCCTAGGGGAAAAGTACGCATACCGTTGTAATCGGGCGAGTTTCTACTTTCAGATGCAACAGAAATTTTTCGGAATGGTCAATCCGTTCGCGAGATATGGCAGTTTGGAGCTAGGAAACGCTTGAGAAACTCAAAATTTTCGCAGCTCTGATGTTCGAAACGAATAACTAGAACGGCCTAGGGGAAAAGTACGCATACCGTTGTAATCGGGCGAGTTTCTACTTTCAGATGCAACAGAAATTTTGAGGATTGGTCAATCCGTTCGCGAGATATGGCAGTTTGGAAGTAAGAAACGCTAGAGAAACTCAAAATTTTCGCAGTTCTGATGCTTGACAAGCATAACTAGAACGGTCTAGGGGAAGAGTACACATACCGTTGTAATTGGCCGAGTTTCTACTTTCAGATACCACAGAAATTTTGCGGATTGGTCGATCCGTTCGCGAGATGTGGCAGTTTGTAAGTAAGAAACGCTTGAGAAACTCAAAATATTCGCAGTTCTGATGCTCGAAACGAAGAACTAGAATGACCTAGGGGAAAAGTACGCATACCGTTGTAATCGGGCGAGTTTCTACTTTCAGATGCAACAGACATTTTGCGGATTGGTCAATCCGTTCGCGAGATATGGCAGTTTGGAGGTAAGAAACGCTTGAGAAACTCAAAATTTTCGCAGCTCTGATGCTCGAAACGAATAACTAGAACGGCCAAGGGGAAAATTACGCATACCGTTGTAATCGGGCGAGTTTCTACTTTCAAATGCAACAGAAATTTTGCGGATTGGTCAATCCGTTAGCGAGATATGGCAGTTTGGAGGTAAGAAACGCTTGAGAAACTCAAAATTTTCGCAGTTCTGATGCTCGACAAGCATAACTAGAACGGCCTAGGGGAAAAGTACGCATACCGTTGTAATCGGGCGAGTTTCTACTTTCAGATGCAACAGAAATTTTGAGGATTGGTCAATCCGTTCGCGAGATATGGCAGTTTGGAGGTAAGAAACGCTAGAGAAACTCAAAATTTTCGCAGTTCTGATGCTTGACAAGCATAACTAGAACGGCCTAGGGGAAGAGTACACATACCGTTGTAATCGGGCGAGTTTCTACTTTCAGATGCAACAGAAATTTTGCGGATTGGTCAATCCGTTCGCGAGATATGGCAGTTTGGAGGTAAGAAACGCTTGAGAAACTCAAAATGTTCACAGTTCTGATGCTCGAAACGAATAACTAGAACGGCCCAGGGGAAAAGTACGCATACCGTTGTAATCGGGCGAGTTTCTACTTTCAAATGCAACAGAAATTTTGCGGATTGGTCAATCCGTTTGCGAGATATGGCAGTTTGGAGGTAGAAACGGTTGAGAAACTCAAAATGTTCACAGTTCTGATGCCCGAAACGAATAACTAGAACGGCCTAGGGGAAAAGTACGCATACCGTTGTAATCGGGCGAGTTCCTGCTTTCAGATGCAACAGAAATTTTGCGGATTGGTCAATCCGTTCGCGAGATATGGGAGTTTGGAAGTAAGAAACGCTTGAGAAACTCAAAATTTTCGCAGTTCTGTTGCTCGACAAGCATAACTAGAACGGCCTAGGGGAAAAGTACGCATACCGTTGTAATCGGGCGAGTTTCTACTTTCAGATGCAACAGAAATTTTGCGGATTGGTCAATCCGTTCGCGAGATATGGCAGTTTGGAGGTAAGTAACGCTTGAGAAACTCAAAATTTTCGCAGTTCAGATGCTCGACAAGCATAACTAGAACGGCCTAGGGGAAAAGTACGCATACCGTTGTAATCGGGCGAGTTTCTACTTTCAGATGCAACAGAAATTTTGCGGATTGGTCGATCCGTTCGCGAGATGTGGCAGTTTGTAAGTAAGAAACGCTTGAGAAACTCAAAATATTCGCAGTTCTGATGCTCGAAACGAAGAACTAGAATGACCTAGGGGAAAAGTACGCATACCGTTGTAATCGGGCGAGTTTCTACTTTCAGATGCAACAGACATTTTGCGGATTGGTCAATCCGTTCGCGAGATATGGCAGTTTGGAGGTAAGAAACGGTTGAGAAACTCAAAATGTTCACAGTTCTGATGCCCGAAACGAATAACTAGAACGGCCTAGCGGAAAAGTACGCATACAGTTGTAATCGGGCGGGTTTCTACTTTCAGATGCAACAGAAATTTTGCGGATTGGTCTATCCGTTCGCGAGATATGGCAGTTTGGAGGTAAGAAACGCTTGAGAAACTCAAAAGTTTCGCAGTTCTGATGCTCGAGACGAATAACTAGAACGGCCTAGGGGAAAAGTACGCCTACCGTTGTAATTGTCCGAGTTTCTACTTTCAGATACCACAGAAATTTTGCGGATTGGTCGATCCGTTCGCGAGATGTGGCAGTTTGTAAGTAAGAAACGCTTGAGAAACTCAAAATATTCGCAGTTCTGATGCTCGAAACGAAGAACTAGAATGACCTAGGGGAAAAGTACACATACCGTTGTAATTGGCCGAGTTTCTACTTTCAGATGCAACAGAAATTTTGCGGATTGGTCTATCCGTTCGCGAGATATGGCAGTTTGGAGGTAAGAAACGCTTGAGAAACTCACAATTTTCGCAGTTCTGATGCTCGAGACGAATAACTAGAACGGCCTAGGGGAAAAGTACGCCTACCGTTGTAATTGGCCGAGTTTCTACTTTCAGATGCAACAGAAATTTTGCGGAATGGTCAATCCGTTCGCGAGATATGGCAGTTTGGAGGTAAGAAACGCTTGAGAAACTCAAAATTTTCGCAGTTCTGATGCTCGACAAGCATAACTAGAACGGCCTAGGGGAAAAGTACGCATACCCTTGTAATCGGGCGAGTTTCTACTTTCAGATGCAACAGAAATTTTGCGGAATGGTCAATCCGTTCGCGAGATATGGCAGTTTGGAGCTAGGAAACGCTTGAGAAACTCAAAATTTTCGCAGCTCTGATGTTCGAAACGAATAACTAGAACGGCCTAGGGGAAAAGTACGCATACCCTTGTAATCGGGCGAGTTTCTACTTTCAGATGCAACAGAAATTTTGCGGAATGGTCAATCCGTTCGCGAGATATGGCAGTTTGGAGCTAGGAAACGCTTGAGAAACTCAAAATTTTCGCAGCTCTGATGTTCGAAACGAATAACTAGAACGGCCTAGGGGAAAAATACGCATACCGTTCTAATCGGGCGAGTTTCTACTTTCAGATGCAACAGAAATTTTGCGGATTGGTCAATCCGTTCGCGAGATATGGCAGTTTGGAGGTAAGAAACGCTTGAGAAACTCAAGATTTTCGCAGCTGTGATGCTCGAAACGAATAACTAGAACGGCCTAGGGGAAAAGTACGCATACCGTTGTAATCGGGCGAGTTTCTACTTTCAGATGCAACATAAATTTTGCGCAATGGTCAATCCGTTCGCGAGATATGGCAGTTTGGAGGTAAGAAACGCTTGAGAAACTCAAGATTTTCGCAGCTGTGATGCTCGAAACGAATAACTAGAACGGCCTAGGGGAAAAGTACGCATACCGTTCTAATCGGGCGAGATTCTACTTTCAGATGCAACAGAAATTTTGCGGATTGGTCAATCCGCTCGCGAGATATGGGAGTTTGGAAGTAAGAAACGCTTGAGAAACTCAAAATTTTCGCAGTTCTGATGCTCGACAAGCATAACTAGAACGGCCTAGGGGAAAAGTACGCATACCGTTGTAATCGGGCGAGTTTCTACTTTCAGATGCAACAGAAATTTTTCGGAATGGTCAATCCGTTCGCGCGATATGGCAGTTTGGAGCTAGGAAACGCTTGAGAAACTCAAAATTTTCGCAGCTCTGATGTTCGAAACGAATAACTAGAACGGCCTAGGGGAAAAGTACGCATACCGTTGTAATCGGGCGAGTTTCTACTTTCAGATGCAACAGAAATTTTGAGGATTGGTCAATCCGTTCGCGAGATATGGCAGTTTGGAAGTAAGAAACGCTAGAGAAACTCAAAATTTTCGCAGTTCTGATGCTTGACAAGCATAACTAGAACGGTCTAGGGGAAGAGTACACATACCGTTGTAATTGGCCGAGTTTCTACTTTCAGATACCACAGAAATTTTGCGGATTGGTCGATCCGTTCGCGAGATGTGGCAATTTGTAAGTAAGAAACGCTTGAGAAACTCAAAATATTCGCAGTTCTGATGCTCGAAACGAAGAACTAGAATGACCTAGGGGAAAAGTACGCATACCGTTGTAATCGGGCGAGTTTCTACTTTCAGATGCAACAGACATTTTGCGGATTGGTCAATCCGTTCGCGAGATATGGCAGTTTGGATGTAAGAAACGCTTGAGAAACTCAAAATTTTCGCAGCTCTGATGCTCGAAACGAATAACTAGAACGGCCAAGGGGAAAATTACGCATACCGTTGTAATCGGGCGAGTTTCTACTTTCAAATGCAACAGAAATTTTGCGGATTGGTCAATCCGTTAGCGAGATATGGCAGTTTGGAGGTAAGAAACGCTTGAGAAACTCAAAATTTTCGCAGTTCTGATGCTCGACAAGCATAACTAGAACGGCCTAGGGGAAAAGTACGCATACCCTTGTAATCGGGCGAGTTTCTACTTTCAGATGCAACAGAAATTTTGCGGAATGGTCAATCCGTTCGCGAGATATGGCAGTTTGGAGCTAGGAAACGCTTGAGAAACTCAAAATTTTCGCAGCTCTGATGTTCGAAACGAATAACTAGAACGGCCTAGGGGAAAAGTACGCATACCCTTGTAATCGGGCGAGTTTCTACTTTCAGATGCAACAGAAATTTTGCGGAATTGTCAATCCGTTCGCGAGATATGGCAGTTTGGAGCTAGGAAACGCTTGAGAAACTCAAAATTTTCGCAGCTCTGATGTTCGAAACGAATAACTAGAACGGCCTAGGGGAAAAATACGCATTCCGTTCTAATCGGGCGAGTTTCTACTTTCAGATGCAACAGAAATTTTGCGGATTGGTCAATCCGTTCGCGAGATGTGGCAGCTTGTAAGTAAGAAACGCTTGAGAAACTCAAAATATTCGCAGTTCTGATGCTCGAAACGAATAACTAGAACGGCCTAGGGGAAAAGTACGCATACCGTTGTAATCGGGCGAGTTTCTACTTTCAGATGCAACAGAAATTTTGAGGATTGGTCAATCCGTTCGCGAGATATGGCAGTTTGGAGGTAAGAAACGCTAGAGAAACTCAAAATTTTCGCAGTTCTGATGCTTGACAAGCATAACTAGAACGGCCTAGGGGAAGAGTACACATACCGTTGTAATCGGGCGAGTTTCTACTTTCAGATGCAACAGAAATTTTGCGGATTGGTCAATCCGTTCGCGAGATATGGCAGTTTGGAGGTAAGAAACGCTTGAGAAACTCAAAATGTTCACAGTTCTGATGCTCGAAACGAATAACTAGAACGGCCCAGGGGAAAAGTACGCATACCGTTGTAATCGGGCGAGTTTCTACTTTCAAATGCAACAGAAATTTTGCGGATTGGTCAATCCCTTAGCGAGATATGGCAGTTTGGAGGTAAGAAACGCTTGAGAAACTCAAAATTTTCGCAGCTCTGATGCTCGAAAAGGAATAACTAGAATGGCCTAGGGGAAAAGTACACATACCGTTGTAATTGGCCGAGTTTCTACTTTCAGATACCACAGAAATTTTGCGGATTGGTCGATCCGTTCGCGAGATGTGGCAGTTTGTAAGTAAGAAACGCTTGAGGAACTCAAAATATTCGCAGTTCTGATGCTCGAAACGAAGAACTAGAATGACCTAGGGGAAAAGTACGCATACCGTTGTAATCGGGCGAGTTTCTACTTTCAGATGCAACAGAAATTTTGCGGATTGGTCAATCCGTTCGCGAGATATGGCAGTTTGGAGGTAGAAACGGTTGAGAAACTCAAAATGTTCACAGTTCTGATGCCCGAAACGAATAACTAGAACGGCCTAGGGGAAAAGTACGCATACCGTTGTAATCGGGCGAGTTCCTACTTTCAGATGCAACAGAAATTTTGCGGATTGGTCAATCCGTTCGCGAGATATGGGAGTTTGGAAGTAAGAAACGCTTGAGAAACTCAAAATTTTCGCAGTTCTGTTGCGCGACAAGCATAACTAGAACGGCCTAGGGGAAAAGTACGCATACCGTTGTAATCGGGCGAGTTTCTACTTTCAGATGCAACAGAAATTTTGCGGATTGGTCAATCCGTTCGCGAGATATGGCAGTTTGGAGGTAAGTAACGCTTGAGAAACTCAAAATTTTCGCAGTTCTGATGCTCGACAAGCATAACTAGAACGGCCTAGGGGAAAAGTACGCATACCGTTGTAATCGGGCGAGTTTCTACTTTCAGATGCAACAGAAATTTTGCGGATTGGTCGATCCGTTCGCGAGATGTGGCAGTTTGTAAGTAAGAAACGCTTGAGAAACTCAAAATATTCGCAGTTCTGATGCTCGAAACGAAGAACTAGAATGACCTAGGGGAAAAGTACGCATACCGTTGTAATCGGGCGAGTTTCTACTTTCAGATGCAACAGACATTTTGCGGATTGGTCAATCCGTTCGCGAGATATGGCAGTTTGGAGGTAAGAAACGGTTGAGAAACTCAAAATGTTCACAGTTCTGATGCCCGAAACGAATAACTAGAACGGCCTAGCGGAAAAGTACGCATACAGTTGTAATCGGGCGAGTTTCTACTTTCAGATGCAACAGAAATTTTGCGGATTGGTCAATCCTTTCGCGAGATATGGCAGTTTGGAGGTAGAAACGGTTGAGAAACTCAAAATGTTCACAGTTCTGATGCCCGAAACGAATAACTAGAACGGCCTAGGGGAAAAGTACGCATACCGTTGTAATCGGACGAGTTCCTACTTTCAGATGCAACAGAAATTTTGCGGATTGGTCAATCCGTTCGCGAGATATGGGAGTTTGGAAGTAAGAAACGCTGGAGAAACTCAAAATTTTCGCAGTTCTGATGCTCGACAAGCATAACTAGAACGGCCTAGGGGAAAAGTACGCATACCGTTGTAATCGGGCGAGTTTCTACTTTCAGATGCAACAGAAATTTTGCGGATTGGTCAATCCGTTCGCGAGATATGGCAGTTTGGAGGTAGAAACGGTTGAGAAACTCAAAATGTTCACAGTTCTGATGCCCGAAACGAATAACTAGAACGGCCTAGGGGAAAAGTACGCATACCGTTGTAATCGGGCGAGTTCCTACTTTCAGATGCAACAGAAATTTTGCGGATTGGTCAATCCGTTCGCGAGATATGGGAGTTTGGAAGTAAGAAACGCTTGAGAAACTCAAAATTTTCGCAGTTCTGTTGCTCAACAAACATAACTAGAATGGCCTAGGGGAAAAGTACGCATACCGTTGTAATCGGGCGAGTTTCTACTTTCAGATGCAACAGAAATTTTGCGGATTGGTCAATCCGTTCGCGAGATATGGCAGTTTGGAGGTAAGTAACGCTTGAGAAACACAAAATTTTCGCAGTTCTGATGCTCGACAAGCATAACTAGAACGGCCTAGGGGAAAAGTACGCATACCGTTGTAATCGGGCGAGTTTCTACTTTCAGATGCAACAGAAATTTTGCGGATTGGTCGATCCGTTCGCGAGATGTGGCAGTTTGTAAGTAAGAAACGCTTGAAAAACTCAAAATATTCGCAGTTCTGATGCTCGAAACGAAGAACTAGAATGACCTAGGGGAAAAGTACGCATACCGTTGTAATCGGGCGAGTTTCTACTTTCAGATGCAACATAAATTTTGCGCAATGGTCAATCCGTTCGCGAGATATGGCAGTTTGGAGGTAAGAAACGCTTGAGAAACTCAAGATTTTCGCAGCTGTGATGCTCGAAACGAATAACTAGAACGGCCTAGGGGAAAAGTACGCATACCGTTCTAATCGGGCGAGTTTCTACTTTCAGATGCAACAGAAATTTTGCGGATTGGTCAATCCGCTCGCGAGATATGGGAGTTTGGAAGTAAGAAACGCTTGAGAAACTCAAAATTTTCGCAGCTCTGATGTTCGAAACGAATAACTAGAACGGCCTAGGGGAAAAGTACGCCTACCCTTGTAATCGGGCGAGTTTCTACTTTCAGATGCAACAGAAATTTTGCGGAATGGTCAATCCGTTCGCGAGATATGGCAGTTTGGAGCTAGGAAACGCTTGAGAAACTCAAAATTTTCGCAGCTCTGATGTTCGAAACGAATAACTAGAACGGCCTAGGGGAAAAATACGCATACCGTTCTAATCGGGCGAGTTTCTACTTTCAGATGCAACAGAAATTTTGCGGATTGGTCAATCCGTTCGCGAGATGTGGCAGTTTGTAAGTAAGAAACGCTTGAGAAACTCAAAATATTCGCAGTTCTGATGCTCGAAACGAATAACTAGAACGGCCTAGGGGAAGAGTACACATACCGTTGTAATCGGGCGAGTTTCTACTTTCAGATGCAACAGAAATTTTGCGGATTGGTCAATCCGTTCGCGAGATATGGCAGTTTGGAGGTAAGAAACGCTTGAGAAACTCAAAATTTTCGCAGTTCTGATGCTTGACAAGCATAACTAGAACGGCCTAGGGGAAGAGTACACATACCGTTGTAATCGGGCGAGTTTCTACTTTCAGATGCAACAGAAATTTTGCGGATTGGTCAATCCGTTCGCGAGATATGGCAGTTTGGAGGTAAGAAACGCTTGAGAAACTCAAAATGTTCACAGTTCTGATGCTCGAAACGAATAACTAGAACGGCCCAGGGGAAAAGTACGCATACCGTTGTAATCGGGCGAGTTTCTACTTTCAAATGCAACAGAAATTTTGCGGATTGGTCAATCCGTTTGCGAGATATGGCAGTTTGGAGGTAGAAACGGTTGAGAAACTCAAAATGTTCACAGTTCTGATGCCCGAAACGAATAACTAGAACGGCCTAGGGGAAAAGTACGCATACCGTTGTAATCGGGCGAGTTCCTACTTTCAGATGCAACAGAAATTTTGCGGATTGGTCAATCCGTTCGCGAGATATGGGAGTTTGGAAGTAAGAAACGCTTGAGAAACTCAAAATTTTCGCAGTTCTGTTGCTCGACAAGCATAACTAGAACGGCCTAGGGGAAAAGTACGCATACCGTTGTAATTGGCCGAGTTTCTACTTTCAGATACCACAGAAATTTTGCGGATTGGTCGATCCGTTCGCGAGATATGGCAGTTTGGAGGTAAGTAACGCTTGAGAAACTCAAAATTTTCGCAGTTCAGATGCTCGACAAGCATAACTAGAACGGCCTAGGGGAAAAGTACGCATACCGATGTAATCGGGCGAGTTTCTACTTTCAGATGCAACAGAAATTTTGCGGATTGGTCGATCCGTTCGCGAGATGTGGCAGTTTGTAAGTAAGAAACGCTTGAGAAACTCAAAATATTCGCAGTTCTGATGCTCGAAACGAAGAACTAGAATGACCTAGGGGAAAAGTACGCATACCGTTGTAATCGGGCGAGTTTCTACTTTCAGATGCAACAGACATTTTGCGGATTGGTCAATCCGTTCGCGAGATATGGCAGTTTGGAGGTAAGAAACGGTTGAGAAACTCAAAATGTTCACAGTTCTGATGCCCGAAACGAATAACTAGAACGGCCTAGCGGAAAAGTACGCATACAGTTGTAATCGGGCGGGTTTCTACTTTCAGATGCAACAGAAATTTTGCGGATTGGTCTATCCGTTCGCGAGATATGGCAGTTTGGAGGTAAGAAACGCTTGAGAAACTCAAAAGTTTCGCAGTTCTGATGCTCGAGACGAATAACTAGAACGGCCTAGGGGAAAAGTACGCCTACCGTTGTAATTGGCCGAGTTTCTACTTTCAGATACCACAGAAATTTTGCGGATTGGTCGATCCGTTCGCGAGATGTGGCAGTTTGTAAGTAAGAAACGCTTGAGAAACTCAAAATATTCGCAGTTCTGATGCTCGAAACGAAGAACTAGAATGACCTAGGGGAAAAGTACACATACCGTTGTAATTGGCCGAGTTTCTACTTTCAGATGCAACAGAAATTTTGCGGATTGGTCTATCCGTTCGCGAGATATGGCAGTTTGGAGGTAAGAAACGCTTGAGAAACTCAAAAGTTTCGCAGTTCTGATGCTCGAGACGAATAACTAGAACGGCCTAGGGGAAAAGTACGCCTACCGTTGTAATTGGCCGAGTTTCTACTTTCAGATGCAACAGAAATTTTGCGGAATGGTCAATCCGTTCGCGAGATATGGCAGTTTGGAGGTAAGAAACGCTTGAGAAACTCAAAATTTTCGCAGTTCTGATGCTCGACAAGCATAACTAGAACGGCCTAGGGGAAAAGTACGCATACCCTTGTAATCGGGCGAGTTTCTACTTTCAGATGCAACAGAAATTTTGCGGAATGGTCAATCCGTTCGCGAGATATGGCAGTTTGGAGCTAGGAAACGCTTGAGAAACTCAAAATTTTCGCAGCTCTGATGTTCGAAACGAATAACTAGAACGGCCTAGGGGAAAAGTACGCATACCCTTGTAATCGGGCGAGTTTCTACTTTCAGATGCAACAGAAATTTTGCGGAATGGTCAATCCGTTCGCGAGATATGGCAGTTTGGAGCTAGGAAACGCTTGAGAAACTCAAAATTTTCGCAGCTCTGATGTTCGAAACGAATAACTAGAACGGCCTAGGGGAAAAATACGCATACCGTTCTAATCGGGCGAGTTTCTACTTTCAGATGCAACAGAAATTTTGCGGATTGGTCAATCCGTTCGCGAGATATGGCAGTTTGGAGGTAAGAAACGCTTGAGAAACTCAAGATTTTCGCAGCTGTGATGCTCGAAACGAATAACTAGAACGGCCTAGGGGAAAAGTACGCATACCGTTGTAATCGGGCGAGTTTCTACTTTCAGATGCAACATAAATTTTGCGCAATGGTCAATCCGTTCGCGAGATATGGCAGTTTGGAGGTAAGAAACGCTTGAGAAACTCAAGATTTTCGCAGCTGTGATGCTCGAAACGAATAACTAGAACGGCCTAGGGGAAAAGTACGCATACCGTTCTAATCGGGCGAGTTTCTACTTTCAGATGCAACAGAAATTTTGCGGATTGGTCAATCCGCTCGCGAGATATGGGAGTTTGGAAGTAAGAAACGCTTGAGAAACTCAAAATTTTCGCAGTTCTGATGCTCGACAAGCATAACTAGAACGGCCTAGGGGAAAAGTACGCATACCGTTGTAATCGGGCGAGTTTCTACTTTCAGATGCAACAGAAATTTTTCGGAATGGTCAATCCGTTCGCGAGATATGGCAGTTTGGAGCTAGGAAACGCTTGAGAAACTCAAAATTTTCGCAGCTCTGATGTTCGAAACGAATAACTAGAACGGCCTAGGGGAAAAGTACGCATACCGTTGTAATCGGGCGAGTTTCTACTTTCAGATGCAACAGAAATTTTGAGGATTGGTCAATCCGTTCGCGAGATATGGCAGTTTGGAAGTAAGAAACGCTAGAGAAACTCAAAATTTTCGCAGTTCTGATGCTTGACAAGCATAACTAGAACGGTCTAGGGGAAGAGTACACATACCGTTGTAATTGGCCGAGTTTCTACTTTCAGATACCACAGAAATTTTGCGGATTGGTCGATCCGTTCGCGAGATGTGGCAATTTGTAAGTAAGAAACGCTTGAGAAACTCAAAATATTCGCAGTTCTGATGCTCGAAACGAAGAACTAGAATGACCTAGGGGAAAAGTACGCATACCGTTGTAATCGGGCGAGTTTCTACTTTCAGATGCAACAGACATTTTGCGGATTGGTCAATCCGTTCGCGAGATATGGCAGTTTGGATGTAAGAAACGCTTGAGAAACTCAAAATTTTCGCAGCTCTGATGCTCGAAACGAATAACTAGAACGGCCAAGGGGAAAATTACGCATACCGTTGTAATCGGGCGAGTTTCTACTTTCAGATGCAACAGACATTTTGCGGATTGGTCAATCCGTTCGCGAGATATGGCAGTTTGGATGTAAGAAACGCTTGAGAAACTCAAAATTTTCGCAGCTCTGATGCTCGAAACGAATAACTAGAACGGCCAAGGGGAAAATTACGCATACCGTTGTAATCGGGCGAGTTTCTACTTTCAAATGCAACAGAAATTTTGCGGATTGGTCAATCCGTTAGCGAGATATGGCAGTTTGGAGGTAAGAAACGCTTGAGAAACTCAAAATTTTCGCAGTTCTGATGCTCGACAAGCATAACTAGAACGGCCTAGGGGAAAAGTACGCATACCCTTGTAATCGGGCGAGTTTCTACTTTCAGATGCAACAGAAATTTTGCGGAATGGTCAATCCGTTCGCGAGATATGGCAGTTTGGAGCTAGGAAACGCTTGAGAAACTCAAAATTTTCGCAGCTCTGATGTTCGAAACGAATAACTAGAACGGCCTAGGGGAAAAGTACGCATACCCTTGTAATCGGGCGAGTTTCTACTTTCAGATGCAACAGAAATTTTGCGGAATTGTCAATCCGTTCGCGAGATATGGCAGTTTGGAGCTAGGAAACGCTTGAGAAACTCAAAATTTTCGCAGCTCTGATGTTCGAAACGAATAACTAGAACGGCCTAGGGGAAAAATACGCATACCGTTCTAATCGGGCGAGTTTCTACTTTCAGATGCAACAGAAATTTTGCGGATTGGTCAATCCGTTCGCGAGATGTGGCAGCTTGTAAGTAAGAAACGCTTGAGAAACTCAAAATATTCGCAGTTCTGATGCTCGAAACGAATAACTAGAACGGCCTAGGGGAAAAGTACGCATACCGTTGTAATCGGGCGAGTTTCTACTTTCAGATGCAACAGAAATTTTGAGGATTGGTCAATCCGTTCGCGAGATATGGCAGTTTGGAAGTAAGAAACGCTAGAGAAACTCAAAATTTTCGCAGTTCTGATGCTTGACAAGCATAACTAGAACGGCCTAGGGGAAGAGTACACATACCGTTGTAATCGGGCGAGTTTCTACTTTCAGATGCAACAGAAATTTTGCGGATTGGTCAATCCGTTCGCGAGATATGGCAGTTTGGAGGTAAGAAACGCTTGAGAAACTCAAAATGTTCACAGTTCTGATGCTCGAAACGAATAACTAGAACGGCCCAGGGGAAAAGTACGCATACCGTTGTAATCGGGCGAGTTTCTACTTTCAAATGCAACAGAAATTTTGCGGATTGGTCAATCCCTTAGCGAGATATGGCAGTTTGGAGGTAAGAAACGCTTGAGAAACTCAAAATTTTCGCAGCTCTGATGCTCGAAAAGGAATAACTAGAATGGCCTAGGGGAAAAGTACACATACCGTTGTAATTGGCCGAGTTTCTACTTTCAGATACCACAGAAATTTTGCGGATTGGTCGATCCGTTCGCGAGATGTGGCAGTTTGTAAGTAAGAAACGCTTGAGAAACTCAAAATATTCGCAGTTCTGATGCTCGAAACGAAGAACTAGAATGACCTAGGGGAAAAGTACGCATACCGTTGTAATCGGGCGAGTTCCTACTTTCAGATGCAACAGAAATTTTGCGGATTGGTCAATCCGTTCGCGAGATATGGGAGTTTGGAAGTAAGAAACGCTTGAGAAACTCAAAATTTTCGCAGTTCTGTTGCGCGACAAGCATAACTAGAACGGCCTAGGGGAAAAGTACGCATACCGTTGTAATCGGGCGAGTTTCTACTTTCAGATGCAACAGAAATTTTGAGGATTGGTCAATCCGTTCGCGAGATATGGCAGTTTGGAAGTAAGAAACGCTAGAGAAACTCAAAATTTTCGCAGTTCTGATGCTTGACAAGCATAACTAGAACGGTCTAGGGGAAGAGTACACATACCGTTGTAATTGGCCGAGTTTCTACTTTCAGATACCACAGAAATTTTGCGGATTGGTCGATCCGTTCGCGAGATGTGGCAATTTGTAAGTAAGAAACGCTTGAGAAACTCAAAATATTCGCAGTTCTGATGCTCGAAACGAAGAACTAGAATGACCTAGGGGAAAAGTACGCATACCGTTGTAATCGGGCGAGTTTCTACTTTCAGATGCAACAGACATTTTGCGGATTGGTCAATCCGTTCGCGAGATATGGCAGTTTGGATGTAAGAAACGCTTGAGAAACTCAAAATTTTCGCAGCTCTGATGCTCGAAACGAATAACTAGAACGGCCAAGGGGAAAATTACGCATACCGTTGTAATCGGGCGAGTTTCTACTTTCAAATGCAACAGAAATTTTGCGGATTGGTCAATCCGTTAGCGAGATATGGCAGTTTGGAGGTAAGAAACGCTTGAGAAACTCAAAATTTTCGCAGTTCTGATGCTCGACAAGCATAACTAGAACGGCCTAGGGGAAAAGTACGCATACCCTTGTAATCGGGCGAGTTTCTACTTTCAGATGCAACAGAAATTTTGCGGAATGGTCAATCCGTTCGCGAGATATGGCAGTTTGGAGCTAGGAAACGCTTGAGAAACTCAAAATTTTCGCAGCTCTGATGTTCGAAACGAATAACTAGAACGGCCTAGGGGAAAAGTACGCATACCCTTGTAATCGGGCGAGTTTCTACTTTCAGATGCAACAGAAATTTTGCGGAATTGTCAATCCGTTCGCGAGATATGGCAGTTTGGAGCTAGGAAACGCTTGAGAAACTCAAAATTTTCGCAGCTCTGATGTTCGAAACGAATAACTAGAACGGCCTAGGGGAAAAATACGCATACCGTTCTAATCGGGCGAGTTTCTACTTTCAGATGCAACAGAAATTTTGCGGATTGGTCAATCCGTTCGCGAGATGTGGCAGCTTGTAAGTAAGAAACGCTTGAGAAACTCAAAATATTCGCAGTTCTGATGCTCGAAACGAATAACTAGAACGGCCTAGGGGAAAAGTACGCATACCGTTGTAATCGGGCGAGTTTCTACTTTCAGATGCAACAGAAATTTTGAGGATTGGTCAATCCGTTCGCGAGATATGGCAGTTTGGAGGTAAGAAACGCTAGAGAAACTCAAAATTTTCGCAGTTCTGATGCTTGACAAGCATAACTAGAACGGCCTAGGGGAAGAGTACACATACCGTTGTAATCGGGCGAGTTTCTACTTTCAGATGCAACAGAAATTTTGCGGATTGGTCAATCCGTTCGCGAGATATGGCAGTTTGGAGGTAAGAAACGCTTGAGAAACTCAAAATGTTCACAGTTCTGATGCTCGAAACGAATAACTAGAACGGCCCAGGGGAAAAGTACGCATACCGTTGTAATCGGGCGAGTTTCTACTTTCAAATGCAACAGAAATTTTGCGGATTGGTCAATCCCTTAGCGAGATATGGCAGTTTGGAGGTAAGAAACGCTTGAGAAACTCAAAATTTTCGCAGCTCTGATGCTCGAAAAGGAATAACTAGAATGGCCTAGGGGAAAAGTACACATACCGTTGTAATTGGCCGAGTTTCTACTTTCAGATACCACAGAAATTTTGCGGATTGGTCGATCCGTTCGCGAGATGTGGCAGTTTGTAAGTAAGAAACGCTTGAGGAACTCAAAATATTCGCAGTTCTGATGCTCGAAACGAAGAACTAGAATGACCTAGGGGAAAAGTACGCATACCGTTGTAATCGGGCGAGTTCCTACTTTCAGATGCAACAGAAATTTTGCGGATTGGTCAATCCGTTCGCGAGATATGGGAGTTTGGAAGTAAGAAACGCTTGAGAAACTCAAAATTTTCGCAGTTCTGTTGCGCGACAAGCATAACTAGAACGGCCTAGGGGAAAAGTACGCATACCGTTGTAATCGGGCGAGTTTCTACTTTCAGATGCAACAGAAATTTTGCGGATTGGTCGATCCGTTCGCGAGATATGGGAGTTTGGAAGTAAGAAACGCTTGAGAAACTCAAAATTTTCGCAGTTCTGTTGCGCGACAAGCATAACTAGAACGGCCTAGGGGAAAAGTACGCATACCGTTGTAATCGGGCGAGTTTCTACTTTCAGATGCAACAGAAATTTTGCGGATTGGTCAATCCGTTCGCGAGATATGGCAGTTTGGAGGTAAGTAACGCTTGAGAAACTCAAAATTTTCGCAGTTCTGATGCTCGACAAGCATAACTAGAACGGCCTAGGGGAAAAGTACGCATACCGTTGTAATCGGGCGAGTTTCTACTTTCAGATGCAACAGAAATTTTGCGGATTGGTCGATCCGTTCGCGAGATGTGGCAGTTTGTAAGTAAGAAACGCTTGAGAAACTCAAAATATTCGCAGTTCTGATGCTCGAAACGAAGAACTAGAATGACCTAGGGGAAAAGTACGCATACCGTTGTAATCGGGCGAGTTTCTACTTTCAGATGCAACAGACATTTTGCGGATTGGTCAATCCGTTCGCGAGATATGGCAGTTTGGAGGTAAGAAACGGTTGAGAAACTCAAAATGTTCACAGTTCTGATGCCCGAAACGAATAACTAGAACGGCCTAGCGGAAAAGTACGCATACAGTTGTAATCGGGCGAGTTTCTACTTTCAGATGCAACAGAAATTTTGCGGATTGGTCAATCCTTTCGCGAGATATGGCAGTTTGGAGGTAGAAACGGTTGAGAAACTCAAAATGTTCACAGTTCTGATGCCCGAAACGAATAACTAGAACGGCCTAGGGGAAAAGTACGCATACCGTTGTAATCGGACGAGTTCCTACTTTCAGATGCAACAGAAATTTTGCGGATTGGTCAATCCGTTCGCGAGATATGGGAGTTTGGAAGTAAGAAACGCTTGAGAAACTCAAAATTTTCGCAGTTCTGATGCTCGACAAGCATAACTAGAACGGCCTAGGGGAAAAGTACGCATACCGTTGTAATCGGGCGAGTTTCTACTTTCAGATGCAACAGAAATTTTGCGGATTGGTCAATCCGTTCGCGAGATATGGCAGTTTGGAGGTAGAAACGGTTGAGAAACTCAAAATGTTCACAGTTCTGATGCCCGAAACGAATAACTAGAACGGCCTAGGGGAAAAGTACGCATACCGTTGTAATCGGGCGAGTTCCTACTTTCAGATGCAACAGAAATTTTGCGGATTGGTCAATCCGTTCGCGAGATATGGGAGTTTGGAAGTAAGAAACGCTTGAGAAACTCAAAATTTTCGCAGTTCTGTTGCTCAACAAACATAACTAGAATGGCCTAGGGGAAAAGTACGCATACCGTTGTAATCGGGCGAGTTTCTACTTTCAGATGCAACAGAAATTTTGCGGATTGGTCAATCCGTTCGCGAGATATGGCAGTTTGGAGGTAAGTAACGCTTGAGAAACACAAAATTTTCGCAGTTCTGATGCTCGACAAGCATAACTAGAACGGCCTAGGGGAAAAGTACGCATACCGTTGTAATCGGGCGAGTTTCTACTTTCAGATGCAACAGAAATTTTGCGGATTGGTCGATCCGTTCGCGAGATGTGGCAGTTTGTAAGTAAGAAACGCTTGAAAAACTCAAAATATTCGCAGTTCTGATGCTCGAAACGAAGAACTAGAATGACCTAGGGGAAAAGTACGCATACCGTTGTAATCGGGCGAGTTTCTACTTTCAGATGCAACATAAATTTTGCGCAATGGTCAATCCGTTCGCGAGATATGGCAGTTTGGAGGTAAGAAACGCTTGAGAAACTCAAGATTTTCGCAGCTGTGATGCTCGAAACGAATAACTAGAACGGCCTAGGGGAAAAGTACGCATACCGTTCTAATCGGGCGAGTTTCTACTTTCAGATGCAACAGAAATTTTGCGGATTGGTCAATCCGCTCGCGAGATATGGGAGTTTGGAAGTAAGAAACGCTTGAGAAACTCAAAATTTTCGCAGCTCTGATGTTCGAAACGAATAACTAGAACGGCCTAGGGGAAAAGTACGCATACCCTTGTAATCGGGCGAGTTTCTACTTTCAGATGCAACAGAAATTTTGCGGAATGGTCAATCCGTTCGCGAGATATGGCAGTTTGGAGCTAGGAAACGCTTGAGAAACTCAAAATTTTCGCAGCTCTGATGTTCGAAACGAATAACTAGAACGGCCTAGGGGAAAAATACGCATACCGTTCTAATCGGGCGAGTTTCTACTTTCAGATGCAACAGAAATTTTGCGGATTGGTCAATCCGTTCGCGAGATGTGGCAGTTTGTAAGTAAGAAACGCTTGAGAAACTCAAAATATTCGCAGTTCTGATGCTCGAAACGAATAACTAGAACGGCCTAGGGGAAAAGTACGCATACCGTTGTAATCGGGCGAGTTTCTACTTTCAGATGCAACAGAAATTTTGCGGATTGGTCAATCCGTTCGCGAGATATGGCAGTTTGGAGGTAAGAAACGGTTGAGAAACTCAAAATGTTCACAGTTCTGATGCCCGAAACGAATAACTAGAACGGCCTAGCGGAAAAGTACGCATACAGTTGTAATCGGGCGGGTTTCTACTTTCAGATGCAACAGAAATTTTGCGGATTGGTCTATCCGTTCGCGAGATATGGCAGTTTGGAGGTAAGAAACGCTTGAGAAACTCAAAAGTTTCGCAGTTCTGATGCTCGAGACGAATAACTAGAACGGCCTAGGGGAAAAGTACGCCTACCGTTGTAATTGGCCGAGTTTCTACTTTCAGATACCACAGAAATTTTGCGGATTGGTCGATCCGTTCGCGAGATGTGGCAGTTTGTAAGTAAGAAACGCTTGAGAAACTCAAAATATTCGCAGTTCTGATGCTCGAAACGAAGAACTAGAATGACCTAGGGGAAAAGTACACATACCGTTGTAATTGGCCGAGTTTCTACTTTCAGATGCAACAGAAATTTTGCGGATTGGTCTATCCGTTCGCGAGATATGGCAGTTTGGAGGTAAGAAACGCTTGAGAAACTCAAAAGTTTCGCAGTTCTGATGCTCGAGACGAATAACTAGAACGGCCTAGGGGAAAAGTACGCCTACCGTTGTAATTGGCCGAGTTTCTACTTTCAGATGCAACAGAAATTTTGCGGAATGGTCAATCCGTTCGCGAGATATGGCAGTTTGGAGCTAGGAAACGCTTGAGAAACTCAAAATTTTCGCAGCTCTGATGTTCGAAACGAATAACTAGAACGGCCTAGGGGAAAAATACGCATACCGTTCTAATCGGGCGAGTTTCTACTTTCAGATGCAACAGAAATTTTGCGGATTGGTCAATCCGTTCGCGAGATGTGGCAGTTTGTAGGTAAGAAACGCTTGAGAAACTCAAAATATTCGCAGTTCTGATGCTCGAAACGAATAACTAGAACGGCCTAGGGGAAAAGTACGCATACCGTTGTAATCGGGCGAGTTTCTACTTTCAGATGCAACAGAAATTTTGAGGATTGGTCAATCCGTTCGCGAGATATGGCAGTTTGGAGGTAAGAAACGCTAGAGAAACTCAAAATTTTCGCAGTTCTGATGCTTGACAAGCATAACTAGAACGGCCTAGGGGAAGAGTACACATACCGTTGTAATTGGCCGAGTTTCTACTTTCAGATACCACAGAAATTTTGCGGATTGGTCGATCCGTTCGCGAGATGTGGCAGTTTGTAAGTAAGAAACGCTTGAGAAACTCAAAATATTCGCAGTTCTGATGCTCGAAACGAAGAACTAGAATGACCTAGGGGAAAAGTACGCATACCGTTGTAATCGGGCGAGTTTCTACTTTCAGATGCAACAGACATTTTGCGGATTGGTCAATCCGTTCGCGAGATATGGCAGTTTGGAGGTAAGAAACGCTTGAGAAACTCAAAATTTTCGCAGCTCTGATGCTCGAAACGAATAACTAGAACGGCCAAGGGGAAAAGTACGCATACCGTTGTAATCGGGCGAGTTTCTACTTTCAAAGGCAACAGAAATTTTGCGGATTGGTCAATCCGTTAGCGAGATATGGCAGTTTGGAGGTAAGAAACGCTTGAGAAACTCAAAATTTTCGCAGTTCTGATGCTCGAAACGAATAACTAGAATGGCCTAGAGGAAAAGTACACATACCGTTGTAATTGGCCGAGTTTCTACTTTCAGATGCAACAGAAATTTTGCGGATTGGTCTATCCGTTCGCGAGATATGGCAGTTTGGAGGTAAGAAACGCTTGAGAAACTCAAAAGTTTCGCAGTTCTGATGCTCGAGACGAATAACTAGAACGGCCTAGGGGAAAAGTACGCCTACCGTTGTAATTGGCCGAGTTTCTACTTTCAGATACCACAGAAATTTTGCGGATTGGTCGATCCGTTCGCGAGATGTGGCAGTTTGTAAGTAAGAAACGCTTGAGAAACTCAAAATATTCGCAGTTCTGATGCTCGAAACGAAGAACTAGAATGACCTAGGGGAAAAGTACGCATACCGTTGTAATCGGGCGAGTTTCTACTTTCAGATGCAACAGAAATTTTGCGGATTGGTCAATCCTTTCACGAGATATGGCAGTTTGGAGGTAGAAACGGTTGAGAAACTCAAAATGTTCACAGTTCTGATGCCCGAAACGAATAACTAGAACGGCCTAGGGGAAAAGTACGCATACCGTTGTAATCGGACGAGTTCCTACTTTCAGATGCAACAGAAATTTTGCGGATTGGTCAATCCGTTCGCGAGATATGGGAGTTTGGAAGTAAGAAACGCTTGAGAAACTCAAAATTTTCGCAGTTCTGATGCTCGACAAGCATAACTAGAACGGCCTAGGGGAAAAGTACGCATACCGTTGTAATCGGGCGAGTTTCTACTTTCAGATGCAACAGAAATTTTGCGGATTGGTCAATCCGTTCGCGAGATATGGCAGTTTGGAGGTAGAAACGGTTGAGAAACTCAAAATGTTCACAGTTCTGATGCCCGAAACGAATAACTAGAACGGCCTAGGGGAAAAGTACGCATACCGTTGTAATCGGGCGAGTTCCTACTTTCAGATGCAACAGAAATTTTGCGGATTGGTCAATCCGTTCGCGAGATATGGGAGTTTGGAAGTAAGAAACGCTTGAGAAACTCAAAATTTTCGCAGTTCTGTTGCTCAACAAGCATAACTAGAAT